>NC_063358.1:13277737-13352048 GCF_021869965.1 Rhincodon typus | reverse complement strand
GGGGAGCGGGTGTAGGGGCAGGTGTAACACTTCCTGCGGTTGCAGGGAAAAGTGCCGGGTGTGGTGGGGCTGGAGGGGAGTGTGGAGTGGACAAGGGAGTCACGGAGAGAGTGGTCCCTCTGGAAAGCAGATAAGGGTGGGGAGGGAAAAATGTCTTTGATGGGTCGGATTGCAGATGGCGGAAGTGTCGGAGGAGGATGCGTTGGATCCGGAGGTTGGTGGGGTGGTGGTACATGAGGACGAGGGGGATTCTGTTTTGGTTTTTATTGCGGGGAGGGGGTGTGAGGGATGAGTTGCAGGAAATGCGGGAGACACGGTCGAGGGCGTTCTCGACCACTGAGGGGGGGGGAAGTTGCGGTCCTTGAAAAACGAGGACATCTGAGATGTTCGGGAGTGGAATGTGGCGGAGGCGAAGGAATCGCGATTAGGGGATGGCATTTTTGCAGGAAGGTGGGTGGGAAGAAGTGTATTCTCGGTAGCTGTGGGAGTCGGTGGGCTTGAACTGGATATCGGTTTCCAGGTGGTTGCTGGAGATGGAGAGAGAGGTATCAGAGATGGTCCAGGTCTGTCTCCTCTCCACCTATCTTCTCCTCTATCCATCTTCTATCCACCTCCCCCTCTATTTATTTCAGAACCCCCTTCCCCTCCCCCATTTCTGAAGAGGGGTCTAGGCCCGAAACGTTAGCTTTCCTGCTCCTCTGATGCTGCTTGGTCTGCTGTGTTCATCCAGCTCTACACCTTGTTGTCTCAGATTCTCCAGCATCTGCAGTTTCTACTACAGCTGCAGGAGTCAGTGGGTTTGTAGTGGATATTGATAGCTAGCCCATACCCAGTAAGAGAAACATGTCAAGGGAGGGAAGGGAGAAGGCAGAGAGCAGGTTGGAAATTGATTTGATTTTGATTTGTTGTCATCACATGTACCGAAATACAGTGAAAAGTTTTGTTTTGTGAGCAGGACAGGCAGATCATAGCAAACTAGCTCATACAGATCATAGGGTGCTTAGACAAAGCGAGGCATACACGGTTATGGCTGCAGAGGAGGTTCACAAAGTAAGATGAACATAATTTGAAGTTAGGTCTATTCATCAGTTTAATAACAGGGAAATAGCTATTCTTGAACCTGTTGGTGTGTATGTTCAAGCTTCTGTATCTTCTGCCTGACTGGAGAGGTTGGAAGAGAGCATTACCGGGATGGGAGGGATCTTTGATGTTAGCAGCCTTTCTGTGGCAATGAGAAGTGTAAATGGAGCCCATGGATGGGGAGGCTGGCATCCGGGATGTTCTTTGCTGTGCACACAACTTTCTGTAGTTTCTTAAAGGTCCTGTGCAGAGCAGTTGCCATTCCAGGTAATGTGAACCAAGTTGATAAACTTCTCCAATTCTGCCTCAGAGAGGGAAGCCGTACCGATGATGTCATTAATGTACTAGAAAGAGAATTGTAGGTGAGGGCTGCAGTTGGTCTGAAACAGGGAATGTTTCATAAGCCCCCCCCAAAGAGATCGACATAACTGGGCCCATGCGGGTACCCATGGCCGCCCCCTTGACCTGAAGGAAGTGAGAGGAGTTAAAGGACAAGTTGTTCAAAATGAAGATGAGCTCAGCCAGTTAGACGAGCGTAGTGGCGAATGGGACATGGTTCAGGCCTTTTTTTCCAGGAAGAAGTGGAGAGCCCTGACTTCATTACTAGTGCAGAAGATTGGGGAATTTCCTCATGAAATTTTTGCATTCAATCTACTGAATTCCACTATGTTCTCGGTCTTTCTAAATTTATCAAAGTCTGACTACACCTCAGGAATAGCCAACGATCTTTTGTTAAATTTTATCCATGAAAGATCCATGTCCTAACCTTCATCTGTGCGGAGATCATCAGGCTCCAATTCCTTCTTATCCTGCTTTTGTATGATAACAAAAGTGCCAAGCTATACCCTGTTTTCTCACTGGTAAACAAATAACCATAGTCCACATTGAAACTTCATTTTTCCACTGGTCATCAGGCTCATTTTCAGAAAATGGGTGAGTAAACAATCTCTGAAATGTCACGTTTTGACTTAATCATCCTCTGCTACCAGTGTTTTGGCCTAGAAGATGATTATTTTAGGTATTTCCTAATCAGCCTACTCAGAGATGTTAGAGATTCAGAGATTGGGATGTTACGAGATAGAGATATATCTTTAGAACAGGTGGGACTCAGGCTTTCTGACCCAGAGGTAGGGAGACTGCCATGGTACGCTACAGCCCCAAAGCTGACTTGGTTTAAACATCGTCAAAGTTGACACTGTTTTAGTGAACTTTATTTCAGTCACCCTTGATTGCTGACTCCCCATATTTATAAAACGAATTCAAAGCAATCTTCTAATCCCTCATTCCATTTGGTCTCCAGCATTCCTTCAGACCGTATTAGCTCCAAGGCAGATGGTATTGAACTTTGATCATTTGGCCCAGATGTAGGGACAAGTTCTCATGATCACAGTCACAATACAAATTTTTACACTTGCTTGTCTACCTTCACGTAAAGTACTGCACAGGTGTCCACATCACCCATGCTATGATAGGACTTATCCAATCAGCTGTCAACATCTGCCTGGCCTCCAAACAGCAGCAGTAACAAGAGATGCCTTGGTAAGATTAACGTTGCAGGCCTCTGACAACCTGCCAAGAAGATGACTGTTCTACGTTAATGCCTCACTGCCAATAGGAGCTACTGTGTCGATAGTGCCTTGTTGTTCCTAAAGGCACCCTAACAAGCACTTGATGAAGAGAGCTAAACAACAGCCAATAATTTTATGGTGAAACTACAAGGAATAAGATTCAGAATTAGAGTCGTAGACATATACAGCACAGAAACAGTCTCTATATGGTTCAACTCATCCACGCCAACCAGATATCTGAACTTAAATCTGGTCCCATTTTCCAACATTAGGCCCATATCCCTCTAATCCCTTTGTATTCATATACCAATTGAGATGTCTTTTAAAATTTGTAATTGTACCAGCCTCCACCACTTCCTCTGGCAGCTCATTCCATACACGCACCACCCTCTGCGTGAAAAGTTGCCTGTTAGGTCCCTTTAAATTCTTTCCCCTCTCACCTTAAACCCTTGTCATCTAGATTTGGACTCTTTCCCCCCCCCCCCCCCCCCCCCCCCCCCCCATCCTGGGGAAAAGACCTTGTCTGTTTAATCTATCCATGCCCCTCATGATTATATAAACCTCCGTAAGGTCACCTCTCAGCCTTCGACACTCCAGTGAAAATAGACCCAGTCTATTCGACCTGTCCCTATAGTTCAAATCCACCATCCCTGGCAACATCTTTAAATCTTTTCTGAACCCATTCTCGTTTCACAATGTCCTTCCCATAGCAGGGAGACCAGAATTGCATGCAGTATTCCACTAGTGGCCTAATCAATGTCCTGTACGGGTGCAACATGACCTCGTGACTCTTGTACTCAATGCACTTACCAATAAAAGCAAGCGTACCAAATGTCTTTTTCACTATCCTATCTACCTGGGGCTCCACTTTCAAGGAACTATGAACCTGCACTCCAAGGTGTCTTTATTCAGCAACACTCCCCAGGACCTTACCATTAAGTGTATAAGTCCTGCCCTGATTTGCCCTAGCAAAATGTAGCACCTCACATTTATCTAAATTTAAAGCAAGCGAGGTGCAGCACAGTGGCTCAGTGATTAGCACTGCTGCCTCAGTGCCAGGGACCAGGGTTCGATTCCACCCTCAGCCAACTGTCTGTGTGAAGTTTGCACATTCTTCCCGTGTCTGCGTGGGTTTCCTCCGGGTGCTCCAGTTTCCTTCAACTGCCCAAAGGTGTGCAGGCTAGGTGGATTGGCCGTGCTAAATTGCCCGTAGTGTTCAGGGATGTGTAGATTAGGTGGGTTATAGGGGGATGGGTCTGGGTGGGATGCTTGGAGGGTTGGCATGGACTTGTTGGGCCGAAGGGCCTGTTTCCACACTGTAGGGATTCTATGATTGATTTGGTTCTATGATAAACTCCATCTGCCACTTCTCAGCCCTTTGGCTCATACGATCAAGATCCCGTTATATTCTGAGGTAACCTTCTTCCCTGTCCACCATACCTCCCAATTTTGGTGTCATCTGCAAACTTACTAACCATACCTCCTGTGTTCATATGCAAATCATTTTTTGTTAATGACGAAAAGCAGTGGACCTAGCACCAATCCTTGTGGCACACCGTTGGTCACAGGTCTTCCCCCTTCTAGCTTTGAGCCAGTTCTGTATCGAAGTAGCTAGTTCTCCTTCTATTCCATGTGATCTAACCTTGCTAACCAGTCTACCATGAGGAACCTTTGTTGAATGCCTTACCGAAGTCCATATAGACAATGTCCACCAATCTGCCCTCATCAATCCTCTTCATTACCTCCTCAAAAAAACTTCTAAATTATGAGTAAACATTGAGAGATTTTTTTTCTTCACAGTAGTTTTAAGAATTACCTTGGTCATACTTGGATTGAAATGTAGGTCTGTGTGGCCAGAGTCCGTGTTGACACTTAGGGTAACGTGATGTTGCTTTTCACCAGTAAGGTATGGAATTGATTTTAGGGTGAAGGTGAAAATTTCATGAACAAAATTACTGTAAAGCAAATTATGAAACACTCTACTGAATTGTTCATATATAGATATCTATAATATAAACACATCTGTGGATCAGGGAAATATTTTTTTAAAGTGGTACAAAGATGCTTTTTTGGCAACTTCAGAGTTTAAATTTTCAAAATGCCACATCCGCAAGTATATGATTGTGAAAAACTACTGATAATTTCACTCAATGAATCCTTTATTAAATTATTGTGAAAATTAATGTTGTACTTGCACCACAGCCCGAGCAATACATTGTTTATTGTTAATTGTTTATAAAGATGGTATTGATAAGATAATCAAGTAATTAGTGCTGATGTATCAGAGTACTAGTTTCTTTCAGGGCTTAACTCCATTATATTTGAGGTACAGAAAGACAATTCAGCTATGCATGACACCGTTGAAATGGAATTCTCAGCGAGGCAATTATTAAACATTTAATAATCGCCTTTGTTTTATTCTGGTGATTAATATTCCTACTGTGGGAATGTACCTGTACAAACAGCTTTTCTGTCTCGTCTGCTGTGGTGCAGATCATAAATTAAATTATGATGTTAGATTAAGTGCTGAGGCAGGAATGGACAGGGATTTGAAGGGGTTTAGAAGAGGCCATTCCAAAATGGGAACATGTAACTTAAGTGTAAAACTGGAGTGCATCTGGCAAAGAAGCAATGTCAAACTCTGAGTGGAATTCTTGAAATCAGAGTGTTCAAGAGGTAGGCAGAGCAGTACCCAGTTAGAGGGATGCAGATAGAATGGAAATACATTTGGGAGATCATGGAACTGCAAGTTGAATGGCCTATTCCTGATCATGATCGTAGAATCCCTACAGTGTGGAAACAGGTCCTTTCGCCCAACAAGCCCACACTGACCCTCAGAGCATCCCACCCAGACGCATCACCCTATACCCCACCTAATCTACACATCCCAGAACACTCTGGGCAATTTAGTATGGCCAATCCACTTACCCTGCACATCTTTGGACTGTGGGAGGAAACCCACGCAGACATGGGGAGATTGTCTGTGTGGAATTTGCACAATCGCCTGAGGGTGGAATTGAACCCGGGTCCCTGGTGCGGTGAGACAGCAGTGTTAACCAGTGAGTCACCGTGCCAATACTGAATGATGAAACAAAATGTAAATGTTAGAAATTACAAAAACTATTTTCAAAATAAAAGCTGATGTAAGTTTATAACAGATGTGATGATTATATGTGAAGTTTATAACAGATTAAGGAATTAGAAATAATAGTTCAATAATTTGGTGGTGTTATTCTGTGGCCTGCCATTGTAGTTAAAATCTGGCTTTTTCATAAGCATCTCTGTTATAATCAAGGGTATAATAATTCATCATGGCAAAGTTGATGGTTTTGACATCAGGATGTACATACAGATGGAACATTTATTTATAAAAATGTCTAATTTTGGCACGGCTATGGTACAAGAAGTTGTCAGGATGTTGGATGAGATAGATAAAGGCGGTATTCAAAAGGATTATTTAAAGTAAATAATTTAACTGGTCCAGATGGAATGCATCCTGTATTCATAGAATCCCTACACAGAAGCAGGCCATTCGTCCCACTGGGTATACACTAACCCTCTGAAGAGCATCCTACCCAAACCCACCCCCTACCCGATCCCTGTAATCCTGCATTTCCCATGGCTACGTTTTGACTGAGGTAATTGTAATAATTTTATGGAGGTGCTGGTCATAATCGTTCAATCCTCCTTGAATGCAGGGGTGCAAGAGAGAACTTGGGGGTTTGTAAATAATGCCTGTTAGTAACGAAGGAACAGTAGGATAAACTTGGTAATGGTCAATTTACTGTTAGTATTGGAGGCGATTTTACAAGGAATAATCCTGAAATAACTCTACAGAAGCTGGTATCCTGTCACCAAGTCACCCTTTATTTACACGTGGAGAGTCCTCGACACTGATCCAGCTCTCTCCGAGCCAGCTCTGAATGAACAGGTTGTCTGACAGTCCTGTTTATACCTGTCAGCCAGGGCTCCCTGATTGGGGCTGTTTTAACCTCATTGTATGAGGTCCACTTGGCTGGCCTTGTTAAAATCGCTACATCCCTCCCCCTCAGAGTCTGAGGATGTAGGCCGATTCTCTCTTTTGTAGCTCCTCCACGGGTATTTTAGCACCGGTCAGATTCCTCCAACTCTGCCTCTTAACCTGAACAGCATGTAACACAGTAGTTTGCCTCTTGCACCCGGGGTGCCTTGGAAGAAATTCCTTCTCTTCAGGTGGCAAAGCCATCAAGGCGGCAACATTCACCGTGTCCATCTCAGATTCTGAGGTAAGTTCAATGCTTGACAAAGAGGGAGAAACTACTGGTTTGGGAAGAGTCAAAAAAGCTATTGAGGTGGGCACATTTTGCTCCCACAACGTTTGCAAACTTGCATCTTTCATATGGTCCGTGTTCTTGTTTAGGATGTTACACCTACCTGAACTTTGTATGTCACTGGACCTGACCTCACGTCGACCGTGCCTCTTACCCTTGCAGGACCTTCCTCATAGTTTCTACACCAAACTTCATCCCCTAAAGTAAATTTTCTGTTTCATTTAGTGGAGTCTTGTGTCTGGCATTGGCGTTCCTGATGCAGTTTGATCCTCGACAATCAGATTTAACCTGATGTGAAGTCTTCTCTCCATTAGCAACTATGCTGGAGCTATCCCTGTAGTTACATGAGGGATGGTCCTATAATCAAATAGCAACCAGGACAGTTTGGTTTCGAGTGAAGGTGTAGCTGTTTCTTTAAGCCTGCCTCCAAAGTTTGGAATGCTGTTTCTACCAGACCATTGGATGATGGATGGTCTGGAGCTGTCCTGGTATATTGAATAATATTCGATTTTAAGAAATCCACACATTCCCTGCTGGTAAATGGTGCCCTGTCATCTATGACCTACACCTTCTGGGAGTCCATGTATTGCAAAAGCTGTGTGCAGTTTTTCTGTCGTCTGTGTTTGACAAATGAGCTCTAACCACGTCCAACTACTTTCAGTGGGAGTCCACAATTTCAAAGAACATTGAGCCTGTGAAAGGATCCGCATAGTCGATGTGTAAACAAGTCTATGGTTCACCTTGCTATTCCTACAAATGTGGGGGATCTACTGGCAGTAATTTTTGACCGTGTACTCTGGGCACTACCCCACCAATGCAGCTATGTCTGCGTTCAGTTCTGGCCACCAGACATAACCTCTCACCAACATGTTTATTTTGGAAACTTCTGGATGTCCATGGTGGAGTTCCGCCAGCATCTGGCGGCTACCTTTGCTTGGGAAAATCATATGATTGAGTCCAAAATGGTTTCAATTCTTGTTGGATGGCCCTTTGGTCTCCCCCATCACCACCAGTTTGCCAGAACAGGATCTTTCCGCAACCAAGATCTGGTATTATCAGCTGTGACTGGAAGTGTGTCCAGAAAATTTGAAAGATTTATGGACTGTTCCAGTGGTGGTACCACCGATGGTGTATCTGCCAATGGGAGGTAGCTCAAGGCATCTGAAATTGCTACTTGGCCTCCTAAATGGTGTTAAAATTTGTAATTACATGCATTTAGTATTAGAACCCACCACTGAATTTAGCCTGAAGCTATGGGCAGCACTGCCTTGCCCTCTATAAGTAGACCTAACGGGTTTGTTGTCTGTTATTATTACAAAATTACATTGTCAAGATATTGGTGGAACTTCCTGACTTCAAACATGACCACCAAGCTTTCCTTCTCTATCTGGGCGTATCTACACACTGCATTAGCCTACATCATCCAACATCTGGGATGCATACGCTATTGGGCATTCGTCTCCATTGGGCCACCTATGGGCTAATGCTACCCTAATGCCATACAGTGTGGCATTGCATGTCAATGCTAAATCTCACTTGGGATCGTAGTGTGCCAACACCTTAGAGGATGATAGCTGCTTCTTCACTTCACTGAAAGCAATGACTTAGCTATGCGTCCGTTTCCGAGACTAACCTTTTTGCAAGAGTAGGTGCTAGGATGGAAGCCAGGTTATGTATGAACTTTCCATAATAAGTCATAATAAGTCAAGGAAAGACTTAAGCTCCGGTACAGACATGAGAACCAGGGCACCTTTGATCACCCTCGCTTTAACTTGCAATGGGCAAAACCCGATCTTGTCAACTTTGTAATTGGGTGCCTGGAAAACACGTTTTTCCCTTCTAAGGCATACGCCTTCCAGAGGAAAAACTTCTAAGGATCATGTCCAAGTTCTCTAAGTGCCCCTTATTGGTCTTCCCTGTTATTAGCGCATCGTCTTGATAAATGGCTACCTAGAGGTAGACCTTGTAAAATGTTCTCTATTGTCTGCTAAAATATTTGCACAGGTTGATGATACCCCAAATGGCAGTCTCTTTTTGGTACAAACCTTACGGGTATTGTAGCATATTTCTGGAATTCCTCATCTAACCACAATTGCAAGTATGCATGGCTCATGTCCAGCTTTTTGAAGAACAGCACCCCCTGCCAGCTTTGCTGTATAATTCTCCAGCTGCAAGAAGCTGTTTACTGTTTTTAAGATTCTTGTTTACTGTTTTGTTTAAAATCCCCACAAAGGTGAATCAACCTATCAGGCTTCTCAATTGGTACAACCAGTGCTGCCCATTCTACAAACTGGACTGGTTTGATTCTTTGCTTTCCAGCCTTCTGATTTCTGCCTGTACTTTAGCTCGTAAGGCAACTGGCATTGGGCATGCCTTGCAGAATCATGGAATTGCTTTCTGGTCAACATGCAGGTGCCTTGGCTCCCTTGATAGTCTCTCGACCTTCCTGAAAATCTTCTGGGTATTTAATTCCGACTTCAATCAGCCATTTTCTAATTAAAAGGTGTTGAGACAATCTAAGTGAATCTTTCTTAACCAACTTAGTCCCATCAAGTTTGGGCTCAAGTCTTCTACAATCAGTAGTAACTGAACCAGCTGCTTTTCATAAGAGTCCAGAACGGAAGTTTTACCTTTAATTTGTAAAGGTTTCCCGGTATAGGTTCAGAGTCTAGTTGAGGCCTTGTGCAAACGTTAAGAGTTGGAGTCCAGAGGGAATTTTGTTAAAGACTGGTTCTGTGATCACTGAAACGGCCGCACCAATATCGCCTTCCATTAGAGTCGGGTGACCATTTAACCAGACATTTATTTTGGTTCTGATTTGGATATTGCTAAGCAATGTAACTGTTCCAAACCAGCTGTAGGTGGACTTTCCAGGGTGTGCACTGTCCTGGATATCAACCTACGGTTATCAAGTTTGGTCTAGTGGGTCTCCTTTGCTGTATTGTGTCCGCATATCAGCAGCAACTGCAGTGACTGGCTGGTGTGGATCCTGAAGAATATTTTGGGATTTTGCTGAGGGCTGACCTCGAGTCTCTGTTCAGTGTATGCCTGGAGTGAGGCTATGCACTTGCCTTCACTCAAGTGGTTTTTTTCCCCAAGATCAGTCAGACTTGTGAGGGTGTCCTCTTCCATGAGAGTACCCTGCAATCCATATGTTCCACTTGCCACATTTTCCAATAATAAAGCTACTTGCCATGTCTATTTGAAGTCCTGTTGGGCTTCAGCTGATCGGCGCTTTTGCATGGTTACATATTTAATCCCACATACCAAGCAGAGTCTAAGCATCTCATTAAGGATTCAACCAAAGTCGTATGCCTCTACCAGTTGTGTGAACCAGGTCAAAATCCTGATATAGATTCCTGTGATCCTCAAATTGCTGAGTAAAGCTGATAGTGTCTCAGAATTAGAAGAGGCTTCGGGTTGTAATATTCTCGGACTGAATCTGTCAACTCTTAAAAGGTTTTAGTATCCGGTGCCTCAGGAAAAGTTAGGCTCCTAATAACCGATTAAAGCTGTAGGTTCACATGCTGTCAGGAGAATTATTCGTTGCTTTTCATCTGCCGAATGTCATCTGCCCAGAAAAAATAACACATTCTTTCCACATAATTGGTCCAGCCTTTGGCTGGATCGAATGAGACAAGCTTCCCAAATAATGGCATAATGCTAGAAATGTTTACCCCAACTCAAGATGACGGTTGTTAGCAAATTTCTTCAGGAGCATGTTTTTCTCTCATTGCCACTGAAATAACTGGTATCCCGTCACCAAAACACTCTTCGTTTTCATTTTGAGAGTCCTTGCCACTGATTCAGCTCCCACAGAGCCAGCTTTGAGTGAACAGGATGCTTACCACTCCTATTCTTATCTGTCAGCCAGGACTCCCTGATTGGGGCTATCAGTCTGGTCCAGTCGGGGAACTCATTCTATGAGGTCCACCTGGCTGACTTTGTTACAATCACTACAAGTCCAAGAGAGAATCTACTGGCCATTAAAGGGCAAATTTATGTTTGACTGACTCAATTGAGTTTTTGATCTAACAGGATGAATGATGTGTATGTGGACCTTACATGACTGTTGTTGAAATACTACAATCGGTTTGTTAACAAAATTTGAAACTCCTAAAAAAAAAATCAGTGCAGTAGTAGCATGGATACAAAATGGATTTAATGCCCAGAAAAATTAGCATTTGTAGTGAATAGCTGTTTTTCATGGAAATATACAAGTAAGAGTTTAGAGGTTCTTTGGGTCAGTCTCTTGTTGGCGAACAGTTCTAGTTTGAAGCCTACTTGCTGTGGATGTGTGATAATATTTCTAAACAGGTCATTTAAAATTTGCTTGAAAATGATTGCATTTTGCTGAACGTTTTTCTTGCACAATTCAGAACAATTTGCAAGGATACCAATTTAAAGGGAAAACCAACGTTGTATGAGAAGGCTGATTAGTTGGCCAGTGGGTTCTGATTGGTAGAGGTATTGCCAAGGAAAAAGCCTGGAGGTTAACTGTCAATCAGGAACTGGCATATTGTTTTAAAATTTTTTCAATGTTTTGCTCTTTGTTTTTGCTTATCCTATTTTTCCCTAAGTGCCTTGAAATTTTTGATCAAGGCACCCATTAATTTAAATAAATTCTGTGCAGTGCAATCTTAATTAATTCTGCTCATAATCTAAACCTTGGAGCATGGGTAGGTATCATTCTGATAAACCTACATTGGACTCTCAGGCTAATATCTGCTGTTTTTAAGTGTGGCATTCAGGACTGCTTGAAGTACTCCGGCACTTATCGTAGTGGTAGGATAAGTTCTTCTGATGTTTTGTATTTTTCCTCCAAAGATCAGCATCCATTAACCTTTATGATTACTTGCTGTGTGCAGTCGATATTTTGATGATGGAACTTTGAGTCTCTTCTAGTTATGCCTTGAAAACATGCAATTGAATTTGTATGATGTATACTCAATGAATGGTTAAGATTTGGCATGCACTGTCTAGTATGGTGATGGATATTGTTTAACACAATTCAATAGTAGCCTTCAATGGGGATTGGATAAATATTTCAGAAGAAAAAAATAGGAATTTGGATAAAGAACAGAGGAGTGGAGCTAACTGGATTATTTTCCAAAAGTGTCAATGCAGACTTGGTTGGTTAGATGGCTTCTTTCTGTGCTATACCCATGACATTTGTCAGGTGTGCATTCCTGCCTGCAAGCACATGTCCACAATTGCAATGGAAATGCATATTGTATTTTTTTTAAATGGGAATGTTGTATTACTGTTTGTGTCACAACTTGGAAGTCAAAAGTGAACATTTTTAGTGTATTATTGATGAGTTAACTTAAACATTTTAGATCTTTTATTAAATAAATATCCTATATTTTTCCAGCAGCACTTGAAATTTTGAATGGACAACTAACATTTCAACCGAAATAAAAAAAATACCCATTTCAAAATAAGATTAGTAAATTAAACCATAATTTTCAGCAGCTGGAGTATTTGATTGTAGTTGTGTGATATTGGAAATTTGTTTGAACTGCCAGAAATTACTGAGCTTTTCAGCATAATACTTGGGAAGCATTTATAGATTTGAACTTCGCAGGCCTTTGCATTATGGAAATTAGGAATGTAGGATTTACTTTCAAACTCTTGTATATTTTTAGAAGGGTTGCGGTTGTTGTCTGAAACTGAGTGCGTCCAATTTTTGGGTTTCAACAAACTTCAGCTTAAACCAGCCAATCAAATGTTCATTGACATTATTTAATTTTATTGTGTTTCCCTTAGATCGTGTGGATTATTTTCAGCAGATTAGATGCCGTCATGCTTATAAAGCATAAGATAGTGAATGTTAAAAAACAGAAGGTATTTGTTCTCCACAATTGAGTACATTTTCATTGTTTCGTGAAAGCCAATTAAATTCTAGAAGGGTACAAAAGCCTGGATGATGGTGAAAGAGTCCATCAATGTTTAAAAGTGTATAAAATTGCAAGGACCTCTTCATCTGAAGAGGTTTCAAAACATTAGTTCAGTGCAATAGGTAAACACAGACTGAGAGCCAAAACTGCCTTGGACAGAAAATTATTGACAACTGTTCAGGTTCAGGGACAATTGCGAAACCAAATTTACAAAATTATTTGATGCATTGAACCTAGTAAATAGTATCAAGTGCTATATGTGACAAATATTTAGGAACCTTTTGTCCAGGAACACCTGGACCGGAAGTGTTAACTCTGCTTTCACTCTAGTGATGCTACCAGACTTGCCGAGTTTCTCCAGCAATGTCTGTCTTTGTTTTAGAACTTGTACTAGTGTGTTCAGTATATCTTGCATTCCCCAAATGTAATATCAGTGTCCGTAATTTGTTTGGCACCAAATAAATGAATAAGTGCCTGTTATCTTTTGTTGTATAATCCAACATAAGTTGGTTGGACTATTTCAGGAGATACAGTCGTAGAGATGTACAGCACAGAAACAGACCCTTTGGTTCAACTTGTCCATGCCGACCAGATATCCTAAATAAATCTAATCCCATTTCCCAGCATTTGGCCCATATCCTTCTAAACCTTTCCAATTCATATACGCATCCAGATGCCTTGTATTGTACCCACCTCCACCACTTCCTCTGGCAGCTCATTCCATACATGCACCACCCTCTGCTTGAAAATATTGCCCTTTAGATCTCTTTTGAATCTTTTCCCTTTCACCTTAAACCTACGCCATCTAGTTTTGGACTGCCCCACTCCTGGGAAAAGACCTTGTCTATTTACTCCATCCGCTCCCCCTCATGATTTTATAAACATCTATAAGATCACCCATAGTCTCCAACACTCCAGCGAAAATAGCCCCAGTCTATTCAGCCTGTCCCTACAGCTCAAATCCACTGACCCTGGCAATGTCCTTGTAAATCTTTTCTGAACCCTTTCAAGGTTCACAACATCCTCCCTATAGCAGGGAGACCAGAATTGCACACAGTATTCCAGTAGTGGCCTAACCAGTGTCCTGTACAGCTGCAACATGACCTTCCAAAACCTATAATCAGTGCACTGACCAATAAAGGGCAAGCGTACCAAATGCCGCCTTCATTATCCTGTCTACCTGGGATTCTGCTTTCAAGGAACTGTGAACCTGCACTCCAAAGTCTCTTTGTTCAGCAACACTCCCCAGGATCTTACCATTAAGTGTATAAATCTTGCCCTGGTTTGCCTTTTCAAAAAGGAACACCTCATATATGTCTAAATTAAACTCCATTTGCCACTCCTCGGCCCATTGGCCCATCTGATCTGTGAAAGACAACTTGCAAAATTCAATTATTGCCTGAGACCATTGCTTTTGCCAAGAATATGAGAACTTGTAGCCAAAATATATTTCTAATCAGGAGAACAATACAATTCTACAAGTTAGAACATTTACATGGTACTGGAAGGATGTGAAGTATCTGAACCTTTCAGTGTAATTTTTCTTGTTAGTGCACTTAAACCTTGGAATGTATCATTTGAACTTGACAGGCACTGGTCCCTCTATTCCAATTTTATGTTTACTATTGCAGAATATTTGCCTGCACTTTGAACAGTATAATTGGTATATTTCAGATATACTTAATGGATCATAGCATCACAGTGTTGTATTTAGGGAAGGCTGAAGCGAGGACTACCTTTCCACTCAACTTTGTTGTGACATTGGGTTTGAAACTAACTGATGACCTCTGCTTAAGCCCCAAAACCTAGCAATTCAGAGTTTCCTTAAACTATTTGAAGACTAGCCTTATAAGGGATGAGTGATGTCAAGTTCCTGTGTAGTCTTTGCATTGATGCACATATTTTCATTCAAACAGAAGAAATTCAGGAATTATTTGATGATAGTATTGAATATTATAAAATGAGGCACAAAGTAGATGGAAACAAATCATGTTTCCAGCAGTTGAATCTACAGCAAGGAGACATGAACAAAAAATATGAAACTTAAGAAATTTTACATTGAGGATTATGAGGCTATAGATCTCATTAGATGTATTATTTTAAGAATTTAGATCATTCCTGGTAAGAAGGATAAAGGGAAATGAGATTAGGACTGTTTATCTGGAAGATAAACATGGGCTGAACAGCCTTTTCCATATTGTAATTTCTTTTATGATTCTATTTATGCTGCTAGGCTCTACCACTTGTACCTAATGAAGCCCATCTGTCTCTGAAAGTTTTATCTTTTTCTTTGCATTCTTCTGACTTGACTGTTTCATTGCATTTTGACCACTGTCCGATTTTCAATCTGCTGTAGATTCTCCTTTCATGTACTATCCTGTACTAAGTTCCGTCGACCCACAACCTGTTCGAGGCCTATGTTGGCTCCCAGCTTTCAAAACCTCAATTTTAATTTGTCATATCATGTTTAAATCCCTTCCTGTCTTACAAACCCCAAAACATCTTCATTTTTCTAACTCTTGGCTCCTATGCAGTTTCCTTCCCTTCATGACACATTGACAACATTGCAGTCAGCTGTTTAGACCATTAATACTGTAAATTTATTTTTAAAACTCCGCTGCCTTTCCTTTTTCTAAAATGTAGTCCTAAAAATCTACCTCTATTACCAAACTTTTAGTGTCTGTCTTAATATCTTTCTGTTTGGCACAATGTTAATTTATGTCTGATGCTTTTATGATCTAACTAGGAAAATATTAATAGCCATATACAGATGCCAGTGTTTGTTGAGAAGAGGACTTTTAAGATAGAGGGATTATATGGAGCTATGGTTTCCTGAAGCTTAGCTTGATTACCATAGAAAAGACAGCAGAAAATAATTCCTACCTTTCCCCCCTTAACTGGCTAAAAAATTATTGTCTAGGGGATTGCTTGTTTAGGAACAGCTCATTGGTTTATAGGAGTAGGCTGTTCCCCCTTGGTGTCAGGCTGATAACCTCTGGTATTCACAACAGTTAGACAAACCAATCAGTGAGCTGTTGCTGGCTGAATTTTACTCTGCAAACAGACCCTTGTTCCATGCCGTCTTATCTCTCCTGTTCCACTATTTGAAAAACAGCAGTGCAAACGTGACTCACTGAGTTCCAGTAATTTGTTTTTAAAAGTGTAGCAATTCCTTCAACAGTGTTTGGTTTTAAAACAGTTCTGTTCTTATTTGAGTACACCGTCAAAAACAAAGGAATAATAAATAGATATGGTCTTTACAGCATGAACTCTAACTACTGTCCCTGCTTGACTCCTCTTGGGTAATCCCACTGAACCCTTTGTGCCTTGCCAGCATTTTCAAAGAAGCCTTTCAGTGTGTGTTCAATGTCTCCTTACGAGCAACAATTCTGCCCTCTCTTGGAATCATTCCCACCAAATGCAGTACTCGGAACTAATCTTCTAACTGTTTTGGACCATAGAGATGATCAGCTATCATCACCTTATCCCCAATTCCCCCAGAATGTCTGTCCAATTGAAAATGAGGCCCTTATTTTAGCTAATTACATGCATTAACATTGTGAAATTGGGAACTTAGTACATGGGTGATATCCTGCACCCAATAGACACCTATTTTTGTGACCATATCTTCCACCACCAGCTCCATCCAAACTGTGGTGAAGTAGTCCATGTCCTCCTTGGCCTGGTTCAACCCACCCCATCTCTGTAATCTACAAGTCACTGAGAACTTTATATAGCTGCAACTCTGAATTTTTGTGATCTCCCACTTTCTTATCCCATGATTGGCAACCATGCCTTCAGTCATGTAGGCATTGAGCTCTGGAATTTGCTTACTAAATCTCTCTACCTCTCTTCTTCCTTAAGATCTTTAAAATACACCTAAAGCAGCATGCTTCTAATAGCTGTGTACTGAATAGCGAAGTCAGTATGGATCCTTTGTAGCCAAGGGACGCATGTGGCAAACTGTATCTCACTGGATGCCAATAAAAAGTTCAGATTAGAGTTCAGAAAAATCCCACTCCAATTTTGCTTTCCTACTTCCCACTTCCTTATGTTGATGGAGGAAGAGTTGTAAATTTAAATTTATGATCTTTAAGGACAAAAATCTAAGGAAAACATTTTCCATTCATTTACGTCTTGATGTTGGAGCTGTTTACTGTCAAGGGTACTTGCCAAGAGTAAATCTACCCAAGAGTTGGAAATAATGACAGAATCAAGGAAGAACTGGTTTATAATGCATTTTCCAGTCCCTCCTTCATTGATCCTCTGGGATCCACTTTGAAATTTAAGTTTGCTTTCATCGTAGATCACTTTTATTCCAATATAAATTTTTATATTTGCTGAACTTCAGGATGACCTTAGCATTTCTTCCATCATTTTCAGCCATTCTCTATGTACCACATACAGAGAAGGAATAACTTCTTAATTGTTTTCCTGGTCCCTAGATGATGAAGTTTGCTTGGGACAACTATAGACGATATGCATGGGGGACAAATGAGCTCAAACCATTGTCGAAGAGTGGACATGCAAGTGGCTTGTTTGGTAAGTGATTTGTCAAAATTGTTATTCTGTGCTACAGAGATATTGTCACACAGTTGGTATGTCTTTATTAATAGAAGAAAATTGCAGTCAATTAATCAAAAGCTGAAAAAACGTCCAAGTCCTTTTAATGCAAAGCTTTGAAAATTATAATTCACAGTCAATCTCTTGTGTAATTTTCACATTCATTAAGGTACATAGACTAAAGCAGGGGTAATATTGGAACTGAATTCAGGTTGGGGAACATAATTAAACCAGTGTGGTTGGGGCAGGTGTGTGTAGTGATATTGCAGGGATATATAATGGAATTGGTGGGTAGAGGTAAGGTGATGATGCACCAGCACGTGGTCTTGAAGATGAGTTAATGGAACCACTACTTGGGGTTGAAGAGAAAAAGAGTTACTACAAGAATTAGAACTAAAATTAAATTTTGGAAGAAACCTAGTCCATCGTTTGATCAGTTTGAGCAGTGTTTGTTGGAGGAGCCCAGCTCTCGGATCTCGTCTTGCAAAGCACTGTTAAAATAAAAGCTTTGCTGTTTCTTTCAACCACATTTTAGTTTTTAAGTAGTTTTAGTCACAGCTGTGCTGTTATTTCCTTGGCCAGGTGTCACACCCTGGTTTCTGGAGCCTTTCTTTCTAAAAGTAGATTCATCTTAAACCCAAGGGTCTCCTGCTGTCTTTAGTTTCAGAAGATTAACATAGTTCTGCTTCTTACATCGTCTTGCAAGCTGATCACTTTTGCAGTCTTACTGGCCTTCCACAATCTGCAATCTCATATAGACACTGTCACTGAGCTGCCAGGTGTTGGAATAAGAAGCAAAACTCAGTTGTCCTGATGGAACTCCCTCGCTCTATGCTGTTTATTATAATATAGCCATTAGTTTTCTGGGCCTTTTTTCAAGTATTCCCTTAGGAGTGACTACTTCTACCTTCTCCCTTATTTTCAGGATGTGTTCCAGCACATTCCAAGAGGGCTAATGATTTCCTCCCATTCTTCCTTAACATCTAGAAGACCATGGGGTTGTCTCCCATAAGGAAGCTTCAAATGTGAAAATCCCAGAGGCCTGTGGAACTTTCTGAATTGCAAACATTACCTACGGTAACAAGACACCCCTGTTCTTGCCATCCCTGTCTACTACTCTCTTAAGCATATTTTTCAAAGTATTGTCGGAACACACTATCGCTCCTCCCATTAGTCAGGGGATGATGTACTGAAGTCCACTGAATCTTAGTCCTTTCGTAATGCATTTAAATCGTAATTAATGTGAGACCTATGAGAATCTCTCCAAGTATTCTGACTCTGAAAAACACCTTTATTAATTCATTGGCAGCATTTTTGACGCCATATTATTCAAGGGATACTAGTCATGTAATCAATTATCAGGAGGATATACTTGCAGACTCATGGCAAATCTTTGTACAGACCCCTCTAGGCCGATCACAATTGTTCCAAATGGTAGATCGACTTATGGTTAAAGAGACTGATGGAGTGCAGTAATGAAGGTTAAATCTTGCCAATTAACATTCTGAATAGGAATTGCAAAAAAGATGTAACTTCTTTATAAATCCCTGGTCAAAAAATTTTGTAAGAATTTCTGCAAATTTTTCCTACTCATAAGCTTATCTATCCAACACCCATTTGTAGCTTCCTCATCAAAGAGGTCACAATCTCTGTCACAGCTTCTTGCAGCACTGCAGATCTCCCTCGTCGAGTCTTGGACAAGATTCCTCTTCAGTCAGGAATGACAGGGCAGGGTGGTGTACTGGTATTGCCACTGGGTTAGTAGTACAGAAAACCAGACTGATGCCCTGATGCTCTTGGGGGCATAGGTTCAAATCCCACCATGATGGATAGTGACAGTTGAATGTAACAAATAAATCTGAAATTAAAAACTAATGCAGTAGTGACCATGAAATCATTGTAGATTGTCATTAAAAACCCATGTGGTTCTAATGTCATATGGGGATGGAAAATCTGCCATCCTTACCTGATCTGAGTTGCATATGACTTCAGATCCACAGCAATATGGTTAATTCTTAAATGTGCTTTGATATGGCCAGAAAGCCACTTGGTTGTGTCTCTCTGCTACAAAATCTGATAAATGAAATTGGATGTACCCTCTAGCATCGATCGAGGCATCAGAAATTATAATGGTGCACAATCCCTCTCAATGCTACAAAGTGCTCCTTAATAACATTTGGGCGTTTGTGCCAAAATTAAGAGAACTGAATTGCAGACTAATCAAGCGATGGCCTGATGTAGAAATTCAAAGACTCTCACATAACCACAGCTGTCACACACAGGCATTCAGTCCCACTGAGAGGGTAGAGCCATCAGAGGCAGAGCAACAGTGGTATACCATAAGGAGAGAGTTGCTTTGGGAGTCATCCCTTGGAATCTCAAGGCGTCAGGTCAAACATGGGCAGGGAATCCTCCTGCTGACTTCCACCTACCATCCAAAGTTTGCTGACACGTGTTCTCTTGCATGTTAAATGGCACTTGAAGGATGCACTGAGGGTGGCAAGAATGTATGTGGGTGGGGACTTCAATGTCCATCACCAAGGCTCAGTAGGGCCTCTACCTACCGACCTGGTCAATTCCTGAAGAACATAGCTGTTAGACTGTATCTTCAGTGGGTCATGAGAGAAATAGCACTTGAACTCATCCTCACTAACCTAACTGGCAGATGCCTGAGTCTATGATATTATTAGTAGGAGTGGTGACCACACATCTCTTGTTAAGAAATGTTCTGCCTTCACATTGAAGATAGTCTTTAGCATTTTATGTGGTACCGTTGAATTGGATAGATTTCAAACATATCTAGCAACTCAAGACTGAACAGTCATGAGGCACTATGGGGCATCAGCAGTAGCAGAATTCAACCACAGACTGTAAATTCTTTACCCAGCATATCCCCCACTCTATCATTACCACCAAGCCAGGGGATCAATTAAAGAAAATACTGTGGATGTTGGAAAACTGGAAGAAAAGGAAAGTTGACACCTGTTTTTAGGCATGTCTGGTGCTGCACACCATTCTGCACTCTTCATTGAACCAGGGTTGAAAAGATGTTGAGGCTTTCCTGAGGCTGCAGAAGAGACTTACTGGAATAATATCAGAAATCAAGAATACAGCTACACGTGGAGATGAGAGAAGCTAGGATCGTTTTGGTTAAGTTGAAGAAGGTTAAAGGGAGATTTAATACAGAAGCTCAAAATCATGAAGAGTTTTGATAAAATTAATAAGGAGAAGCTATTTCTAGTGGATGAGGGATCAGGAACCCAGGAGAATTACGGTAATTAGTAGAATAGCCACAAGCAAATTGAGTCCTTTCTCTAACGTTAAAAGTAATGACATGGAATGTGTCACCTGAAAAAATTGTGTTAAAATATGTAAGCAAGTTCAAGAAGGTATTTAGAAGGTAATTGAATACATTGAGTCTAAGGGTAGAAAATTAAAAGACTATTAGTAGAAAGTTGGAGAGTAAGATGAATTGTATAGCTCTTGCAAAGAGCCCATTTAGGCAAGATTGGCCAAATGGCCTTCTATGCTTGAGAACTCAATTGGCTGAGTTTTTTTGGCTGAGTTCAAATTGTGCCAGATTTCTGGGAGGAATTTTTGTCACATGCACTAGTAAGTTTTCGCACCATATCGTGCCAAAATCACTTGATTAACTACCTACTCCACCCTTCTGGCATTTGTCACATCTGATCCAGCCCCCTTTTACCATGTGCGATTCCCAGAACAACATGCCACTTGGATATATGCCAAAAGACCCTTGTGTTTGCACCATCTTTGAAAGATTGCTGTGCACCTGGACAAGCATAGCAATCCAGCGTCACCTCTTCCCAGCATTGTCATGGCGCATCACCCATAAAACTGCACTGCCCATGGCACACAGACAGCAGAGCTGACACCCCCTCACACATACATCTGCATTTTCTCACCCTGTTTGCTGTTTAATTGCCATATCACACATTGTATCTGCCTGTGGGCACACAAGTCCAGGAAGCTGTAATGTTGATTACAGATCATCTATGTGTTTAGTGGAGAGAAACACTCACCTTGGAGATAAATTCTGCAGCTGTGATACAGCTGTCTGTAACATGAGCGTAATCGATGGGACTCTGCACCCTGGGGAAACTAAGCTATATTCCCGAATCCTCCTACCTAGACTGCAGCTCTGACCTCGTCATTTGGGAACAAAATGAACCTGTGTGACTTTGCACAGGTGACATTGGTCACTGTCCTGATGCATTTGTGGGTGCACGACTGCGAGATCCCATACTGCTCGTCCATTGCTCGCTGGAAGTGGTCACTCAAACAGACGTTCAGAGCCACTGGGAGAATCACTCCTACAGTCTTCAGACCTCCAGCTTTTGGCACTATTCTGTCACAATGTCCATATGGAGCCAGTGTTAGTACTGCACCTTGCATATTTCTAAGGAAATGGAGGAAGGGCTGAAAATCTCTGGGCCCCTTGCACATTCCACACACCCTGAGAGGTCCCGAGGGATGATGACCTTCCCCTGAGTTAGGTGCCCCTCTTCCTTTGCGGGTGCCTGGCCTTGCTATTGGCCTAGTATGTTGGCAGGTGCAGCATGGCAAGATATGTAGCTACACGTTTGCAGGTTGGCATTAAGAAAGCAAGTGAACAGCCGTTAATGCCAGTCTGCTCCAATCCACGAGCTGGGTAGCTGCTTCTTTGCACAAATTATCCTTGCAACAGCTTCTCGATGCTAGTTGCCGGTGCTCCCTGCAGTTCAACTCCGTACATTCTAATTGGCCTGCTGTGTGTTTGAAAAGTGCCATGATAGGCATGTTGGATGGACATTGGGTACATGCAACTGATACCTGTGATGCAATTTCATCATTAGCAGCATAATGGTCATTTGGAGCAAGGAGCAAGGAGCAAGCAGCAAGCTCTATCTGCCAGGTGTCTGCTCTGGTTTCTGTATTGCCTTTTCTGAAAGTCCAGTTTGTTTGAAGTTTGATAAGACAGAAACTTGTATTAATGAATTGAGTCAGGCTGTCTACAAAGCATTTAACAAACAATTATCCCTCCTAATTGGCAATTCACCATTGTCAAAAGGGAAATTCCACATGCTGCTTGTGAAGAACCTAGAAGATGGAATGAGATGCTCCTGATGTCAAAATGGCCTTTACAGGACTTGTCTAATTCTGGCATAAATCTCATCGTAGCCCATCTTACTCTGACCGCTATAAGATTCTGCTTTAGGATTCCATAAATGGAACAAAATTTATGGTATAAAGCCATATTGTCTACAGCCCTCCTCAGTAATTACAAGAGGAAGTTTTAGGATATGAAATTATAGTCATTACAATACAAGAAAATTTGTGCAGAATATTTTCTACTTTCACAATGAGGACACTTGGGAGCCTGACATGTATTTTTCTAAATGAGTATGCAGTTGCATGAGTGTATAGAAGGGGCGAGGAAGGGACATGTGTCAGATCTTTCAATTTAACCTCAAAACCTTTCCAAATCGAGACAATGGTTCATGATGCCTTCGACTGTCAGGAACTGACCCAGCTCTATGAAAATTGCATACAGGATGTCTACTTCTACAGTGGGACCAGATAGTTTAGAAGTGTGTGGCGTTTGCTCACTATCCGCATTCTTATCCTATGCTGGTGAAACAATGCATCCCAATTGCAGTATTTTTTTTCCAATTCTAACACTCTGAGGAATGGAATTCTGGGCCTTTGTGTCTCAGGAAGTATTCTTCATGTGAATGGTTGAAGAGTCTTTTTGTTGCTTGTCCCTTTTCACATATGCTATAGATCCCTGTAAAGGGGGGCACACAGAAAAAAAACATTGGATTAGAGGACATCTCTGTTGAAAAATAGAAGTCTGTGTAGCTGTGAGCAAGATGAACTTTATTGGATAACTTAAAAATCTAAAGAACTGTGGATGCTGCAATTCAGAAACACAAATAGAAATTGATGGACAAACTAGCAGGTCCGGCAGTATCTGTGGTGAGAAAGGAGAGTTAATGTGATGTGTCCAGAACCAGGGTCACAGTCTTGAGTATTCGGGGTAGACCATTTAGGACAGAGATGAGGCGACATTTCTTCACCCAAAGAGTGGTGAGCCTGTGGAATTCATTACCACAGGAAGTAGTTGATGCCAAAACATTGGATGTATTCAAGAGGCGGCTAGATATAGCACTTGGGGCAAATAGAATTAAAGGTTATGGGGAGAAAACAGGATTAGGCTACCGAGTTGGACGATCAGCCATGATCGTGATGAATGGTGGAGCAGGCTTGAAGGGCAGAATGGCGGCCTCCTGCTCCTATCTTCTATGTTTCTACAGGTCCACCTTCAGAACACAATCGGTGTTGTAAATAACTATTGGCCAAGTGATGGGGAAAACCACCTGCTCTTTGGTGCTGTTGGATTCTTTACTTATTGCAGAACACTTGTGACCTTGCAAACTTCTCCCCACACTGCTTCAATAGCACAATCCCTAAGTATCATACTCGCTCAGCACAATGCTCATTCAATATTGTCCTCCTTTAGCACCTCACTCTCAAATTACTGCATCTGAATGTGATATTTTGTACTTTGTACAATATTATAAAGGTCTGAGCCATAGCGAGATTTGTGGCAGAAGTCCACAAACCCCTCAACATTAGGAGCATCTTGCTCCATCTTTTATACTTTTCACAAGCAGTGAGGTGAGCTTGTCACTAGGCAGTTACGAGTTGCTAATTAAGGGGGATTATTACTGCTTAAATGCCTTGTTGACAGCCCAACTTGCCTTATTAATATTCAACTTTATATCTTTGGACCTCGCCAAACAGTCTAGATGTCGAGAAAGCTTGACATGGAATCTAAGCAAGGACCTTGTGAATTAAACTCACTTGCTCCAAGCAGCCTCCACCTGGGGCTCCAGACCACAACGTCTCTGGGCATGCTCAATGGACAGCAGCCACATGCACTCACTTCCATGAACACCTGCATCTGATATGTGCCAGCCTCTTGAGAACTGTCATGGCACATCTCTGATCCACTCTCGGGATGCTTCTGCATTTCATTGTTGCACCAGCAACTATCATTGTAATACAGCAGCAAGGATGCTGTACGTTCAGGGCCATGGATCAAGCTGAACCTCCAGGTTCTTTAATGCTGTCACAGGCTCAGAATGAATGAGTGCTATCTAGGTACAAGACCTTTGTCTTACAATGCCCTGCCTTTTTACAGTTTGCCTGTTCAGTCAGATACCAGGTTCATATTACTTTTCTGATGAAGGGTCTAGGCCCGAAACGTCAGCCTCTCTGCTCCTATGATGCTGCTTGGCCTGCTGTGTTCATCCAGCCCTGCACCTTGTTGTCTCGGATTCACCAGCATCTGCAGTTCCTACTATCTCCTATTACTCCTGCTTGTTTTGTGATTTAGCTTGTTCACAAAGGAAAGTTGGTTATCGTGGTTGTCAACAGTCCTCAGTCAAGTCAAGGAGGATAGCCTTCGGTCAGGGGTCCCTGTATAATAAGTCAAGGGCAGCCTCTGATACCAGTCAAGGCAGTTGGAAACAGTCAATCAGCCACTTGAGGCGGTTAGAGTCAGGATGCTCTGCGTGTAAATGGTAAGGAGCCCAAACGAGGCAGCCCACCACAAGTCTTCAGTCCTTCCACCCTGCTGTGAGCCTGTTTTCCTCCTGGAATATCAGAGAGGTAGGTATTAAGGCAGATAGTAGTGGCTGTCACAGTTGTTATTTTGGTGCAGGTGGGGACGTATTCAGAGTGAGTGATTAGGCAGTGCGAAGGAAATGCAGGATTCGTGCTGTTAGGGATTGGGGTGGGAGAGAGTAAGTGGGGAAGATTTTGCCCACAATAATGCGTGTTAGAGTATGGGTCTTGGTGGGAGGTGCATACGGTAACAGTGTGAATGTGAGATACCAGATGATGGTGGGATTTATGGTGGAGTGAAGAAGGTCATTCTTCATATTCCTACAGTGCTGGGCATTCCTCCAGATGGCTGAGACTGTTCTAATCTACGTGGCAACCTTGGACCAAGTTGGCATAAACTAGTGTTGAGGATTCCACTGTTGGCCCTTGCGAAAGAGGAATAACCACCTCTCTGTCACCCTATCTAACAGGGGCTCTAATTCCCTGTCCACACTGCAGGACTTTGATTTTCCCGTGTGTACCGTGTGCAGGACAGTTCTGGACTGACGGTGATTGTCTAGGTGCACAGCAGGTTTTTAAAGATGGCTTGGATGCAAAGGACGATAGTGAGTTCCGGAATATCTGCCGAGTGACAAGTTGTTCTGGGAATGACCTACGGTAAGATAGGGCAGGAATCGGACATGAGGGGCACCATAGGGGCCGGGTGGATATTAATGTATAAAGTTCGGTAAGATATAGTGAGAAAACCTGCTAGGCTTCAGACCAGAAATCCCTCCAAAAAACTCAATATATCTTGTACTTAGCTGAAGGAGCTAAGATTTTACCCATAGACAAAAACTGAAATTACTGGAGAAATTCAGCAGGTTTGGCAGCATCTGTGGAGAGAAAGCAGTTAATGTTTCAAGTCTACTGACCCTTCTTCAGAAGCTGCTCTGACCCAGGGTCACTGGACTTGAAATGTTAACCCTGCTGCTTTTGTTTCAGATTTTCTGTATCTGCAGTTCTGTGTTTTATTTTAAGATTCTGTCCACTGTGTTTTGAACAGATGTTCATCAATGTTATTCAGTGATCACTGATTATGTCAGATTCCATAGCATTGTTTCAATTTAAAATGTTCAGGGAAACTGACTTATTAGATTCTTTTGAGGAAGTAACAAACAATAAGGACAAAGGGAACCTGTGCTGTCTTTAGATGTCCCGAAGGCAAGATTTGCCACATCAAAGGGTCCTTCATAATGTAAGTGCTTATGGCATGGGGGTAATGAATTATCTGGATAGATGATTGGTTAGCTAACAGGAACCAGAGATTATTCACAAATGACACAACAGGAATTGCTGGAAAACCTGAGCAGGTCTTGCAGCATCTGTGGAGGGGAATCAAAGTTCATGTTTCGTGTCTAGTGACCCTTCTTCAGAACTGATGGTAGCTAGGAAAACGTTTTTCGTGCACAATGTAGGATGGGGGGAGGGAGTAAGGAGTAAGCAATAAGTGGAGATGGAGTCCAAAGAGAGATGAACAGTTGGGTAGACAAAGCAGTGGATAATTATCAGCATAGCCATGAATAGCCATTAATGGAGACTATTAGTGGTTAACAATGGGTAGAGTGTAATAGTAGATGGTGTATGGTGATTGGGGTAAGGCAATGGGAGAAGGTGTCTTAAGCCCTAAAATTGTTGAACTCCATATCGAGTCCAGAGGCTGTAGAATTCCCAAGTAGAAAATAAGGTGCAGTTCTTTCAGCACTGCAGTAAGCCTGAGACAGAGATCTTGGCCGGGGAACAATGTGGTGTGTTGAAGTAGCAGACAACTGGAAGCTCAGGGTCCTTTTTGTGGACAGAACGTAGGTGTTTGCCATAGGGAGGAGTGCTTTGCCTGCAGCTATTTACGGTTTATATCAGTGACTTAGTTAAAAGAACTTAATGGCTGTCTTTTTAATCATCCTGTTCAGACATGTAATGAGACAGGTTTGGGGCAGCTGAGACTTGAATCTAGAGCTTCTGTCCCGACGTAAGGGTATTACCACTATGCGACAAGAGCCCTATGAATCCTAATTCTCTGACTGGGAACTGATTCTTGCATGAGACAATAAGTATACTGAATCCTAATCACTGGACTATCGGGGAAGATTTTTAAAGGTACAACACAGATGTGTTTGTTCGTTAAGCATGTTGGCAGTGGTGGAATTTGAACCTGCTCTTCCTTTGCCTTAGTGTAGCACCTAAGACCATGTTTCCATGCGACCACATAACGGTTCTGACCTGTTTTGAACCAAGAATGTTTGAAGCAAATGTGATAACTACTGCACTGCAGAATCACAGTTCTAGGGACCAAATGTATGGTTGCTAAGTTTGCTGAAGAAACAAAGGTAGGTTAGAAAGGAAATTGTGAAGAGAGTCTGAAAAGGGATATAGATTGGGTGAGTGGGCGAAAATTTGGAAATTGAGTATAATGTGGGCTAATGTGAACTCTTCCACTTTGGATGAATATAAACAAGAAGTGTTGTTTTATTTAAACGCAGAATTCTGAGGTACAGAGGGATCTGGGTGTCCTAATACATCAACCACAAAAGGTTGGTGTACAGTTACATTAAGTACCTAGGAAGGCAATTAGAATGTTGGTGTTTATTGCACAGGGAATGGAATATAAAAGTAGAATTGTTAACTCTTTCTCTCCATAGATGCTGGTCGACTTTGAGTTTTTCCAGTATTTTCTGTTTCTTTCAGATATCCAAGAGTTACAGAATTTTGCTTTTATAAAAGTCAAAAAGTTTTGCTGCAGTTGTTTAGGGTATTGGCAAAACTGCAAATGGACTATGTGTACAGTTTTAGCATCCTTATTTAAGAAAGGATATAAATACATTAGAGATAGTTCAGAGAAGCTTCAATCAACCAATAGCTGGAATAGGGAAGAAGGACTTAGCTCATGAGGAAAGATTGGAGAGACTGGACTTATAAACACTGGAATTGACCAGAATAAGAGGTGATCTGATTGAGACATATATGATCCTGATGAAACTTGACAGGATTGGTGCTGAAAAGCTGTTTCACCTTGTGGAGAGACTGGAAATGCAGGACATTGTTTAAAAATAAGGGGTAACCCCATTTTAAAACCAAGATGAGGAGGATTTTCTTTCCCTTAGAGTTGAATGTGTTGGAAACTTTCTTTCCCGGAAAGTGATGGAGGCATTAAATACTCGTAAAGTAAAGGTAGGTAGATACTTGATAAACAAAGGAGTCGAAATATGTCAAGGAATAGTAAGAAAGTGAACTTGAGGCCACAGTTCAATCAACCATGATCTCGTCCGAGCAAACTGCCGTGGCCAAATGGCCTACTACTCCTCCTAATTTGTATACCAATATGATCAGATTTCCTGTTTCAGTCTACCTAATCTTCGTAATCTACCTAATCATCCACACTTACCATTCTTTATCCTATCCACTTAATTAGTCCAAGTTCCTTTGGAGCTTGCTTATCAATTGGCTATGTCATCATCAAATCATCATTAACTAATTTTTATAAATATTACCTCTGAGGGATGTAAACTTAAAGCATGAAAGAAATGTATACTGTCTCTTGCCAACTTTGCAGTTTTCTCCTCAGTCACTTGTGATATCTTTTCTATATTTCAAATGATGAATAGATTTACTCTTAAAATTGCAATAATATTACTTATTTCTTGTGAGAATGTATTCATCATTTTTACAGCATCCTGTGTGAAGAAATTTCTACCCCATCTTGTCTTGTCTTACCTAGAGAACACTGCTTTTCCTTATTTCTCTCATCAAAATTCATATTTTTAAAAACTTCGATTGAATCTCATGATCGTATTCAGTACTTCCCTTATACTCGTGGTTTGCAATCCCTGGTAAAATCCCAACCTCTATGCTGTTAATGGCTTCAGTGCTTTTCCTTAGTGTGGATGCTAAAAATTGGACATTAATATTTCATTTTGCCTAACCAGCACTCTGCATGAATTTATCAATACTTCTTTACCCTTGTATTCTACAACCCTATTTATAAATCAAAATTCTATAGGTCATTTTGATAGCTTTATTGACTGGTCCTCTCCCCTGCAAGGAATCAGTTTTTTGATCTTTCTGCTCATCCACAGTAACATTTAACATGACTTTACTAGTTATTAAGACCTGTTATAGATATGTTGAGGGACAGGATACTTTGGCTATCAGGAAGGTTAAACTTGATAGGTGTCCTTAAGGGACATGTATTATCCCAATTGCTCCGGTTTCCCCTGGGGCCATGTGTTAGGAAGAGTGAGCAAACTAAATGTGCCACATCTGATGTGAGCCTGCTTCTGTTTGTAGGCTAAAGACATTTTAATGGCCTGGAAACTTCTAAATCACCCAAAGATAGAACCACCTTTACAGCAGTGCTATATTGATTGAGAGAGAAGAGTTGGCTGTAATATTGGAACATCTGCTGCAAATGCAGTCAGAAAGCAACCTCAGTGCAGTGGTCCCTACTTCTAGAGCATGGATGCAGTAAATTGGATGTATTGCATTTGGGACAACCAGAAGTGGGAACTAGTTGAAGAAAAATGAGATGACAGGACTATGAATGTCCCTTTCTACTTCATTTGAATGACTGGTTCCAACTGCCCTCCCCTACATTTTGAGAAAAGCTACTGTAGTCTCAAAGTGACATGAAATGTGTGGCGACCAGACCTAACAGGTTTGTGATTCTGTTTCATTTGCTAGGCACATGGGGAGTATGCACACTCTGATTTCTAATTGTAGAAAATAAAATTAATAGTTTTATACTTTGAGATAAGAGAAATTTATGAACCATCATAAAAGTGTTTAGCCTGATTAAATAATGTTATGTCACCTTTGTAACTTAAATGCAGGAAATCTGAAGTAAAATTATAAAATGTTGCAAGCACACCACAGACCTGCATCAGTGGAGAGATGAATAATGTTAACAGATCCAAGATGATGACCTTCCATCAGAAGTGAAAAAAGTTAAATATGTAATATACTTTGGGCAAATGCAGAAAACTAGGAAAACTGGGAGAAAATAACCTGAGGGAAAGACAGTTATGGGGTGGAAGTTTGGAGTGATTTAGGCAAAATGTTTTGGTCATTGGATGAGAAGTAGGATGGATGTGGAACAGATGTAAATGGTAATGATTCACTTATTGCCAACAGCTGGAGTATTGCCAAGGAGTATGGTTCTGACTTGAAATTGCTTAAGTTAATGTTGAGTCTTGAATACTGTGAAGTGCCTAATCGAATGATTAAGCCTCCATTCAGCCGCATCTAAACTCTGTAGGATGCCGAAAAAATACGGTTAAAGTGGCTCAGAATTAAAATATGTGACGAGAAGCCTGGAATCACACTTGCAAACTGAGCAGAGGTATTCTGGAGTGCAATCACCCATTCTGTTTATTCTCCCCAGTGAAGCAGAGATTATTATGTGGGGGATGCCTCGCCAGGAAGGAGTACTTGGAGCTCTGGGTGGTGGGAAAACTTCTGTACTTGCGTGCAAAGTTGACTTGGAGAGGAGAGGATGTGTCGGGGTGAATGAAGAATAGAGTAGGTGCAGAGAGAAACCAGCTCTTTGAATGCTGAAAGGGAAATTAAACATATATTGTAATGTTGGAGCATGGTCGATTGAACATGAATGCTGATGGAGTAGATTGGGTGAGCCTGGAATTGGAAGTTTGAGAAACAGCTTTTGATTTGGCATTTTTTGTTCAATGCTTTCAGGCCATAAACACACCTTCTTTTAAGAGAGCAACTATTGATAATGATGATGATTCTGTGATTGCCATTTACAGTTATTCATGAACCATTCTTGTTTCTTGTCCGGTATGACACTTCTTCAGAACTGTTCTGTAAAAGAGTCATACTGGACTTGAAACATTAACTTTGTTTCTCTTATTTTACTTCAAAATACGCAGAGCATTTCAATTTTGAGATGGTGAGAGATTGATATTTTAATAGAATTTGTGGTCAATTGAATGATACTGTATACTTTTACTTTCTGTCTTGTTTCTACACTCAATCTATGCTATGCCATCTTTTATTGTCTAGCTTTTTTTTTCATAAGATTCTGCCTGCACTAGACATCTTTCCTTGGTCTTCAGTGATCCTTTCAGTTGAAAGAAAGCAGCTCTTTTTAACTTTAGTTGCTCTTTTTCTCTTAGCCAAATTTCCACTTGCTGTTGCATGTCAATTTTATTATTTTTGAGGAAGGGATTGTTCATTGACAATTCTTGCAATTTAATTTGATTTAATGTCAAAATGCATCTTCTACCATAGAAATGAGAGATTATACTTTAAAAAAATCAGTGTCAGCAATGGAATTGTTTTGACTTGGTTGATGAATGCTGATCATTTCCTTACTGCAGGAGGGCTTCTGGGAGCTACAATTGTGGACTCTTTGGACACACTCTACATTATGGGTCTTCAGGAAGAGTTTACAGAAGCCAGAGAATGGGTGGAAAACAACTTGGACTTTAATGTGGTGAGTTTGCTAAATTGGAAGCAGATCTCTCAGAAGAAACTCTAGTTTTCTCTCTGAATTTTAGTACAATGCAGCAGAAGTGCCAATGGATTGCACAATAATTTATCTGTAAATGGAGGAACGACTAGGGCAGTTGGCATGCAGATGACTATTTATCACTGAGTTCTACAACTCTCTCATTTAAAACGTATTTCACTTTTCTATTATTTTTGCCATCTAGACAAGTTCACATTTTCCCACATTATGTACCCATTGTCAAGTATTTTGCTGTGTTCCTTAACTCACCTATATCCCTTTGCAGGTGCCTCCTTTTGGCAATGTGCTTTCCCATTTATGTTGGTGTCTTTGGCAAATTTAGCTGCCCTATATTTGTTTCTTCATTGAAGTTATTGATGTAGACTGTAAATAGTTGAGGCCCCAGCACTGATCTCTCTGGCCCTCCAATAGATACAACTTGCCAACCTGAAAAAATGAACTCTCTGCTACCTGTTAGCTAACCAGCTCTTTATCTAAGCTAATTATGTTCTCTTATCTTGTGTAATGATCTTTGATGTGGCATTGTTTCAAACATCTTTTGGAAATCAAGTACATAATACCTACAGGTTCCCCTGTATCTACCTTGTTTGTTATGTCCTCAGAAAATTAATAAATCAGTTCAACACAATTTTTCTTTCTCAAAGCCATGTTGACTCAACTAGTTCACATTATAATTTTCTGTGTATCCTGCTTTTACCTCCTTACTCGTGTATTTTATCAATTTCCCTGTGACAGATGGTAGCTGGCCTATTTTTGCTTTGTTTCTCTATCCTTTCTTGAATGCAGATGTTAATTTCGTTCTTTTCCCCCCCCAGTACACGTGACCCTTCCAGAATCAGACAAGTTTTGGAAAATGGTAACTAATACATCTGCCATCTCTCTAAATTGATCTGAACACTTGGGAATCATCGGTGAATGCTCCATTCTTTTACCTTTTATAATTAAAGAAATTTAATTGATATGGTAATTGATGCTATCTTAAAGAAATTCTGCAGTAATGGCCTGGGCTGGATAATTGGCTTCTGATATGGCTACACTGTTGATTTTGTGGTCAGATACAACTCAAGCCACTGGACAGAGTTCCCTTTAATTCCCATTGATTTTTAGATTTGCTAAGGTCCCTTAGTGTCAATTTTGGTCAGATACTGTCCTGATATTGAGGACAGCTACTGTTCAGTTTCCTTTGACATTTAGGTTGTTGTGTTCCTGTTTGAATCAAAGGTGTGATGTTCTTGCAGAACATGATCAGGTGAATCGATGGGCCGAGGAGTGACAGATGGAGCTTAAATTAGATAAATGTCGGGTGTTGCATTTTGGTAAGGCAAATCAGGGCAGGACTTATACACTTAATGGTAGGGTCCTGGGGTGCGTTGTCAAACAAAGAGACCTTGGGGTGCAGGTTCATAGTTCCTTGAAGGTGGAATCACAGGTAGACAGGGTAGTGAAGAAAGCATTTGGTATGCTTGCCTTTATTGGTCAGTGCATTGAGTATAGGAGTTAGGATGTCATGTTGCAGCTGTACAAGACATTTGTTTAGGCCACTTTTGGAATAATGCTTTCAATTCTGGTCTCCGTGGTATAGGAAAAATCTTGTGAAACTTGAAAGGGTTTAGAAAAGATTTACAAGGATTTTGCGAGGATTGGAGGGTTTGAGCTATAGGGAGAGGCTGAGTAAGTTGGGGCTATTTTCCCTGGAAATTCGGAGGCTATGGGGTGACCTTATAGAGGTATATAAAATCATGAGTGGCATAGATAGGGTGAATAGCCAAGGTCTTTTTCTCAGGGCAGGGGAGTACAATACTAGAGGGCACAGTTATAAAGTGGGAAGGCAAAAATTTAAAAGGGATCTAAGGGACAACATTTTCACACAGAAGGTAGTGTGTGTATGGGATGAGCGGCCAGAAGAAGTGATGGAGGCTGGTATAATTACAACATTTTAAAATGCATCTGGTTGAGTATATGAATAGGAAGGGTTTAGAGGGATATGGGCCAAGTGCTGGCAAATGGGACTGGATTAATTTAATATCTGTTCGGCATGGACGAGTTGGACCAAAGGGTCTGTTTCTATGCTGTACAACTCTGTGACTGTATAACATGATATTCTGGCAGTCGCTTGTAGATGCACTGGTAGTAATCTTCCAAGAATCATTAGTTTCTGGAAAAGTTCCAGAAGGTTGAAATATCGCCAATGTTGACACCCTTATTCTAAAAAAGGGGAGGGAAACAAGAAACAAGAAACAAGAAACAAATTGGCCATTAAGCTTAACATCTGTCATTGGAAAAACATTAGAGTCTATTATAAAGGATGTAACAGTAGGGCATTTAGGACAAAACTGAGCTTCCTAGAATACTTTTAAAGAAATCTTCCTGTGGAGTCCAGAAAAGCAGGTGTGAAGTCATTGCAATCACCCTCAAACGTTTCCTTTATTCATGGGTCTTAGCTACACGCCACTCCTGGAAAACTGGGTCACCCAAATATTCATCTGTTTTAATGTGTGTGAACTGCCTCTGGAGGCACAGTGATCGCAAGCAGTTCACCCAGAAAAGTCAATATTAGAAGGGCTATGAGATGCTTTCTGCAAATTACCACACCCTCTCCCATGTGAGATGATGTCACAAAGCTGTGAACGTTCATCCGTGGACTGATTTTCATTGCCAGATTCTTCAAGGGTGTAAGAATTCTTGAACACAGGCAATTTAGAATTTGCAGTTGCATGTGTCCATTCAACAGTGAGAAATTCCAACATGGTAATTTCTACTACAAGGCAGTTTTTTAAATTAAGCAATTAATAAAAAATTAACATTAATGTATGATTATATCACTTTATTCCAAATACCCTAGTTCGATATCTCTGTGTGTAATGTTGGAGCAGGACTAGAAGAACATTTCATTGAATCTACTGTTGTTCTTCACATCCTGTTCTTTCACAGTCCTATCACTGATTATTATACATGGAAAGTAAATAAAAAGTTAAATTAATTTTCAGTAACCAGGTCCAATTTGTTTTGGTTTGTGGGCTGCAGTTTGGAAACACGCTATCAGATTTTTTTTATCAATTAACTCAAATGATCAATTCCAAGTTAAAAGATGTAGGAATACATATACTGTCTTTAGTATTTGTGTCTTTATTTATCTACAGAAGAAAATGCTAAAAATGCAAATAAACAAGGTAAGGTTACTATGTGACTGCATCAACTAATAAAGGAGTTAGTGACAATAATTAAGGAGCTCCTGAATGCCATAAAGTAGCTCCCATAGCCGCTATTGCAGATGTTTTTGTAGCCCCCACCTGTTACTAAATTATCCCCTGTCCTTCAGTCAAGAACTGATCTAGTTCTTGCTACGTATGTTTTATAAATATGCTGCTTCTCTGGCATGCATCTAATCCTGACTTGTAGCTTTACCAGCATAAGACTTTGTTGGAGGTGTGTCTGCCACTGCTATTCTTATGCCTCATACTGAACCAGGGTTGGCCAACTGGTTTGATACAAATAGGGTGAATGAAGCATGCATTTTATTTATATTTTATACATTTACTTTTACTTATATAAGGCATATGCATCTAAGAAGGTTCCATATGAAAGATTAGCATGTAAAATTAGAGTGCTTAGCGTTGGGAGTAGAATGCTAACGTGGATAGAGAACTGTCTGGCAGACACCAAACCCAGACCAAGAGTAGGACAAATTATTGCAGATGCTGGAATCCGTACTGAAAACAAAAAGTGCTGGAGATCACAGTGGGTCAGGCAGCATTCATGGAGAGAGAACAAGCTAATGTCTTGAGTCTATATGACTTTTCATCTGACCTCTGATGAAGGATCGTCTAGACTTGAAACATTAGCTTGCTGTCTCTCCAAAGACCAAGAATAAATGGGTAATTTTCTGAGTGGTACCGCAGGGATTGGTGCTTGGACCCAGCTATTCACAGTATTAATGATTTTACATGAGGAACTAAATGTACTTTCTCCAAGTTTGCAGATGACATAAAACTGGGAGGGTAAATTGTAAGGAGGATGCAGAGATGCCTCAGTATAATTTGAATATAGTAAGTGGGGAAAATGCATGACAGATTAAGTGTAATGTGCATAAATACCAGGTTATCTACTTTGGTGGAAAAAATCAGGAAGCAGGATTATTATGTGAATGGCAATAGATTGCATCCCCCCCTTTCCCAATGTGACCTGGGTGTCCTTGTACATTAGTCACTGAAAATAAGCGCATAGGTCAAAAAAGCAAATTGTATGTTGACCTTTGCAGTGAGAAGATTCAAATATAGGACCAGGATATCATGCTGCAAATGTACAGGGCTTTGATGCAGTTTGGTGTCCAGATCTGAGTATTCCTAGCAAGGCTGACGTATGAAGAGAGACTGGATAAGTTAGGACTATATTTACTGGAGTTTAGAAGAATGGGGAGGTGTTGATGGCTGGATCTCATAGAAAGCTATAAAATTCTTAACAGCCCTAGACAAGGTAAATACAGGAGGAATGTTCATCGTGACTGGAATTCCATCACCAGATGTCACAGTCTAAGGGTATGAGGTAGGCTATTCAGGACTGAGATGAAGAGAAATTTCTTCACCAGAGTGATGAGCCTGTGGAAAGCAGTTGAGGCCAAAACAGGGGAAAAATGAGAACCAGGTAATGAGTTGGATGATCATCCATTACCATATTAAATGGTGAAACAGGCTTGGAGGGCTGAATAGCTTACTCCTCTTATTTTCTATATATTCCCAGAGAATGTTGCACTTGGTGATTTTTGCAAATTGTGAACATGGCAGATGTGACATATGCATGACTCCAGGAAGAAAGTTCTTTTTCTTTAAAATCGAGCAGAAGATAAAATTGATTTTCAGTCAGTGAAAAGTTGTACGGTGAGTTTTTGCAAAGGATGGACATGTGGATGGTGTGATTTACTGTATGTTGTGTTGTTTCATATAAAATATAACCTTTGTGAGTTGGGCACAATCTTCTTGTTCTATAGAAAGCAAAGTAAAAGGCAGGAACGGTACTTAATCAGACAGGAAGGAGGTGTAGCTGGTCTTCAACGCTTTTCAGCTTTTGTCCAAAATAAATTCTGGATGATTAGATCTAAAACCAACCTTTCTACCTCGCCAGTGATTGAGATCCCTATGTGCCCAATTAATGACCGCTTAAGGGCTTCAGCCTGCTGCTGTTGGCATTAATCCAGCTGCAAGTGTGCTTGGCCACCAGCCTCCTTCAGGAGGGAAAAAGAGTGAAGGTGGCTTGTCAGCTTGGGCACGTTTGGGGAGGTTTGCTCAAAGGCACTCCGTTCCTGATCAAGGATATGCACATAGAGCAGACGTTGGCCGTTGAAAACCAAATTAAACTCCCTTTCATGCTTCCAGTCTAACTGCGTGTTCCTTCCAACAATCCTCCACCCCCAATATAGACACACGTGCACAAATCACCTAACTTTGGCCTGCGATAACAAGGTGTAGAGCTGGATGAACACAGCAGGCCAAGCAGCATCAGAGGAGCAGGAAAGCTGACGTTTCTGGCCTAGACCCTTCTTCAGAAATGGGGGAGGGGAAGGGGTTTCTGAAATAAATAGGGAGAGAGGGGGAGGCGGATAGAAGATGGATAGAGGAGAGGATAAGTGGAGACAGACAGGTCAAAGAGGTGGGGATGGAGTCAGTAAAGGGGAGTGTAGGTGGGAAGATTGGGGGGGATAGGTCAGTCCAGGGAGGACGGGACAGGTCAAGGGGGCGGGATGAGACTAGTAGGTAGGAGATGGGGGTGGGGCTTGAGGTGAGAGGTGGGGATAGGTGGGAGGAAGGACAGGTTAGGGAGGCGGGGACAAGTTGGGCTGGTTTTGGGATGTGGTTGGGGGAGGGGAGATTTTGAAGCTTATGAAGTCCACATTGATACCATTGGGCTCCAGGGTTCCCAAGCGGAATATGAGGTGCTGTGCCTGCAACCTTCGGGTGGCATCGTTGTGGCACTGCAGGAGGCTCAGGATGGACATGTCGTCCAACGAGTGGGAGGGGGAGTTGAAATGGTTCGTGACTGGGAGGTGCAGTTGTTTAGCGTGAACTGAGCATAGGTGTTCCGCAAAGCATCCCCGAGCTTCCGCTTGGTTTCCCCGATGTAGAGGAGGCCACAACGGGAACAGCGGATACAGTATATCACATTAGCAGCAATTCTGGTTTCTGGCGTTGTGTTTCTGGCAGTCTTCAACGTGTGGTGTTGCTGAGCACAGGTTGCTCCTGTTGAGAAGGGCCTTAGCTCCCAGAAGCCTGATTTTCTTAAGTGCCTGATGGGCAGAAGACATGGCACATCGTCCTTTTTAGAGCCTGTGCAAGTATCTTGACACTTTTCCAGACATTGTATGCAATACCTAAAAGATTTCACCCAGTTATTGAATCTAGAGGATCAGAAGAAGCAGTTTGAGACATTTTGCAGGATGTATTTACTATAGATATTTTCCGATCAGAGGCATTATTTACAGCCTCAAGAGTGGGTAGGACTTGAATCTGGGACTCCTGGCTCATGTATTTATTGTACACTACAAACTTTGTGTATTTTCACCTTTCAGAATGGAGAAGTGTCTGTCTTTGAGGTAACCATACGTTTTGTCGGTGGGCTGTTGTCAGCATATTACTTAACAGATGATGAGGTAAGACACATCATATTTCTTGATTCTGGTATGTGCAGCATCTTGGGAAAGAAGTTTGTTAAATAGCTTAATGTAAATTGTGCAAGGAAAGATGTGCAATTATGAAATTAGCGCAGGTTTGATGGCTTAATTTGCTAATGCAAGCAAACAGCCCTGCAACTAGACTCTGGGATTAGTTAATGAGATCTGCCATTGCCATCTGCTTACAAATATACAGATGTTACTGAGTGAAATAAGACAATCCTGCCCAAACAGTTCATGTTGTGACTTATTCTCAAATAATTCTAATCATATGTAATATCCTTCCATATCCTATTGTCCTTTTGTAAAATCTTCCTGTCTATCTAATCCAGAGTTGATTCTACCTCAGCCACCAGCTATAGAAATAAATTGCATAGCCTCAACTCTGTGGAGAAGCTCCTCTTGCACTCTATTAAGTTTCTTTCATTTAATCTTCTGTCTATTGCCCCTTAAACTAGTACCAGATGGGTCTAGATATCTTGGACCTGACCATTATGTGGCAGCATTAGGCATATTTTTGTCACCAAATGAAGAATCAGAGGTTGTACCTTTACCCACAGTATCAGTGATGTATTTGGATGTTAGCTTCATCTCGCCTTCATTTTCCATGGGCAAAATTATGAAAGAACAAATAGCATAAGTTAAAGATATTTTTCTGTCTAGAAATGAGAAAAAGTATCAATTGTTTATGGATTGCTATTGTATAACAGTGAGTTTGAATGGGTCAGTTGGTGCAACTGTTAGATTAGTGCACTTCAAATCTGCAAAAAGATGTCTTATTATTTTCAAGAATTTAAAAAAAAGGTAGGGATCATAGTATTGCTTATTGTGTTCTCAATGTTGCAGTTATTCAAGGTGAAAGCAATTGAATTGGGAGAGAAGCTATTACCAGCATTTAACACCCCAACAGGCATCCCCTGGGCCTTGATAAACCTCCGTAGGTAAGGTATTCTAATTAATTTTAATTTATTAAAGATGAATTGTATTAATTAGAATAATAAGTAACACCATTGCATCAGCCTATAAAGATGACTTATTTACATTTTGAAACAACTGATAAAAATAGAACTTTGTGTGGATGGTTAGTGATTTTGAATCACTTGCTACTGTTGCAAGCAAAAGAAATGAGAGGGTATATTGCATTACATTCCAACTCTCCATTCCAAATATACAGGTGTTGCTGGGATTTCTTTTCATTCTCTGTAGCAAAGACAGAAATAAAATATTTCTTGATTACATCTGCCATTTCCTTAATACCTACCATTTAACTCATTATTTTCACTCTGTGGAGGACTAACCCTCGTTTTATTTCTTCTTGACCTTTTTTTAAGATATCTATGTAGAAGCTCTTGCTATCTTTTTTTTTCCCCACACTAGCTTCCTCTTATACAATGGTGTGTTTGTCCTGAGTAATATTTTGGTCATGCTCTGAGGTCCTTTATATTCTGACCAGTAATCTGAGCTGCCACTCATCTTTGAGCAATCATATGCTTTTCCTTAAATTTGCTGGGTTTTTTTTTTTAAAACTTATTTTTTTAACCATGGAAAACTCACCTCTTGCGTCCCCAGTGCCAGTCCATTGACAAAGCACAGTTTAGGAGTTTGATTGAATATTCTGGGCTAGTCTAGGTGGGGGCTCCTCCAGCAACACTCGAAGTTTGACACCATTTAGGTCAAAGCAGTCCATTTGATTGATATCCCATCCACCATCTTCAATATTCATTTTTTCCACTACCAATACACAGATGTGTACCATCTATAAGATGCACTTCACCAAGCTGTCTTGACAGCGCCTTCCAAACCCACAAACTCTACTACTTGGAAGGACAAGAGCAGCAGATGCACAGGAACATCACTACCTGCAAGTCATGTTCCATGTTACACACTATCCTGACTTGGAATTATGTTGCCATTCTTCCAATTTTGCTGAACCAAATTCTTGAACTTTATTCCCAATAGCACTGTGGGTATCATTATATCAGAAGAACTACAGCAGTTTCACCTTAAGTGTAAATAGGTATCGGCAATAAATCCTGGCCCACATCTCCTGGACGATTAAATACAAAAGTAGTTAGAATGCAGTAAGAAGAAAGCTCTAGTAACCAGATACAACTATGCCAACAGAACAAGGAACTTTAAAGTAGACACACCGTGACCTTTCTGAGGCTTGAGAATCTGTAGGGTTGTTAAGGGTTAAATGAGTGAATATTTATTTCTGATATTTGTCATAAAACTGTTTGCAATATTTCTTTAATTTAGTAAAATAGATCTTTCCTTTTGTGTGTAACAAGCTTTGATCATTATCATGTTAAAAATTCACTGGCAGCCGATTGCAAATTTGATCAGTGACTGAGTACCAGAGCATCATAGAATCCTTACAGTGTGAAAACAGGCCCTTTGGTTCAACAAATCCACACTGACCCTCAGAGCATCCTACCCAGACCCATTCCCCGATATCCCATTTTCTAATTCTTGTTACAGTTGCTGTCTATGCAAGTGCTGATGGTGGTGTTTGTGATCCTGCTAGCAAAGTAGAAAGATCAATGGCCCCACTGAAAATATATTTACTTGTTTTTAAGTGACTTATATTCTGTTCAATAATCTTAATGTTGTGGTGTAGTAGATTTGTTCAGGTGGATGCCCATTGCTAATGTTTTGCATTGGAATATTTTGGATTGTAAGTTTGTCCTGAATGGCAACATTGAAACTTTCCTATGTATGTTTTGCAGTGGAGTTGGCCGGAACTGGGGCTGGGCCTCAGGAGGAAGTAGTATTCTGGCAGAGTTTGGCACCTTACACCTCGAGTTCGTGCACCTGAGTGAGGTGTCAGGCAATCCAAAGTTTGCTGAAAAGGTAAATTATGCCAAACTGGTAATCATAGGTCTTCAAAATTGACAGATTTTATAACTGAGTTTCAGTGATTCAGTTTCTGATTCTACAGTATTTACTAAACATGTTTTCAACACTGATACCCTGAAGATAGAGACTTGAGTTTTCCACCTCTACATTCACCAACTCGGAAGTTTACTGCCTATTTATTTTAATAGCTAGGAAATCTCAGACTCTGGAGAAGGTAAGTTTAAATGCCCCCAGCTGGTATTTCTGAATGAACTTTTATTTTGATTGAAAGTTGTGATGATGTTCTTCTCCATGTAGTTTTACTTTGAAGCAGCTACTGTTCCTTACCAAAAAATGCCCCAAGTGCAACTTTTATGCAAAGCAAGATTTTGAAGGACACTATAGGTCACAACAATATGTGATGTACTGCAGAGGTACTCCAGGTATTTCTAAGCAATTGCCCTATTAATGACAATTCTATTAAAGGCTTGTGGATTTAAGATAGCAACCTGCCTCTTTTCAAACCATCCTTGGGAGCAGGGATTCAGCTTTAAGACTCCTAGCCATTTCCTGACTGACTTAATCAGTGAAAAATCTGATGGTGTTGGCTGTGATGGTTGGAAACATCATGATAATTTCCAGCATAACATGTGTACGTGTAGGATCTTCTGCATGTTGTCACACAACCTGCATGTTCAGTGAGTGAAATATTGGCAGTTGATCTCAAACCTTAAGAATATCAGAAATGTCATTAAGGTGTCCAATGTCACTGCTGCTATGGTATAATACAGTACAAACTAAATAGCATGGTTTAGAAAAGGTGTAAGGACAGAGATCTTGAGTGAATATTATCAAATTTTTGGCTGTTTAAAAAGGCTTTACAAATCGAGGTATAGATTACAAAAGCAAGGAAATTATGCTTCTTCTCCAGGTAGTATCTTCAATTATTTGAGGGTTGCCGAACCATGATTTATGCCATGATTTTACTTGGGCACAGCAAGGAGACAGGCTCCAAAAGCAATGAAGTCATGCTTCTCCAGGTAACATCCACAATTATTTGAGGGCTGTCGAACTGTGGTTTATGTCTTGATTTTACTGTGGGAGCATAAAGAGACATTAGGTTCCAAAACTACCTCATCCTGAACTGGATTAGACACTATCATTGAAATAATTCTCAATTTGTATTAATTATCTATTGAATTAATTGGCGTCCTGAAATTATGTTAAACTTACTGAATTTATACCCTGCTGGAATATATTGATTCTAGGCAGTGCATTTTACTGAAAAAAAAAAAGTCCATTTCTGTCATGTGGTAGACGACTTTAGGATGTCTCAAAGCACTTCACAGCCAGTCGAGTATTTTGAAGCAAGCAAAAAGAGATTGCTGGAGAAACTCCAGCCTGGCAGCATCTGTGAAGAGAAAACAGAGTTTTAGTATTTCAAGTTCTGAAGAAGGGTCACAGGACTCAAAACGTTTACTCTGTTTTCTGTCCACAGATGCAGCCAGACCTGCTGAGCAATTTGTTTTTGTTTCAGATTTCCAGCATCCAACAGTCTTTGTTTTATTTTGGGTACTTTTGAAGTGTAGTGACTGTTGTAATGTAATAGGCCTTGAACTTGCAATCTTCTGACTCAACTGGGCCACAATTGATCTAACAAAATGCTTCCCAAAATGCAACGAGTATGTTACCAGGGACGAGATGTTGAGTTATGTGGAGAGACTAAATGAGCTAGAATTATTCTTCTTGGGACACAGAAGTTTCCAGGCAGATTCGATTCAAATCATGAAGAATTTTGCTGGAGTAAATAAGGAGAAATTGTTTCCAGAAATGTCAATAACAATGACAGAACATGGGATGAAAGTAATTAGTAAAAGAGCTAGAGGCAACACAAGGAGGAAACATGCAGTAAGGTGTGATCCAGAATGCACTGCCTGGAAGTGATAATAACAGATTCAATAATAACATTCAAAGAGGAATTGAGTAATTTGTATGGTTATGAGGAAAAACGAAGGGTGGGAATTAACTTTTTCACAGGGCTGACATTGGAATGAATGGAGTGCTCCCCTTCTGTGCTGTGACATTCTATTGTTGTATGCCAAATTGTATCAATTCCCTATTTCTCCTGTAATGGAGACCTGTCCAACATTGACTGATGACAGAAATTGATTTGTTGCTGCTTAAATGATCTTGTGTCATAAGAATTAAGTGCAGTCAACACTAAAATCACCAATGACAAAATAGTACGGACATGACGTGATTGTGGCTCCTCATAGTAATAGCCACTTTAAAGTACAATCTTTATAACAGTATCTCTTTGGTAGGGCTCTTTGTATAATCACATTTATACATTCTGTGAGGAAGTAAAATATCTAGCAAGGTCCATTATCCATTAAGTGCTACCTGACACGGTTTTGCTCTATCCTGTACAGCTCTTATTCGTTTTCCATGATAATGGCATATAGAGGTAATACCAAATTTAATACCATTCCTGATTGTGAGAAGCTCTGACTGAGTGAGTATGAAGGGTGAGAATTTCCCAGCGGTCTCACATTCTCAGAAACACTGAGAAGCAAATCCAGGTGTGTGTAGGCAGTATGCCAAAATAATCACTGCAAAAATTGCTGTTGCAGCTCTGCGCCCTTCAGATTCCTCATTAATCTCTGCTTCCAGAATCATCTGGAGACAATGTTATAATTTTCAGTCTAACTCGACTTTAGCACTTTGCAAGGATAAACCAAGAAACAGGTGTCGCTGGCTGTCATGATAATTGGAGCATTATAATTTGTAAGTCACTCGCAACTTGTTAGACAGCTTGCAGGGAAGGGAAACAAGTACAAAAATTTTTGTTAGATTGATTTTGGGTGAAAAACTAGTGAAAACAGTTTCTGTCCCATTGAGCTGCCAGAATAGGTTGTAGCATGGAACTTCATTCTCACTGTTTAAACATAGAAAGTTACTTCGTGTATTTTAAACAGCTGGAGTTCCATGCTATATCAGTGAGCAAGTAAAAAGGAATTTCATGTATATGTCACCTTATCCTTTGCAGTGATTTGAGCTGCTGGTAAGTGCGCAAATGTTGAAGCTGTTTGTGGACAACAAGACGTCACATACAGCAAGGAATTGAATAATCTATTTTTCCAATGTGTTGAATGAGCGAAAAATATGGATCACGATATCATAGACCTGCGTTTTGTTTTTTATGAATAATTACCACGGATCTTTGTTGCTCATTATGTTGGTAAATGTGGATTTAAGTAAAATTGGGAAGTTTGTGCAGAATTTGAGATGTTGCATTGAAGATCTGCCAGGACTAATTCTTATTATAAGCCTAGTAAAATAATCATTAAATTAATTTATAACATTAAATCAGATATCAAGGAAAAGGTACATTGAGTCCTGCATACAGTTTGGTTCCTTTGAGGAAGGATGTTAATGCATTGTAAGCTGTTCAGAGAAGGTTCACTGATTTAATTCCAAAGATGAAAGGGTCACTTTGAGGAGAGATTGAGCAGTATAGGCCTAGACTCACGAGAATTTAGAAAGATGAGAGCAGATCTAGTTCAGATAGGAGATCCTAAAGGGGATTGACAAAATAAACAGAGAGCAAATGTTTCTCTTTGTGGGGCAATCTAGAATGAGGTGTCATACCTTTTAGGTGAAAGGGTGGCAGATTGTAAAACACAGATGAGTAATTTTTTTGAAAGGGTCATGAATTTGTGGAATTCACTGCTCCAAAGAGCAGTACACACTAGAACACTGCATAAATTTGAGGAGATAGACAGATTTTAATTAGTCATGCGTTAAAGGGTTAAGCAGAGTGAGCAGGAAAATGGAGTTGAGTTGAGATGAGACCAGCCATGACTATTTTAAATGGTGGGACAGGCTGGAAGGGCTGGATTGCCTATTTGTACTCCTAATTTTTATGTATATAAATTAGAGTCAGTGGAGTCTCAGTAAAGAAGTGATGGCAGCATGGTGGCGCAGTGATTAATACTGCTGTCTCACTGTGCCAGGGACCCAGTTTAATTCCAGCCTTGGGTGACTGTTGTGTGGAGTTTGCACATTCTCCCTGTGTCTGTGTGGGTTTCTGCTGGCTGCTGCAGGTTCCTCCCACAGTCCAAAGATGTGAAGGTTAGGTAAATTGGCTATAGTAAGTGCAGGGTTATGGGATAGCGTGGACAGCTGGGTCGAGGTTGGATGCTCTTTAAGGGTTGATGCAAACTTGATGGGCTGAATGGCCTCTTTTTCCGCACTGTATGGATTCTGATTCAATGAAATATGGTGACCAGTTTATGCTCAACAAAATTCCAGAAACAGCAGTGAGATAAATTGAGATATTTTGTTGTTGTCAGTCTCTGAAGTATGAGATGTGGATGTAAGGAAACAGAGATCCCGTTTTCTGTTTTGAAAAGGATTCGGGAATGTTTTGCCTGAGAGGACAAACGTGATGCATATTTAATTTCTAATGCAAAAGACCGCGAGCTTATGTTAGGTAGTTTAGCGCACATTTTTAGGTGTTCTACGGCTGACTAAAACATAAAAGTGCGGTCTGAGGCACATATGTACATTTTCAATGGAAAGCTCACAGCAGTGCAGCAAAAAAAAAATGCAAATCAGTTTGCGGCACTGATTTGAACCCAGTGTTACCATTTTGAAATGCCACATTGCAGGCATTGACCTGTCTTAACCTCAGGCAGCTAAATGTCTTAAAAACACTCCCCTGGAAATGTAAACAATACTTCTTATTTACAGTGCTCTACTTGAAGGAATGACACTCCCCGTGTTTCTCATTGTACATGCAAGCACAAAGATGCGCAGGTTAGATGGATTGGCTGTGCTAAATTGCTCATAATGTCTAGGATGGGAAATGCAAGGATAGGGTAAGGGGTGGGTCTGGGTGGGACGCTCTTCAGAGGCAGTGTGGACCTGATGGGCTGAATAGCATGCTTCACTTTAGGGATTCTATGATATAGCTTTATTAGTCTATTCCCTTTTGTCAGAGACAAGCAAGAAGAGGGAGTATCAGGTATGCAAATGTGGGATGGCATTGAGTGAACACACATTGTCTTGTCTGGCCCTCATCTGAACACAGCCACATTCATCAACATAAACAGATTTTGCTTCCCTAATGAGCAGCTGTGCATCTGCAGTTGAATGCAATAGACTAACTGTTTCAAATGGATGAAGGATCGATAACCAGGGGCACAGACTTATGGTGACTTTCAAAAAGATGAGGCAAAATGAGGAAAATAGTTTTACATGAGTGGGAAGGGATTGAAATGAACCACCGAATAGGATAGTGTCAGCAGATTCAGGAGTAGTTTTCAAAGGAAGTTGGATAAATACTTGAACAACACTATTACAGGGATAATGGGAAATAACAGAAGTGGGTCTAACGGATTACGCTTTGTTTGTATAAACATGACTGTGTGCTAGTCATGTTGACACATTGCAACACCTCCATATTTATTTCTGAAGAAGGGTCTGAGCCCGAAACGTCAGCCTTCCTGCTCCTCTGATGCTGCTTGGCCTGCTGTGTTCATCCAGCTCTACACCTTGTTATCTCAGATTCTCCAGCATCTGCAGTTCCTACTGTCTCCATATTTATTACTGTCTTTTAACTCAAGACTATTTGTATGCCGTTTATAAAATGTTTCTTTAAGTGCCTGTGATTAAAAAGTCCAAATGCTAGATCTTCATTCCATCAGGAAGTTCTGGGCAACAAAGAGATGAATTTTTAAATTGGTGAGTCAGCTGTCTTGTTCAGCTATGAAGAAATGTGAAAGCCATAATGATACACAAAACACTTGTTTTATTACAGGTGCCATATAAATACATCTCGAGACTCTTCACAGAGGCATAATAAAACAACATGCGGAACCTAGCTACACAAGGACATTTTAGGACAAATGACCGATAGTTTGGTCAGAGTGTTTTTAGATTTTAAAATGTGGTGTAAAGGAACAAAGTAAGGGGGAGATCCTTTTAGAGCTCAGAGCTGAGAGACACCAAGACATGGATGTCATTTGTGGAGTAGGTAAAATTGAGAATGTTCAGAAGGCTTGAATTAGTGGAATGCAGACATCTAAAAGAGTTAGACCATAAGATCCATGAGGAACATAAGTAGGCCACTCATCCCATTAAGTTTGTTCTGCCATTCAGTGAGATTGTAGCGGATCTGATAATCCTTAATTCCACTTTCCTACCTTTTCCCAATAACTGTTGATTTCTTTACTGATTAAAAATCTGTCTTTGTCAGCCTTGAGTATACTTTGTGACTCAGCCTCAGCAGCCCTTTTGTGGTAAAGAATTTCGCAGATTCACTACCTTTTGAGGGCAAAAAATTCCTCTTCATCTCTGACGTAAATATATGACCCATTATTATAAGTTATGCCCTCTACTGTTAGACTCTTGCACAAGGGGAATTGACCTTTCAATGTCTACCCTGCCAAGTACCCTAAGAATCTTATGATTCAAAAAGTTCACATCATTCTTCTAAATTGCAATGTATACTGGCCCACTCTGCTGAACCTCTCCTCATAAAGCAGACCCTTCATATATAGTGTCAGCCTAATGAACTTTTTCTGGATTGCCTCCAATGCTAGTACATCTTCCCTTCAATAAGGGATCCAAAACTGTTCAGTATTCCAGTGCTACGACTGGTGCCTTTGTATAGTTTTAGAAGATGTTAAATTATAAAGGCATAGAGATCTACAGCACACACTCTATGGCCCATCGCATCCATACTGATTAAAAATGATCACCTAACTATCCTAATCCTAATTTCCAGCACTTGGCCCACAGCCTTGTATGTCTTGGTATCACAAGTGTACATCTAAATTCTTGAATGTCATGAGGATTTTTGTCTGTACCACACTGATAAGAGTGAGTTCCAGATTTCCATCACCCTCTGGATGAACAGCATTTTCCCACACCACCTCTAAACCTTCTGTCCCTTAGCTTGAGTCTATGTCCCCTGGTCATTGATCCCTTTATCAAGGGGAAAAGTTTCCTCCTGTCTGCCTTGTCTGTGCCCCTCATAATTTTGCTTATCTCAATCATGTTCCCCCTCTGTATCCTCTGCTCAAAGTAAAACAACTCCAGTCTGTCCAAGTTCTCTTCATAACTGAAACTCTCCAGCCAAGGCAACATCCAGGTAAATCTTTTCTGCAGCCTCTCTAGTGCTTTCATCTCTCCTATAATGTGGATTCCAGAACTGCACATCATACTCTAACTGTGGATTAACCAATGTTTTCTAAGTTCCAGGTAACCTGCCTACTCCATTCTCTTTTGAACTGACGACCAGCATTCCTTTTGCCTTCCCTATTACCTGCTGAACTTGGATGCTAGCTTTTTGAGATTCCAAGTTGAGGACTCCCACATCCTCCTTTTCCAAATCTTTCAGCAGTCTTCCTCCATTTAAATAATGTTCAGCCCTTCTCCACTTCCTGCCAACGTGCTTAACCTCACATTTCACCAAATTATATTCCATCTGTCAAGATTTTTTTCCCCACTTGTTTAACCTGTCTGTATCCCTCTGCAGACTATTTGTCATTTTCACTACTTCCTTCCTACCAATTTGTGTGTACTCTACAATCCTGGCTATTGTATATTCACCTGCCTCATCCAAGTCATTAATATATGTTGTGGATAATTGTGGCTCCATTAGTTAGAGGTTGCCATTCTGAAAATACCCTCCTTATCCTAACTTTGTCTTCCTCAAGTTAGCCACTCCTCTGTGCGAATATACTACCTCCAACACCATGGTCTATTGTCCTATTAAGTAGCTCGATGTGTGTTTCTGACATGGCTTGGAAGAGATTACAGCTGAAGAAGGATAAAGCCTTGAAGGGATTTGAAAACAAGGATGACAATTTAAAAATTGAAGTTTCATTTTAATTGAGAATCAGTGTAGATCAACAAGCACAGGAATGATGCATGAATAAGTTTTGGTGTGTATCAGGAAATGGGCATTAGAGTTTATGATTACCTCAGGTCCGCAGAGGTTAGAATGTGGAGGCTTGCCAGGAATATGTTAAAATCATCAGGTCTTATAATGGAAAATTGATGATTATCATTGACAGTTAACAGTCTAGTACTATAATTGTGCCATAGATTGCATTCATTTGTCATCAAGCAGTTGTAACTCACTTATTTCTCAAAAATCAATGCATGTCCTTTTTGTATACTTCAGCTGGAAACATCATGCAAGTACAAAAAGAATAATCCATTAGGAAGGGCCAATTCATATTGCGTAGTTGAACTTCTGAAAGTATGGAGTGCTAATTGTATTTTGGGAGGTAGGAATGCACTTCAGGAAAATGTTGGAACTTTTCCCTCTCTCGTTTTCTACCATTATCACTGAAGCCTTCTGGATTTTAAAGGGATTGGTTGGGGACACAACCTCTAAATTTCATATGCCCAAGCATTCCTTTGTACCAGCTCCAGACTAGGTGGTATGACTGCAAGGAAGTAAGGTTTTATCTTTCCTGTCACTCCATTTCTTTAAACACCATTTTAACAACATCAAAAAGATGACACAACATTTCTAGTGCTAGGTGACCTATCCTTTAACCTGATAATGGCCTAGAATTTGAGAAAGGGATAAGGTATTGACCAGAATTTATTGACTGGGAAGAGATACACATGAATTTGAAAACGTAACTACTTGATCAACTGCCATTAGCATTACAAAATTGTTACTTCATCTTTAATGGGATGTACTTGTAACTTCCATGAAGTTTCTGCAATTACATATTAGTAGCAAATCAAATGCATCATGGAATATTGGCCATTAATTAATAATTTAAGTATATTAACGACATCATAATTGCTAATAACTGCTAGCTATGTTCTCACTCAAAGTGAACAATTAAAAATTTTGAGTCTCACTCCTTTTAGGCTCATTTTCCTCTATAACACTGTGGAGCTGGAGGAACACAGCAGGCCAGGCAGCGTCAGAATAGCAGGAAAGCTGACGTTTCTGGTCGGGACCCTTCAGAAAATGAAGACCCTTCTGAAGAAGGGTCCCGACCCGAAACCTCAGCTTTCCTGCTCCTCTGATGCTGCCTGGCCGGCTGTGTTCCTCCAGCTCCACACTGTGTTATCTTTGACTCCAGCATCGGCAGTTCTTACTATCTCTTCCTTTTCCTCTCACTTTTTTAAAACCAATCTTATTTTCTGATTCTTTATTTCTTTTTCTCACCTGATTTGGATTGAATTCACCCCCTTGAACTCTGTCTCTTTCCCACTCCTTCCTAAATTTATTTATCAATCCTTAATCTATTGTTTAAGGAAATATGCACTTCCCTTTTTGTCCCAAATAGTGCCATCAGCCTGCTGTTCCAGCATTGTTAAAATGTAAACTTGTGTATATATAAATCTATCTAGTGGGGTCATGAGAAATATGGATAAGGAAGCCCCAACAAAGTTCACCCAGCATATTATCCAAACAAGAAATCACATCAAATCTGCAACTGCCAAGTCTATCTTTCAACTGCTCCAGACTTTAATAAATCATTTGATATTTCTCCCAACAAATTAATGTTTCCTGAGTTCCAGACCCCCTCTGACCCTACCACACAGCTTTGTTTAGATCAGTGCCCAAGCTTAATCAAAGGGACAGGTTCAGGTTGCTTCCAGGAACAGTGTACATGTTCTACGTTATGCATTTTTTTCTCACAATTGCATGGGTGAGGAATATGATCACATCAGAGAGTTTATACTTTACCTTTGTAATTTATTTTACAACAGAAATAATATTTGTTTTAATTAGACTGCTGTTGGTGTTTCAAGACTGTAGTAAGTGTTCAAAAGTACAACTTGTGGCATTATTTGATAGTCATGTACTTGACGTTAATAATAAATAGGTAAAGTATTAAGGCCTTAGAATTAAGCTACTGTATTAGTGTGCCGCTTATGAAAAAATCTTTTTCTATTATGTTAAAGGATGCAATGATTCATTGGTTAAAATTAATTAACATAGGAAGTTATTTTTAAGTATAATTACAAGGATTAATTATTATGTAAACTGCTTTTTAAAAAATTCACTTGTGTTTCACTGGTGTTTCGTTTCACCGTTTTACCATAGTTGCCTCATGGGCTCAGTGTTAAAATAAGGTTAGCACATAATTGGATATATATATCAGTTAGTGAATTATGGATGAAGGGCTTGGGTATCTTTATCATAGAATCCCTACAGTGTGGAAGCAGGCCATTCAGCCCATTGAGTCTGCACTGACCCTCTGAAGACCATCCCACCCAGATCTACTGCCCTACCCTATCCCTGTAACCCTCTATATTCCCATGACTAATCCACCTAGCCTGCACATTCCTGGACACTATGGGGCAATTTAGTATGGCCATTCCACCTGCACATCTTCGGACAGTGGGGGGATACTGAAGGCAAAAAAACAGACACGAGGAGAACATGCAGACTCCACACAGATCGTCACCTGAGGCTGGAATAGAACCTGGGGCCCTGGAGCTGTGTGGCAGTAGTGCTAACCACTGAGCCTCCATGCTGCCCCATGTCACGAAAGGGAATATTATATCTGATTCTTGTTTGGGGTAAAAAATGTGCATAGCACATTAATCATGGGCTTAAAGATTGGTTAATATTTTATACGAAATGTTTTATCAGAACTTCCACGCTAGACTTCAAAAGTGTTTTCAATTTCAGTTTTTCAACTTCAGATACTGGAGAAATGGCAGAAATAGTTGTTTACACCATTTAGAATCGTAGAGCTGTACAGCTTGGAAACAAACCCTTTGGTCCAAATCGTCCATGCTGACCAGATACCCCAAATTAGTCTCGTCCCATCTTTCAGCAAATGGCCGATACTCCTCTAAATCTTTCGTATTCATGTTCCCATCCAGATACCTTTTAAATGTTGTAATTGTACCAGCCTCCTCCACTTTCTCTGGCAGCTCATTCCATGCATGCATCACCCTCTGCGTAAAAATATTCCCCTTAGGTCCCTTTTAATTCTTTCCCCTCTCACCTTAAAACTATGGTCTCTAGTTTTGGACTCCCCCACCCTGGGGGAGTCTATTCACCTTATCCATGCCCCTCATGATTTTATAAAGCTCAATAAGGTCACCCCTCTGCCTCCGCTTCAGGGAAAATAGCCCCAGACTATTCAGCCTCTCCATGTGGCTCAAACCCTTCAACCCTGGCAACATCCTTGTAAATCTTTTCTGAACCCTTTAAAGTTTAACAACATCCTCCTGATAGCAGAGAGATCAGAATTGCATGCAGTATTCCAAAAGTGGCCTAACCAATGTCCTGTACATCCGCAACATGCCGTCCGAACTCCTTTACTCCATGCACTGACCAATAAAGGCAAGAATACCAAAAGCTTCCTTCACTATCCTTTCTACCTGGGACTCCACTTTCAAGGAACTATGAACATTCCAAGGTCTCTTTGTTCGGCAATTCTCCCAGGACCTTACCATTAAGTGTGTAGGTTGCCCTGATTTGCCTTTCCAAAATGCAGCACCTCATTTATTTAAATTAAACTCCATCTGCCACTCCTCATTCCACTGACCCATCTGATCAAGGTCCAGTTGTACTCTGAGGTAATTTTCTTGGCTGTCCACTACACCACCTTTATATCGTGTCATCTGCAAACCTATTAACCGTACCTCCTATGTTCAAATCCAAATCATTTAAATAAATGACGAAAGTCAGTGGACCCAGCACCAACTTTTGTGGCACACTTCTGAAAAGCAGCTCTGCACAATCACCCTCTGTCTTTACCTTCGAGCCAGTTCTGTATCTAACTGGCTGGTTCTCTCTGTATTTAATGTGCTCTGACCTTGCTAACCAGCCTAACACGAGGAACCTTGTCAAACACCTTTCTGAAGTCCATATAGATCATGCCCGCTGCTCTGCCTTTTTCAATCCTCTTCGTTACTTCAAAAAACTCAATCAAGTTTGTGAGACACGATTTCCCATGCACAAAGCGATGTTGACCATCCCTAATCAGTCATTGCCTTTCCAAACATGTAAATCCTGTCCCTCAGTATTCCCTCCGACAACTTGCTCACTGCCCTGTAGTTCCCTGGCTTTTTCTTACCACCTTTCTTAAATAATGGCACCACATTAACAAACCTCCAGTCTTCTGGCACCTCACCTGTGGCTATTGATGATGCAAATATCTCAGCAAGGGCCCAGCAATCACTTTTCTAGTTTCCCGCAGAGTTCTAGGGTACATCTGATCAGGTCCCGGGGATTTATCCACCTTTGTGTTTTAAGACATCCAGCACCACCACCTCTGTAATATGGATATTTTTAGGATGTTGCAATTTTTTTCACCAAGTTCTCTATCTTCCATATCCTTCTCCACAGTAAACACTGATGCAAAATACTTGTTAGCATCTCCCACATCGCCTGCAGTTCCACACAAAGGCGGCCTTGCTGATCTATCAGGGGCCCTATTCTGTCCCTTGTTACTCTCTTGATGTGGAGGTGCCAGTGTTGGATTGGGATGGACAAGGTCTGAAGTCCCAAGACACCAGCTTATACTCCAACAGGTTTATTGGAAATCGCAAGCTTTCAAAGCACTGCTCCTTCATTAGGTGAAATGAAGAGAAGCACACAGGCACAGAATTTATAGGCAGAGAAATCAAAAGATTGTACACATGGTATGAGTGGAGTGTTCACAGGCCAAATAATAAGTCTGCGCAGATGATCAAAAGCGTTAGACAACGAGAAAAGTGTCAACAGCTGAGTAACAAGTGAAGGGATGACCTGTGAGCCGATTAATTGAGGCAGAGAGATAATCACAAAAAGTTAAAAAAATAAAATGGTGCTGGAGACAAACCAAATGGCTGGAATAACATGATAGGTACAAGAGTCGCATGCCAAGGGTCTACCAAAGTAACAAGTAATCAAAAACTGCACAAACTAATTAAGATAGATCATAACAAGTTATCAAAGTGATGGTTATCAGGGCGCTAAGGAAGAATTTACAAATACAGAACAGTATGGTGGGGTTACATGTAGCGCAACATGAGCCCAAGATCACGGTTGAGGCCATGGATACGCAAGCTGGCTAACAGTTTCTGCTCAGCAATTCTGCGTTATGTATCTCAAAGGCTGCCTTGGAGGACATTTACCCGAAGATCGGAGACTGAATGTCCTTGACCACTGAATTGTTCCCTGACTGGGAGGGAACATTTCTATCTGGCGATTATTGCACCGTGACCATTCATCTATTGTAGCATCTGCATGGCTTCACCAATATACCATGCCTCAGGGCATCCTTGCCTACAGTGTGTGAAGTCAGAAGTCACACAACACCAGGTTATAGTCCAACAGGTTTATTTGAAATCACCAAGCTTTGGTGTGTAGCCCCTTCATCAGGTGAACTGACTTCACCTGACAAAGGGGCTACACTCTGAAAGCATTTGCTTTCAAATAAACCTGTTGGACTATAACCTGGTGTCATGTGAGTTTTGACTTTGTCCACCCCAGTCCAATACTGGCACTTCCACATCATGGCTGCAGTGTATGAAGTCAACAACGTTAGCCAAGTCACGTGAATATCTGCTATGTACGTGGTGGGTGATGTTCTCCCGTTAGTATTGTCCATGTCGATGATCCGGCATGTCTTGTAGAGGTTGCCGTAGCAGGATTGTGAGATGTTGTGGTCAGTGTTGCCCTGAAGGCTGGGTAGTGAATGATGGTTTGTTTAAGGTTGGGCAGTTTGAAGGTGAGATGTGGAGGCGTAGGGATGATCTTGGTGAGATGTTTGTCATCATTGATGACGCGTTGAAGGTCGCGAAGAACATGACGTAGTTTCACCGCTCCAGGGAAGTACTGGACGATGAAGGATACTTTATTGGTCGTATCCTGTCTCTGTCTTCTGAAGACGTTGCAGTTTTTTGCTGTGGCACCGGCGGAACTGGTGATCAATGAGTTGAGCATTGTATTCCATTGTTATGAGGTGTCTTTCAGCGCCTGTAGGTGTCCGTCGTGTTTCTCCTCGTAGAAGCAGATCCTGTGTATCCGCAGGGCTTGTCCATTGGGGATGACTTCTTTAACATGTTTAGGGTGGAAGCTAGAGAAGTGCAGCAGACTTGCGGTAGAATGAGGTACTGAGGTGTCTGTCCTCATGGAGTTGCGTGTGTCCAAGAATAAGACTGATTCTGAAGAGTAGTCCATGATAAGTCTGATGGTGGCTTGAAAACTTTGATATCGTTGTGTAGTCGTTTCAGTGATTCCTCACCGTGAGTCCAAAGGAAGAAAATGTCAATATATCTGGTGTATAACATCATCCTGTGCAGCAAAGATATCTTGCTTCAACTTGTGAATGAAAAAGTTGGCATATTGGGGTGCAAATTTGGTCCCCTTGACTGTTCTGTGTGTCTGGATGAAGAGCTGGTTGTTGAACATGAAGACATTGTGGTCGAGGATGAAGCAGATGAGTTGTAGGATGGCGGCTGGAAATTGGCAGTTGTCGGTGTTGAGTACTGAGGCTGTTGCAGCAATGTTGTTATCGTGAGGGATGCTGGCGTAGAGTGCAGAAACGTCCATTGTGACGAATAGTGTTCCTGGTCCGAATGGTCTGAGGGTGCTGAGTTTCTATAAGAAGTCTATAGTGGTGCAACAGAAGCTGGAGGTTCCTTGTACAATGGGTTTGAAGATGCTCTCAACAGAGTATGATATGATGGCATGTCCAGGTGTGTTGGTTATGTGTATCTTTGGAAGGCAGTAGAAGTCTCCTGTGCAAGAAGTGCATGGGATGAGGGTGCATAGAATTCTCTGAAGGTCTGGATCAAAGGTCTTGATCAGGCTGTTGAGTTGGCAGTTGTGTTTTTTGGTCAGATCAGCAGGTAGTCGTCTGTAGTATTCCTGGTTGTTCAGTTGTCAGTATGTTTCTTTGTAGTAGTCTGTTCTATTCTGTATGACAATGGCTCCTCCTTTGGTTTGATGGCAATATTATGATTGGTCTTGAGAGCATGGCTGGTGTTGCGTTGTGTATGTTCTGTGCTATCTTGTGAGCATGGCTGATGAATCTGGCGTTAACACATCTCCTGACAGCTTGAGCGTACATGTCGAGCCTAGGATTCTTATACCAGCATGTTATTCCAGCCATTTGGTTTGTCTCCAGCACCATTTTATTTTTAATTTTTTGTAATTATCTCTCTGCCTCAATTAATCAGATCACAGATCATCCCTTCACTTGCTATTCAGCTGTTGATACTTTACTTACATTGTCTGACACTTTTGATCAGCTGCACAGTCTTGTTTATTTGGCCTGTTGACACTCCACTCACACCATTTGTATGATCTTTTGACCTCTCTGCCTATAAATTCTGTGCCTGAGTGCTTCTTTTCATTTCACCTGAAGAAGGAGCAGTGCTTTGAAAGCTTGTGATTTCAAATAAACCTGTTGGACTATAAGCTGGTGTCTTGTGACTTCAGACCTTTGTTACTATTTTTTGTCCTGAATGTATTTGTAGAATCCCTCTGGATTCTCCTTAACCCTATTTGCCAAAGCTATCTTATGTCCCCATTTTGCTCTCCTGACTTCCCTCTGAAGTATACTCCTATTGCCTTGATACTCTTCTAGGGGTTCACTCAATCCCTGCTGTCTATACCTGACATATGCTTCCTTCTTTTTCTTGACCAAAACCCCTCTTTCTCTAGTCATCCAGCATTCCCTACACCTACTAGCCTTACCCTTCACCCTAACAGAAATGTACTGTTTCTGGACTTACGTTATCTCATTTTTAAAGGCTTCCCATTTCCCAACCGTCCCTTTACCTGTGAATATCTGCCCCAATCAAGTTTTGAAAGTTCTTGCCTTCTGATAATCTTCTGAATGTTTAATGGTGTATCGGGGAAATGTTTGCCCATTGTATTTTGCTGTTTTGCTTTTCAGTGAACCTTCTATGCAGTTTTATTTTATTTCAGTGCATGTCACCTATTTATTTATTTTTCATTCATTTTTAATAAGTATAAGTGGCAATGTGAGTGTAACATAAATCATGATCAGCTGAATCACAAGCACAACATTGTTGTTTTAATACAAATAATTTTCAGAAAGCATCACAGTTTGAACTGAGTTGTAAAATGTTACTGCAAAAGACCATTTGTTCTATTATCACTGTCAGTAATACGTCGTCAGCTAGATTCATACTGAGATGAAAGAGTTGAACATGGAAGCAAGATTGAGTAGAATGGGCCTAAATCTTTTGAATTTCAGAATATTGAGTTGTGATCTCATTGCAAAGTATAACGTTTTTAGAGTGCCTGGCAGATTAGTTGCTAAAAGACTGTTTCCCCAGCTGGAGAGTCTAGAGCCAAATTTCATAGTCTTGAAAGGATTTCAGCCATGTAGCATTGAAGTAATTACATGGGTTGTGAATCTTTGGAATCCTCTGCCATAGGAACTGTGAATTCTCACATCAGTGATGAAAGTGGAGACGATCAATGATTTCAAAAAGAAATTGAATAGGCAGTTCAGGGAAATAAACTTGCAGGGCTGAGGGATAGAGTGGAGAAATGAGATTGACTGTGTTGCTGTACATAGAGCTTGCAAAGGCTTGATGGGCCAAATGATCTCCTATTGTGCCATTATGATTCTATTGCTCATACTTATTTGGTGTTCAGAAATAGATATTCCTCAACAGTAGCAGTGGTGTAGGACTTTAGATAAAAGTAGTTGAGGAGAAATTGTTTCCACTGACAGGAGATTCAATAACCAGAGTAAAGAAGATAACAAAAAAACCCCACAGTGCAATAAAGATTAATATTTTTACCCAGTGATTTATGATCTGAAAGTGTGATAGAAGTAGATTCAGTAATAAGTTTTTGATACATATACAGATATATTTGGAGATGTACGTTATTTGAGAAGTTTGATTAGGGTAATGTAGTTATATGGACTTTGGGAATGTAAGTGACACAATACCACACAGGAAGCTTGTTGAGATGTAAATGATGGAGTTAACAGGAAAATAATGGTATGCATATGAAATTGGCCCAGTGATAGAGCCAATTGTTTGGATATTCTTCAGAATGGGAGTGGTTTGCAGTGGTGTCCTCAAGGGTCAGTTTTGGGTCCATTAATTCTTCAATGTTTATAAACAACCAAAACTCTGGTATAGGGGTCTGTATTATGTAGTTGACAGAAGATCTGCATATTGCAAAGCAGTAGTTAGTGATGGATATTGTCGTAGATGTCAGGATGACAAACGCAGAACAGTGCAATGGTTAGAGGTAGGTAGATAAAGTTCAAAGAAAGAAGTGATGTGCTTTGGAAGAACTGAAATGGAAAAACATTGTGAAAGCTGGCATGATTTTGAGAAGTATGGGAGAGACCTTTATGTCTATATACATAAAAATTTAAAGCTGCCATGATGAGATAAGCATATGAATTACTTAAAAACAGAGGCATAGAATGTGAAAACAAATAAATTGTCCTTGAACTTTGAACTAGTTAGTACTCATTGCAGGTGTTGTGGATCAGAAGAGATTTAAGACCATAAGATATAGAAACAGAATTAGGCCATTTGGCCCATTGAGTCACTCCGCCATTCCATCATGGCCAAAAAATTTCTCAGCCCCATTCTCTGCCTTCTCCCTGTAAGCCTTGACCCCCTTACTAATCAAGAAAGTATCTATTATTGTATTAAATACATTCAATGACTTGTTCTCCACAGCCCTCTGTAATGACAAGTTCTACAGATTATACACCCACTCGCTGAAGAAATTCCTCCTTATCTCAGTTGTAAAGGGTCGTCCCTTCATTCTGAGACTGTATCCTTGGCTCCTAGTTTCTTCTATTAGTAGAAACATCTTTTGCATGTCCGCTCTATCCAGGCCTCAGTATTCTGTAAGTTTCAATGAAAGCCACCCCTCATCCTTCAAAACTTCATTGAGTCCTTAACTGCTCCTCATATGACAAACCCTTCATTCCTGGGATGATTCTTGTGAACCTCCCTGGACTCCCTCCAATCTCTGCCCATCTTTACTTAAATACATGGCCCAAAACTGCTCACAATATTACAGATGTAGTCTGACCAGATCCTTACACAGCCTCAGCAGTACATCTCTGCTATAGTGCTCTAGACTCTTGAAATGAATGCTAACATTGCATTTGCCTTCCAAACTGCCAACAGAATCTACATGTTAACTTTAAGAGAATCTTGAACTAGGACCCCTACATCCCTTTGTGCTTCAGATTTATGAAGCTGTTTAGAAAATAGTCTCTGCTTCTGTTTTTTTTTCCTACAAAAGTGCACAGCCTTGCACTTTCCCAGAAGGCATTCCATCTGCCACTTTACCCACTCTCCTCACCTGGCCAAGTCCTTCTGCAGGATCCCCACTTCCTCAACATTAGCTGTCCTTCCACCTATCTCTGCATCATCTGAAAACTTAGCAATAATGCCCTCAGTTCCTTTATTCAGATTGTTAATATTTAGTGTGATAGCTGTGGTCCCAACACTGACCCCTGCGGAACCCCACTCGTCACTGGCTGCTCACCAGAGACCCCTTAATTTCTAAAATCTACATTGGTTTATAGTTTCCTGTCTTCTGCCTCTCTCCCTTCTTAAACAGGGTTATTAGATTAGCCATTTTCCAGTTGCTGGGATCCTCCCAGACCCAAGTGATTCCTGAAAAATCACCACCAATACCTGTACAATCTCGTCAACCATCTCCTTCAGAACTCTAGAATGTAGTCCATCCGGTTTGGGTGATTTATTCACCTTCAGACTTTTCAGCTTTCCCAGCACCTTGTCCTTAGTGATGGCTAGTACCCTCACTTCTGTCCCCTGACTCTCCTGAAGTTCTGGTATGTGCCTGTGTCTCCCACTGAAAACTGATGCAAAGTACCCAAAGTTCCCAATGCCATTTCTTTGTTCCCCGTTACTGCTTCTCTTGTCTCGTTTTCAGCGGTCCAATGTCCACTCTTGCCTGTTTCTCACCTTTTTATATAGCTGAAATAAAAGCCCTTGCAATCTTCTTTTATGTTACTAGTTAGCTTATCCTCTTACTTCATCTTCTGTCCCTTTATTGCTTTTTTTGGTTACCCTCTGCTGGTTTTCAAAGGCTTCCCAATCCTCTGGCTTCTCACTAATCATCATGATGGTTTCCACGTTTTTCTTTTGCTTTTTGCTGTCCCTGACTTTCCTTGTCAGCCACGATTGCTTCATCCTCCCTTAGTATGTGTCTTTTTCCCGGGGTTTGAATTTCTGCTGTGCCTCCTGAATTACCTTGAGAAACACCTGCCATTGTTGCTCTGTTCCAATCTGCTGTCGCCAGCTCCTCCCTCATGTCTTTGTAGTTGCCTTTACTCAGTTGTAATACCATTACATCTGATTCCGGTTTTTCTAGGACTCCTTGAGTCTCCCTTTCAAACTGCAGGGTGAATCCTATCATATCATGGCCATCTTAAGCTCCCTAATCAAGTCTGTCTCATTACACATCACCAAATCCAGAATTGCACGTTCCCGAATGGGCTGAATCACAAGCTGCTGCAGCAAAAAAACCCCATCTCATAGACATTCCACGAATTCCTTTTGTAGAGTCCTACAGCATGGAAACAGACCCTTTGGTCCAACCAGTCCATGCTGAACATAATCCCAAACTAAATTGGTCCCACCTGCCTGCTCCTGGCCCATATCCCCCCAAACCTTTCCTATTCATGTACTTATTCCAAATGCCTCTTAAACATTGTAATTGTACCCACATCCCCCACTCCCTCAGGAAGTTCATTCCATGTGCGAAGAACCCTCTGTAAAAGATTTGCCCCTCATGTCTTTTTTAAATCTCTCTCCTCTCAGCTTAAAAATGTGCCCCCTAGTCTTGAAATCCCCCATCTGAGGGAAAAGACAACTACCACTAACTCTATCTATACCTCTCATTATTTTATAAACTTCTTTAGGTCCCATCTCAACTTCCTACGCTCCAGTGGTAAAGAATTCCAGCCTATCCAGCCTTTCTTTATAACTCAAACCTTCTATACCCGGCAATATCCTGGTAAATCTCTTCTGAACTCTCTCCAGCTTAATAATATCCTTCCTATAACTGGGCGACCAGAACAGGACACAGTATTCCAGAAGAGGCCTCACCAATGTCCTGTAGAACCTCAACATGACTTCCCAACTCCTAGCTTCAAAGAATTGAGAATGAAGACAACCCTTTTTTAACCACCCTGCTTATATGTGACACAAACTTCAGTCTGCTACCAACCTGTTTTTCTCAGTCCACCTGCATATTGAAATACCCCATGATTATTTTAATAGTGCCTTTCTTACATGACTTTTCTATCTGCTGATTACTTTACTTTTCTTCCCCATATCATTTTTACCGCTGGGTCACCTGTATGTAACTTCCATCATAGTCTTTGTCCTTTGTGAATCCTCAACTTTACCCCCCTTTTGATTCAACACCTTCTGACTCTATATCACTTCTTACTGTTGATATAATTTTATTTCTTACTAACAAGGCAACTCTCCCCTCTGTACCCTTCCTTTTGATAGGATGCATATTCTTGGACATTTAGTTCCCAACCCGGATCCCCTTGCAGATACCCACAATAACATACCTGCCAATTTCATTCTGTGTTACATTGTTTCATACACTGCATGCATTTAAGTACAATACCCTCAATTTTTCCCTGGATGGTGTCAAGCTTGAGTGTGTTGGAGCTGCACCCAAGAGCGAGTGTGTTGGAGCTGCACCCATCCAGTAATTTGCTCCACTTGATACCAAGAAATTGTTGGAGGCCCTGGATACTGCATAGACTATGGGCTGCTACATTCAATAACAGGACTGAAGACTTGTGCTGTAGAACTTGCTGCTCTTCTAGCCAAGCTCCTCCAGTACAGTTAGAATATTGGCATCTACCTGACAATGTGGAAAATTGCCCAGATATGTCCTGGGGACACAAAGCAGGACAAATCTAATCTGGCCAGTTACTACCCCATCAATCTACTCTCCATCGGTGAAGTGATGGAAGGTGTCATCAATAATGCTATCAAGCAGCACCTGCTCAGCAATAACCTGCTCACTAACACCCAGTTTGGGTTCTGCCAGGGCCACTCAGCTCTTGACCTCACTACAGCCTTCATTAAACCATGGACAAAAGAGCTGAATTCCAGACGTGAGATAAGAGTGACAGCCCTTGACATCCAAGGAGCTCTAGAAAAACTGGAATCAATTGGTACAGGGCGCAAACGCTCTGCTGGTTGGAGTCCTACCTGGCACATAGGAAGATACCTTGTTCTTTAGGGTAATGTCCTAGGTCCAACCATCTTCAGCTGCTTCATCAATGATCTTCCCTCCGTCATAAGGTCAGAAGTAGAGGATGTTTGCCAATGATTGTGTACTGTTCACCATTTGTGACAACTCGGCTACTGGAGCAATCCGTCTTAAATACAACATGATCTACTATCCAGGCTTGGGCTGACAAGTGGCAAGTAACATTTGTGCCACAAAAATTCCAGGCTATGACCATCACCAGTAAGAGCCAATCTAACCACTGCCCTTGACATTCAATGGTGTTACCATCACTGAATCCCCCACTATCAATAGCTTTAGGATTGCCATTAACTAGAAACTCAATTGGACTTACCACATAAACATAGTGGCTGCAAGAGCAGGTAAGAGGTTAGGAATACAGTAGTGATGAGTAACTTACCTCCTCCCCCAAAGCCTGTCCACCATCTACAAGGTGTAAGTCAGGAGTGTGATGGAATACTCCCCACCTGCCTGGATGGATGCAGCTCCAACAACGCTCAAGCTTGACCCTATCCAGGAGAAAGCCGTTTGCTTGATAGACAGCATATCCACAATCATCCACTCCCTCCACCACCAACGCTGCTCCACACCAGACTGCTGCTACTATCTACAAGGTGCACTGCAGAAATTCACCAAAGATTCTTAAACAACACCTTCCAAACCCACAACAACTTCAATCTGGAAGGATAATGGCAGCAGGTACATGGGAAGAGCACCACCTGCCAGTTCCCCTCCAAATCACTCACCATCCTGATAAACAATAAAATATGCTGGCCTGCTAGTGATTCCCACACCCCACAAGTGAATTAAAAAAAGTTAATAATGACAAGAAATGCATTACAACTAGGACAGCCATCGGGGCAGAAGCTGTGTAATCAGGAAACCTTGGTGGCTGTAAACAAACAAGTAAGTTAGTAAAAGGTGCCAAACAACAAGAACTGCAAAGATGGTGAGAATTTGGGATGTGCAGAAGGAACAACCAGCCCTATCACAAAAGTGGATATTTACAGAAAATGTGTCTCCCATTCGAATGGACTTCGAATGCTAAAACAAGACTAGTGACATGAGGTTTTAAAGAAAAACTGAGAGCAAGATACAAGTAGATTCACACAGGAAAGATAAAACATTTTGAAAATTATCTTGGCTTTGTAAGCAAGAAACTTTATGATGGCATATATGATTAAGAGGTGAGAGCAGTGAATTTCAAAACATTGTCATAAGTGGCCTTAAAATGGAATTCAAAATCAGAAATCTGATTTCTGGGGCTTCTAAAATATATTTAATTGAAAATCAAGCAGAATGGATCAAGTGTCACTTTGAGTAGGCAATTTTGTTTGGAACATGTTAGCCCTATTAATATTCATCAAAATAGGACATCACAGAAGGAAGCAGGGGCTTCAAAAACTGACATGGAGGAATTGCAAAGTCGAATTTGACAGCTGAATTCAATAGACACCCAAATGAGGCCAGAATCTAGTTTTGAAATGAGGGTTAAGTATAAAAGTTGAAAAATTTAAATGTGCAAGATATTAATTTGGCAAACAATGTTGAAAAAAAATAAAAATGGAAGTTTCTATCATTGAGAGATGTCATGAACGTAAAACTTCTCATTTTAAGTCATGCCTCTTATGCAAAAACAAAATCCTGTGAAGGTTAATGTGCAAAGAAAAGAAATGGGAATATAATATGTCATCCTGTGTGTGTGTCTTTGTTTTTTTTATTGCATATCTGAAATAGGTCTCAAGAGATTCCTTCAGACCAATGGAATGAGGGAACATGGAATGGATATATTAATGAAGGGTTAATTGGATGTGAACTGTGTATAAAAAGGAGGCCTCCTATTTAGTGGGTGAATGTTTTATAGACTGTAGTTAACTAAAATAAAGCTCTCATCAAAACTGTGGTCTTGGAATCTTAAATACAGTTATCTTCTCCAGTCTAATGAAGATTGAGACAAAGCCAAGTACTATGATTACCCTGATGGGAATAGTATGCTGAAAATTATACTATTCCACTATTGTCACAAATGAATGATATATGACCAATTTAATCTCTAGGATAGTCGCTGCCTGAGTGTGACCACTAAGGATTTTTTAAAAAACTCAATAGGTTTCATCAATAAAGAAGAAAATAACATTATAACAACAATATTCTCTAACATGTGGCAATATTAATAACAGTTCTTGAATTACCCTCACTCCTCTCTGTTCTGTGACAAACTGCTATTTAAGACCAATCCACTTTTTTAATTCTACCAACGCCTACTTGTCATGTAAACTTGCTTGACACATAAGATTATCAAATCTACTTTCAGCAAAAGTACCTGATGCAATTCCATTTTTCCTTCAAGTTGTAAACAGCTAATTGAAATTTTCAAATGTCTAAAATTTTTAATATCTGGGGTCTAGTGCCAAATTCAGGAGAGCTGTCTCACTGACTGGCTAAGCCTTAACGTGACAGTCATAGTCCTGGAAGAAATCATGCCTTACCATGTCCATCACCATTTCTGGATGTCTCCTCTCTTACTAACAGGAGATAGGCCCAGCAGAGATGGTAGCATAGTGGTATAAAGTTGGGAGGGAGTTGTCCTGGGAGTCCTCAACATTTACTCTGGACACCATGAAGTCTCATGGCATTAGATCAAATGTGGGCATGGAAACTTTCAGCTCATTACCATGTACTGTCCTCTGTTGGCAGATGCCAGTGTTCCTCCATGTTGAATATTCTTGGAAGGAGCACAGAGGGTGATGAGGGCACAGAATGTATTCTAGGTTGGGGATTTCAATGTCCAAGAGTGGCTTGACAGCTGCACTACAGATTGAGCTGGTTGATTCCGAAAGGACATTGCTGCTAGACTGGGTTTGTGGCAGATGGTGAGGGAACCAACAAGAGGGGAAAAGCATACTTGATCTCAGCCTCACCAATCTGCCTGCCGCAGATGCATCCATCTGTATATGAGTGACCAGCACACTAACCTTGTGGAGACAAAGTCCCACCTACGCATCGATAATACCTTAAATTGTATCGTGTGTTGCTATCACTAATAAATGGGACAGACTTTGAACAACCCAGCAGCTCAAGCCAGGGCATCCATGAGGCACTATGGCCCATCAGTAGCAATAGAATCATACTCTAAACTTGTGGCCTGGCATCAAGCGAGAGGAACAGCCTGGTTCAATGAGGAGTGCAGTAACTGCACCAGGAATACCTAAAATTGAGGTGTTAACCTGGGGAAGCTACAAATAATAGTGACAAACAATTCCACACCAATGGATCAGATCTAATCTCTGCAGTCCTGCCATATTCAGTCGTGAACAGTGGTGGAAAATCAAACGACTCACTGGAAGACAACAATTCCTCAAATATCCCCAACTCCAGGGTGGGAGAGCCCAGCATGTCAGTGCAAAAGATAAGACTGAAGCATTTGCAACAGTCTTCAGCCAGACCTGCCTGGCCTTCACCAGAGATCCCCAACATCACAGATGCCAATCTTCACCTAATTCAGTTCACTCCATGTGATATCAGGGACATTCAAGGCACTCCATATGGACCCTGACAACATTCCAACAGTGCTCCAGAACTTGCCGCACCCCTAGCGAAATTGTTTCAGTATAGCTACGGTACTAGCATCTATTCGACAAAGCAGAAAATTGCCTCTACACAAAAATCGGGACAAACCAACCTGGCTAATTACTGCCTTATCCGTCTACTCTCAATCATCAGTAAAGTGATGGAAGGTGGCATCAACAGTGCTATCAAGGAACACCTGCCCAGCGACACTGAATTTGGGTTCCAACAGGCCCATTCAACTCCTGACCTTACTACAGCCTTGGTTCAAATATGGACAAAGGAGCTGAATTCCAAAGATAAAGTGACAGCGATAGACTTGCTATCAAGGCTGGATTTAACTGAGTCTGGCATCAAGGAACCCTAGCAAAATTGGAGTCAATGGAAATCGGGATGGGAGAATCTCTCCAGTGGCTGGAGTCATAGATTGGTTGTGGTTGTTGGAGGTCAATTATCTCAGTTCCTGGACACCTCTGGAAGAGTTCCTCAGAGTAGTGTCCTGGGTCCAACCATCTTCAGCTGCTTAATCACTGACTTGATCTCTGTTATTAGGTTAGAATTGGGATGTTTGTACAAAGTTCAGTACCTTCGGAATGCCTCAGATACTGAAGCAGTTCATGTCCAAATCCAACACGACTTGGACCTGAAAAGTGGCAAGTAACATTTGTTCCACACAAATGCCAGGCAATGACCATTTCCAATAAGAGACAATTTAACCACTGCTCCTTGACATTCAATGGCCTTGCCATCACTGAATCCCTACTATCAACATCCTGAGGGGTTACCATTAACCAGAAACTCAACTGGAATCACCGTATAAATACAATGGCTACTAGAGCAGGTCAAAGGCATAGAATACTGCAGCAAGTAAATCACCTTCTAATTTTCCAAAGCCTTTCCACCATCCACAAGGCACAAGTCATAGTTTTAGGATAAGGGGTATTAGATTTAAAACGGATGAGAAATTACTTCTCTCAAAGAGTCATGAATCTTTGGAATTCACAATCTCAGAATGCAGTGAATTCTGGGACATTGAGCAAATTTATGGAGGAGATAGATTTTTAATTAGTAGTGGGTTGAAGGGTTATGAGAAGCAGTAGGAAAGTGGAGTTGAGACCGAGATGAGGTCAACCATGACCATGTTAAGTAGTGGAGGAAGCTTGAGGGGCTGAACTGCCTACTGCTACACCTCGTGTGATTGTTTTATATAAGCCAGGAGGGTGATGGAATACTTCCACTTGCCTGGATGACTGTAGTTCCAACAAAACTCAAGAAACTTGACACCATCCAGGACAAAGCAACCTGATGGATTGGCAGTACATCCATAAATATTCACTCACTCCACCACTGCCACTTGTAGCAGCAGTGGGTACTATATATACAACTGCAGAAATTTGGTAAAGATTCTCAGACAGCACCCTCCAAACCCACAACCGATTCCATCTAGAAGGGCAGGGCTGCAGATACATGAGTGTACTACCACCTGCAAGTTCCCCTCCAAGCCACTCACCATCCTGACTTGGAAATATATCATTGTTCCTTCAGTGAGGCTTGGTCAGAATACTGGAGTTCCCTCCCAAATGGCACCATGGGTCAACCTACAACACATGGACCGCAGTTGTTCAAGAATGCAACGCCCCATCACCTCCTCAAGGGAAATTGGGATGTGCAATAAATGTTGACCCAGCTAGCAATGCTCACTTACCACGAGTGAATTTTTAAAAAAATTCTTCTTTCCAGTTTATATTTCCAAGTAAAATATGCATTGTCCTTTACAGTAGAAATTTTCAAAATGTTAAGAGGTTTGTTGAATTCTCAAAATCATAGACTTAATTCATCAACAAAACATCTGAAGGAGAGGGAGGGAGAAAAATTTTCACTGTTGTTTGGATCTGGAATGGTCCATTTGAGGTTGAAGCTAATTCCATAAGTTATTTTAAAGGGAGTTGAACAGGTTCCTGAGTTGAGGAAGTTCTAGAGCTATAAATAAAGAATGAGCTTGAAGGACTGAGCCAAATGCTTTTAAACAGCCATCACACAAAAGATGAGTTCACTGGCCTCCCATTTCTATATCGTGGTTTGCAGACCAGACCACATTATCAGGCAAAAACATTCTACGCGTAAGAATAGGAAGTTTCAAAGTGACCGTAACAGTCTAAATGGCTGGAATTTAATGGAGCCTGAGAACTGGGCAAAAATACTGACTTTGAGAAAGCTGTCCAATTAAGTTGGGGAGGGAAGAGCCATTAAAGGCAAAATGTCAATTAAACTCATTTATGAGCCACTTGTCACCATTAACCCTGAGCCCACCAGAATTTACTGGTGGCAGAGAGATTTCAGGTAGCACCTGAAATCTGCCCAGCAAACCATTAAGTATGTCTGTAATCTTGGGTGGAATGACCATTTTTAACAGTTCCTAATTAATGGATTCGGCCTTGGGGATATGGAGATGTTAATGTGTAGAACTTTGCAGGATCAAAAGTACTGAGACTGCCTTTATAACATGTCATGCTTAGCTTGAAGCTAGGAGGTTTGTTGTATTATTATTTGACTTTTTCATAAGAGTTTTGGTCTAACTGAGTGCCTTGTACTTCCATCTGGAGTGGGTGAGGACAATTGATTTGGTTCCCCAAAGGAAATTATTGAACCAGATGGATTTTTACGACAGTTCAGAGGTTTCATACTGACACAGCTTTTTAACTTATTGAATTTAAATTTCCCTAGCTGCAGTAATGCAATTTGAATTCACGCTTCCAAAGCATTAGTCCAAACTTTTGCATTACTGTTGCAATAAGATTACCAGCATGCTACTATTCCCATATCAATGCAAGAAAAATATTGTATGTGACTTCTAAAACTTCCTAAATTTAAATTTGTGTATTTCAGGTGATGAAAATCCGGAAAGTTCTGAATCGGCTAGAAAAACCTCATGGGCTTTACCCCAACTATCTAAGCCCTGTTACTGGTCACTGGGGACAGCGTAAGTAGCAGCACAAGTTTGTCAGCACTGTCTTTCACTTCCATGATTTTTGATTGTTGGAAAGGGACTCCAGGAAGTCTTAACTTGCCTTGTTGGCCTAGAGGAACCAGATCAGTATACTTGGGGGAGTCTTTCAGGGTTTCTTCATATGCTGATCCTTTTCTGACCTGATTCAAACTGATAGGACACCAAAGAAGATCAGATGGGAGTTAAAATTTTAGTTACCAACTGTACATTTACAAAAGGACCTCTCTGGCTTTGGGGAGGAGGAAGGAGGACCTTAGCTGCCCCTCTATAAATTTGCATCAAAATAACATTGGCAGATTTGGTTGATAAGCACTTGGGCAATTTTAACTGCTAACTTTTCTGGTTTCCCGCACGTGGGTAGAGACAGAATTGTTCCTTCAGAGTTTGCTAATTCAATATAATTTAAATTATCACAGTTTTGGCATTTGGTATTAGAATGCTGTTGATTTCTGAATATGCATTGCATATTGTAGAGCAAATTTACTGTATTTAGTAGTGTAAATGTCAGTCTTGTATAAAAGTCAACCCCATGAGTTTTGGCCTCAAAATGTAGCAATTTTTCCATATACCTTTTATTGAAGTTGATCCCAGATTTTCAGGAATCAAAGCCCAAACATTTCATGACCAAAGTATAATCCCAGAGATTTTAAAGTTTCAATTTCATTATAAGTGTATAAATACTAAGAGTACTGGTAGGTAATGATTGCAATGTTCATAATTTTTGGTTTTAATAGCGGTCATAGAGCTGTACAGCATGGAAACAGGCCCTTTGGTTCAACTGTCCATGCCTTGCAGATATCCTAAATTAACCTCGTCCCATTTGCTAGCTTTTGGCCCATATCCCTCTAAATCCTTCCTATTCATATATCCATCCAAATGCCTTTTAAATGTTGTAATTGTACCAGCCTCCACCACTTCCTCTGGCAGCTCATTCCATGCATGCATCACCCTCTGCGTGAAAAAGTTGCCCCTTGGGTCCCTTTTAATTCTTTCCCATCTCACCTTAAACCTATGCCCTCTAGTTTTGGACTCCCCTACCCTGGGGAAAAGACCTTGGCTATTCACCCAATCTATGCCCCTCATGATTTTACAAACTTTTATAAGGTCACCCCTCAGCCTCTGATGGTCCAGGGAAAATAGCCCCAGACTATTCAGCCTGTCCCAATTGCTCAAACCCTCCAACCCCAGCAACATCCTTGCAAATCTTTTCTGAACCTTTTCAAGTTTCACAACATTCTTCGTGTAGCAGGAAGACCAGAATTGCATGCAGTATTCCAAGAGTGGCCTAACCAATGTCCTGTACAGCCGCAACATGCTCTCTCAAATCCTGTACTCCATGCACTGACCAATAAAGGCAAGAATACCAAACACCTTCTTTACTATCCTGTCTATCTCGGACTCCATTTTCAAGGAAGTATGAACCTGCACTCCAAGGTCTCTTTGTCTGGCAACACTCCCCAGGACCTTACCATTAAGTGTATAAGTCCTGCCCTGATTTGCCTTTCCAAAATGAAACACTCACATTTATCTAAATTAAACTCTATCTGTCACTCCTCAGCCCATTGGCCTATCTGAGCAAGGTCCAGTTATACTCTGTGGTAATGTTCTTGGCTGTCTGCTACACCACCTTTTTATATCGTCATCTGCAAACCTATAAACCGTACTTCCCATGTTCAAATCCAAATGATTTATTTAAATGACGAAAATCAGTGGACCCAGCACCAATTTTTGTGGCACACATCTGAAAAGCAACCCTGCACAATCATCCTCTGGACTGTTAGCGATGGGCAATAAATGCCAACCTAGCCAGTGATGTCCCCATCCCATGAATGAATTTTTTTAAAAAATGAATGATAATTAGTATGAACTGTAATACTACTGGTTTTTATTTTATTCCATTTTTGTTTGAATTTCACTTCAGTTCAAATCAAACATGCATATCAACCTCTCAAAAATGTTACCCATGTAAAAGTTGACCCTGTGACTTTAGGCCTACAAAATTGGACTCTCAAAGTTGATTTTAATATGAGTGTATACTGTTTGGATGTCAGAAAATGTAATCAGGCAATTTGGCCCAACCAATCGATTTCATCCTCATTGATGTTGTCTTTGTACATGAGAGAATACTTATTAACACATTTATTTGTCCATAAGTCTATAAGATAACGGAGCAGAATTATGTATTCAGCCCATTGGGCCTGCTCCACCATTGATCATGGCTGATATGTTTCTCAACCCCATTCTGCTGCTTTCTCCCCATAATCTTTGATCACTTTTGTAATCAAGAACCTACATATCTTTATCTTAAATAGACTCAGTGACTAGGCCTCCACCACCGTCTGTGGCAATGAAGTCCACAGATTTACCACTCTCTGGCTGAAGAAATTCCTCCTCATCTCAATTCTAAAGGGTCGTGCCTTCACTCTGAGGCTGTGGCCTCGAGTCCTAGTATCTCCTTTTAGTGGAAACATGTTCTGTATGTCTGCTCTGTTCAGGCCTCTCAGTATTCAATAAGTTTCAACAAGATCCACTCCTCATCCTTCTAAACTCCATCAAGTACAGATCCAGAGTCCTCAACCACTCCTCATTTGACAAGCCCTTCCTTCCCAGGATCATTTTTGTAAATCTCCTCTGGACTGCCTCCAATGCCAGCAATGCCATCCTTAGATACAGGGCCCAAAACTGCTCATAATATTCCAAAAAGTAGTCTGACCAGAGCCTTATACAGCCTCCGCAGTACATCCCTGCTCTTGTATTCTAGCCATCTCCAAATGAATGCTAATATTGCATTTGCCTTCCTAACTGCCATCTGAACTTGCATGTTAACCTTAAGGGAGTCAAGAACTCGGACTCCTAGGTCCCTTTGTGCTTCAGATTTCCAAAGCCTTTCCCCATTTAGAAAAATAGACTATACCTCTGTTCTTCCTACAAAAATGCATGACCTCATACATTCTCACATTGTATTCCATCCTTTTTCATATTTGTTTTGCATCTCTTTTCACTTATCCAATCTAATTTTGAACATTGACATTGAAGTCGTTTTAATGCTCTCTGCCCAATGACAATGAGGCAGCCAATGGGTCAAAATTGACTGAAAACTTGCACCCTCTTACTGACCACTGTTGTCTTAAATGGGTCTTTTTTTTTTTAGCCTGTCAAAGCAGGTAACAGACTTGGGTGGGAACCTGGTAATATGCACAGACCAGTTATTCATACTTCTATATTAGTCATTGTGTGTGCATGGAGCCTCCGTGGGCACTCTGCTCAATGAAATCTGGGTTATGATAACAAGAGCACTGTGAAGGATGTGTCGTGTTATTTTTTGGTAAGGTGATGAGTGCTCCTTTGGTTTCCTCAAGAGCATGCTAAACAAACTCTGTCATCCTAAATGTCTTCCTCTCTCGTCAAACACACACACACACACAGACACACACACGTACACGTACACACCCGCAAAACAAACTGCTGCATATAAGTCTGTGTCATATACAGTCCCGTACCAACAACTTATGAGTGCTAAGATGTATCCTTTAAGCCCCATGATCTTTGGTAGCTGGCAAATGGTGCTGTTTCCACCCATTTCAATGAACAGCAGCCAAAAAGATGTAAAGTTGTCTCAAAAGTTAAAATAGTCCAGAACTCAAATTGATAACATCAAGTTTGGTCGATATTCTTCATCGGTGAAATCCACTCTCAATATTGCAAGTGTGGAGGACCAAGCTGAAGTGACAGCAAAATCTGACAGTAAACTGGATGCACATTTTTCAGAACATTGTGCAAACCTGACACCAGCTTTCAATTTCAAATTATTATTTGAATTTAAATTCCATCAGCAGTGGCGGTAGGACTTGAACCCATGATACCAGAGGATGATCTGGGCTTCTGAATTACTAGACATTGCCACTAGGCTACCGTCTCCCCTCTGGACTCAAAATCTATATGACATTCTCCTTTTCTGTAGGGTTACTGATTAACAATTCCTCATTATCCAATAAAGATGCCATGCATTATAAGGAAGTGTATTAGAAAATTGATATTCATATTGAAATAATGTCTTGGGTGCATGTGTGTATTAGAAATATTTTAAGATGCTCTTTGTTTCCTAAAATGCATAACGTTTTGGAATTATATGTCTACCTTAAGCTCCAATTGCCCTCTTGTGTGAATGTAAAAGTTCCATGACACCTTTTAGAAGAAGAGAATGGAAGTGTGTTCTCATACCCTGTCCAATATTTGTCCTTTAATCAAAATTATCCAGTCATAAATCCAGTTGCACACAGTGTGTTCCACAAACAGCAAATTGACTCTCATGTTTCCAAAACGAAAGTGTATTGCAGAAGTACTTCATTATCAGTTACTGACCTCATTATGGAAGTTACGTGCTCAAGGTTGACTCGAGCTTTTTGGAAAGACTGCAAGTATTTTACAGATGGTGTTGTTGTATAGTGACTGCCTTTCTCTTGTAGCCCAGTCATTTACCTCACAGGAAATTTGTAACTCTGCATCAAGGCATCTGAGGAACCAAGCAGTCAGGAAGCTGTCTCACCTGGTGACACAATGGGGAGGTGAGGGTGAATTTGGAGGACTCATGAGGATATATGTGTCTTTTATCCTAAACTCTGCCTTGTTATAAAAGACCTCTTAACATAGTATCACACCTCTGGATAGTGGCTTGTCAACAGTAGGTTCCTACAATTACAGCATAAAATTAATTGTCATTTTTCTTTTATTTTGCTGTCCACAACACAGGCAATTGTCCATGTGACTTGCTAGCTGGACTGGGGTTTTTCCTGTTGCTATGGAGATCAATCCTTTGCTGTGTGATGACTGTTTTTCCTTTAGATACTTTGGGGCCAATTTAATATCAGCCTTTTTTGTCATCTTTTACTGCATTGTGAATATGAAAGCTGATCTAGCTACAGATGATGTAAAACAAAGAGGACCAGGGAAAGATTAATGAGGGGACACTCCGGAGATAACTCTGGTTGGTTGGGAAACCAAACCATTGCTGGAAATGGAGACAACAAGGTGCAGGGCTGGATGAACGCAGCAGGCCAAGCAGCATCATAGGAGCAGAGAGGCTGACGTTTCGGGCCTAGACCCTTCATCAGAAAAGGGGGAGGGGAAGGGGGTTGTGAAATAAATAGGGAGAGAGTGGGAGGCGGATAGAAGAGGGATAGAGGAGAGGATAGGTGGAGAGGAAACAAACAGGTCGAAGAGGCGGGGATGGAGCCAGTAAAGGTGAGTGTAGGTAGGGAGTTAGGAAGGGGATAGGTCAGTCCAGGGAGGACGGACAGGTCAAGGGGGTGGGATGAGGTTGGTCGGTAGGAGATGGAGGTGCGGCTTGAGGTGAGAGGAGGGGATAGGTGGGAGGAAGAACAGGTTAGGGAGGCAGGGACG
>NC_063358.1:13220397-13262737 GCF_021869965.1 Rhincodon typus | reverse complement strand
CTTCATCGGAGGCTGCACTGAGGATGTTACCAAGCATGGTAACGAAACGTCTGCAAAACAACAAACCAGCTCGGCGAGCCAACCAACCTCAACACCCACAACCTGAGCTACAGATCTACTCCAAAATCTTAGAACATTGGAACTTCATCTAACATCTGAATAAATAACAGAATGCTACATAATGCCACATAAACTAAAATGTTCTGTCTTTTTGTGCACCCACAGGCTATAGAGACAAATCTAGTGAGAAAATCTGCCAGTGGTTTGACCTATATTGCAGAATGGAGGGGTGGAATACTGGACCATAAGATGGGTCACCTAGCCTGTTTTTCTGGAGGGATGTTAGCAATGGGAGCTGATGATGCACCAGCAGACTTGTCTAAACATTACATGGAATTAGCAGCAGAAATCACCATCACCTGCCATGAGTCATACAGACGTTCAGGTAGGAGACATATTCCTGAAAATTGCACTGCACATAGATTAACAGGTATGTTAATTTTTAACAACTTTAGATGCCTTTGTCAAATAGTGAGTGAAGGAGTTTCTTACAAATCCATCACTGCAACTGTTGAGAACTCTTTAGTGCTTCTCATGATTTGTTCTCATATTACACTGGACCTTTGTAAAAAGGGATTATCATTGTGTGTAGCCTGTCAACACATACGTGTACAACATTGTTAGTCTCTGAGCTTTGTGCAGTCGGTGGAATAGTAACATAATTTATACTGTCAGTCATGTTTTGTTAGAACTTAATTTTTCCCTGTGGTTTTCATTCACACCTTTCTAGAAATGCATTGAATTATCCCCTAACCCATGGAAATGCACAGTTTACAACACATCAAGTCATGTGCTTCAGTTGGTTTCTGTTGTTGTTTAGACTTCACACAAACCACATCGCATTTTAATTACCTCATCCCACCCTATTCCCATGTATCTCTATTAATTTCTCTTTCATTTATTTATCAATCTTATGTTTAAATATGTCAGTGTTATCATCTTCCATCTCTCCATGTGGCAGCAATTTCCACAATTTCTGAACTCTATCATAACAGTACTCCCAAACTCTTTGCTGCTCCGTTCTAGACTCACTCACACATGGAAGCAATTTCTTCACATCCATCCAAGTAAACCCTTCATAATTTTAAAAGCATTTATCTCCTCCAAGTCCTTCCTCTTCTGGAGTTAACAACCCCAGCCTGCTTAATATTTCTGATTGTTATTTACTGTTATGATCCCACCTGATGTTCATACTGAACAAGTAAAATCCCAGAGTGATATCAAATTAAAATTTTTATAGTTCTTTACCATGGTGGTTCAGCATTGAAAAAGTTTAACAAGATAGTTTAGAAAGATATTGGCACAAACAGCAAAATGACCCGTTTACTAGCAATTTCCTTGTAAATGCTCAATCCTAACAATCTGTTACTCTTTACTCTTTAATTTGTTACTTAATTACTCTTCCCAGGTTTGATGGCCTAGAGACTCTTTTCAGTTTTAATAACACTTTTCATTTCTGACAGCTGAAAAACTCTACACAGCTATATAGTTTAGAGACTTCACAAACTAAAAACCTTTGTTCTAGGGTGAAAATGTGCCTCTGAACCAAACCAAAACCACGAATGGCCACTGTGTAAAACTGCATCAGTTACCAGCACAGGTAGCTAACTAGGCACTTACCAAGTCACATGCTTTCTTGGAAATAATATATTTAGGTTACTTTTCCAAATGACTTTCAGACCTCTTTAAAAAAAAAAGTCACCTTCACAAAACTGGAGTACATCCAAAGTATTATACACAGTGCTGCCACTGTGCTCAGGTAGTGTAGGGAGTGAATGCTTAAAGTATCAAATGGGGTGCCAGTCAAGAGGGATCACATTGTCCTGAATTGTTGAGCTTCTTGAATGTTGCTGGAGTTGCCACTCATCTGGTTAAGTGGAGAATACTCTATCACACTTTGTCTTGAGCTTTATTGATAGTGAGAGAGTCGGTAAGTGAATTGCCGACAAGTCCAGCATCTGATCATTGGTAACCCACGAATGTTAATGGTGAGGGATTCCGCAATGGTAATGCTGCTGGATTCAAGGGGAGATAATTAGATTATCTCATTGTTTGACAGTTGTGTGGTGTGATTTTTACTTACCACCTATCAGTCCAAGCCTGAGTGTTCAAGAGTCTTCCTGCATCTGAACACAGAATGCTTCTAAATCTGAAGAGTCCTAAATGGTACTGAACACTTTACAGTCATCAGTGAATTTTGCCACATATGGTCATTGATGAATTCACTGAATATGATTGGGCCTTAGATACTACTCCTGCAGCTTGCCCTGGGGCTCAGATGTCTGGCCTCCATCTTCCTTTGTGCTAGATATGATGCCAAACAGTGGAGAGTATGCCTCCTGATTTACATTGACTTCAATTTTCTTAAGGCATTTTGATTCAGTCAAATGCTGGTTCACATTCGCCTCATCCCTTAAGTTCAGATGTTTTGACCAAGGCTGAGTTGAAGTCTAGAACCATGTAGGCCTGGTGGAACCCAAACTGAGCATTGGTGACCATGTTGTTGCTGTGTCAATTATAGGTTTCGACATTTTGTTGATGATCAAGAGTGTACTGAAAGATGGTAAATGGCCATCTTTGGATGGATTTCACCTGTTTTTGGGCGCAGGACATACATTGTTTTCCATACGTCAGTGTTGTAACTGTACTGGAACAACTGGGGATGTGACTAATGTGAAGCATGGATCCCTACAGAATACTGTCTCTAAAGTCTTGGAAGTTTCTTTTAATTCCTGCCCTGTGTTTTCTGCTTTTCAGCCATCCTTCAATCCCCTGACTCCAAATTTCTTGTCTTTTGTCAAGAGTCTCTTATTGATAGGTTAATGCTTTGGCCCTATGGCTTTGGATGATCGCCGGTACCTTGGAGAACTAGAAATTTCTCTACATAATTTTCAGTTTTTTCATCCCATTTTATGACTGAACAATGGATGAGTCAGGGTTCAATTTATATTTAAAAGCAAAGTACTGCAGATGCTGGAGATCTGAAATAAAAAAAATCTATAGAAACTTAGTAGGTCTTGTTGCAACTGTGCAGAGAAGAGTCAGATTGGATGAAAAATGTTAACTGTGTTTCTGCTCCACATTTGCTTCCAGACCTGCTTAGTTTCGCCACTATTTTCAGTTTTTATTCCAGTTGATGGTCCATTGTTTCTAGAGGTTGGAAGTTAAAGGAGCATATACAAAAATGCACCACAACTATCTGAACGTCAAAAATACATGTTCGCCGTGCAGCATGATTTAAAAATACTGAGATATTATTTTGTCAAAAAATGTGAAATGTGGAAAGATTTAAATTCTCTTTGAAGAAATATTCCCTGAAGTGTGACTTTTTGCAAGATACACAGAACAAGCTGTAGGCTTGGCCTGAGTGAGAAGTGCCTCTGGAACAGGCAAGCCATGCAAGAAAACTTGCTGTACACAAAATGAGTGGTGCAGTTGATGCTGTTCCTATGTCAGATTTTTCTCAGTGCACTGCCTTTTTCTCCATCTGTCCCCAAGTTCCACAGATAAATACAGTTCATATGAATTGTTTAACATTACATACCCCGGTAACTTCTGGGGAGAATGCTGCTTGCCCCCACTTAACAAAGCTGCGCTACTCATCTGTAAAATGGGTTCACTCATTCACTTGCTCATAGAATTGGCTTTGTGCCTACGTTGAGATTTTCTTCACTCCACTTCTCTCCATTTGCTTAAAGGTTATAGGCAATTAACTTTATTCATAATTTGCTAATAGCTGAAATAAAGGTCCCTCTCCATATGTAAATATTTATCTCTAAGTTGCACATCCTCTTAATTTGAAATTGAAGGCCAGAAATTCTGCTTCCCCTGTGATAGAACTTTTTGCATAGAAGATGCAGTTATAGCTATATTTAGTAATTCTTAAAAGCTAGTGCAGAAACTGCTCAGTCTCAGTTTGTGCAGTCATTGCAAAAACAAACCCCTGTGTTACACCAGAAGCAGAATTTCATGCCAGTCTTTATTAGCTAGAATTACAGAAAAGATTGGAATGATTCTGAAATTAATTTTAAATAAGATTTTTAATTGAATACTCTCTCCTTTTGAATACACAAATATTTATTGATTTTTAGCAACAAGACTTGGTCCTGAAGCATTTCGCTTTGATGGTGGTGCAGATGCTGTTGCTACAAGAATGAATGATAAGTATTACATTCTGCGACCTGAAGTGGTTGAAACCTACATGCACATGTGGAGATTTACCCATGACCCCAGATATAGAGAATGGGGCTGGGAGGCAGTGCAGGTATGTGAAAACTGTTCATGATTTTATAGCACATATGCCCTTTAAGACTTATTTGATAATACAGGAATGTAGTTTAAACAGAAACATAATTTTAGGGGACTGCTTCTTTTAGTTGGGCTGTTATTCATCAACTTGGAACCAAAGTAGCTATCCCAATGGCTTATTTTCCCACTCCTATGCTGTCATTATGAGAGTTCGCTAAGGATGCATCCTCATCTCTCTCCTCTTATTTAAAATACTGACCTTTATCAGCAGCTACAAATTCAGATGTTGCATAGCTATCTTCATGTGTTTGATGGTGTCAGTCATTTCATGCATATGAGGTCCTAGTTTTGTGCAATTTGGTTGCAGCATAATCCTTGTGAATCTGAACCTGAACAAATGACATTAGATTTGATACCAAATATAAGCTGCTTTATTTCACAGTAAAGTGCACATGCAAAGCAATTGTTATAATCACATTTACTTTGTCCCATCAGTACACCTTGACTGCATTATTGACAGAAAAATAATGAATATGCTACACTACTTTACTTGAGTGGAGTGATGATACAAAATGTGACTATTGATCTTGGAATCCCATGCCTTTGACTTCTGTGGACTGAAAAGGTTTCAAAATACTGCCACAGAAAACAGTTGAGGCTACAACATTGAGTCTTTTCAAAGAGTTGAACATAGTTCTAGAGCTCAAGGGATCAAAGGATATGGAGAGAAAGCGGGAATAGGGTAATGAATTGAATGATCAATCATGGTCATGTTGAATGGTGGAGCAGGGTCGAAGGGTGAATGGCCCACTCTTCCTATTTTCTGTTTCTATGTTTAAAATAGCCAAATAAATCTCTCAGCTTGAAAAATCTATGTGAATTATATCAAAGGCAATCTGAGCTAAAATTATCATTTTACCAAAGGACAATGAAACCGGTCAGCCAGGACTCCTGCGTAGCATGAGAGGGCCCTCATCTATTTGCTTTACACCATTATAAGAATCTTCATATGTTGGAAGTGAAACTGCTACACAGTTATTAAGCCTGAAAATATAACTTCTGCAGGAATGGACAATAAAAATAGGCTGCCATTTCAGAGGGCTATTTTGGCAGAACAGAGGCAATGGAATCATTGATGCAAAACTGAACACAGGTTTGGAAGGATCTCGTTCTCTTAAAAAGAAAGAAGGTACCTTGTTCATCAGCACTGATTGGAAAGAAACATCAGAGAACCAAGAACATAAAAGATAACTGCAGTATTCAATACTAATGACAGTCCAAGAAACCAACTAACTAACTAACCATCGATCTTCAGCACTGTTAAAACCTCACACCTCAAGGACACCAAAGGACACTAAACTGTATATTCTTTCTATCTTCCTTTATATTGGAACTATCCCCTTTTAACTTTGCAGTCCAAGCGACTGCACGAAGGCTGTATGTTTGATGTCATTGTCTCTATTATTTCCCTCAGGATTATCAGATGATAAATTTGTTCTTTTTTAAAGAAAACCTTGTGATTTACTCCTCATTTCTTATAGTGCAAGTTGGTGAAATACATTTTAATTGAAGAAAGATATGTGCTGAAAAAACTTAAATTCTTGTTACAACCCAGAAAGTTGAAAAGTGGGATGCTGATTCACCCATTCTTACCTGGTTGTAATAATGGACTATTTTGTCTGACTTGGTGTTAATTTCCTAACTGTTTTCTCCTACGTTCTCACAACTCTTTGGTATCTACTCCCCACGTGTTCTTTTTTAACCCCTTTCTCATCTCAACAGGAAATTGAGACTTGCTTCCTGATTCCTTCTTTTGGTTTGGCCAGAAGAATTACTCAAACAAAACTACTACTGTATCTTAAATTTGAAAGAAAATTCATTGGAAGCTGAATAAAAAGGGACATTTTTATCTCCCACTCAATCTGGGACTGCCTGGAGCCCCAAGATCTGTTAATGCCTCTCTCATTTTTCCAAATCATCCTGGGTAACAGTACAGGTATTGAAGTTCACATATAGCATTGCGCTATAGAAAATTGCATTATAGGGAAATCACTATAGAAAATCGCTATACCTGTACAGCAGAAAGTTTGCGTTATCTGAACAGTGTCCACTATTCATCAATCACATTACAGCCAATCCACATTAACGAAACAAGCGTTATAGCAGAAACACCTGTATCAATATCTGGCTTCATTATGTATACAGCAAATAACTGCATAGTATGACCTTTCTTTATAAATTTACATATGTTTGCTCTTTTAAAACTTAAGACTTTTAATTGATCTTTTCTTTTGTAAATCCTTTCTATGGAATATAGTCAAAGTACCTTGTAATGTGACAGTGACACAATGGGGTGAGTTTCATATGTTTTCAGGTGACATCCACACCTTTCTCTTCACCATCTTTCTCAATTCCTGCACTGCTTCTTTGGCATCCATTTTCGGATGAGCCAGGGTTAGCTAAGCTAAGCAGTAGAAAGATAAAAGCCATCACCTTTGGCCAGCATCATAATCTCTGGATCCTTACTACTGACTCCATTCCTCCATGTACCCCTCCTCTTGTGTTGTTGCTAAAATCATCCCTGTGTAAGATACTCTCCTACCTATATTCATAGCTGTTCACTCAACTTTACCATCTCCCAATGGTTTTCCACTCATGTGGGTTTCTGTTATTGACAAGACTAATATTGACCAGTTTATTGTATGGCTAGCCATTCACATTTCCATACCTTTCCTAATTCTCACTCACTTCTGTTTCTGCAACAGTTATCCTCCAAAGTACTCACAGCCACAGTCTCAAACTCCAAGCTGTTTCACATTAATTATCTTCTTCATATTGCATAAATGCTCAGCATACTTAGGAATGACTCTGGAAAAGGACTCTTAACTCTAGAAAAGAACATCTGAACAAAAGAGCAGAACGGGTCAAAACCAAAAGCAACCAACTAAATAAGCTTGTTGAGATGACATTGGGCACTCTTGTCGTAACACACTGGACCTCAATATTTACCCTATCATATTCTGCAACAGAGTACCATGCGCCTGTCTGACAAAGCCTTTCATGTACACATCTTGTTGACAGTGGGGTTCAATAATGCACATCATAACTGGAATCCTCTCTTGGCTTTCTCTCCTCTCAAACATCACTCCACCAGCTGATGGAAAAACCACAAGCTGGTTGAAAACATCCATGCTACATCTCAATTACCACTTCATGATGACCTGTTCAAGCTACTTACTGACCACATTGTATAACTGCACCACATATGGAGCATCCTTCCTGAGCAAGATCTACCAGCAAACGTCTTTTGGATCAAGGAATGGGAAACATGAGAAGTTAGTAACATATTTCTTGTGACAAACCCATCTGTCAAATGGAGACTTTGAACTGCCATGGCAAGAGTGGCCCTTGCTAAACTGGTTTAGCACAGGCAGGGCCCCTGCACAGCCTACCTCTGCTGCTGGGGCCTTGGTACAAACCCCTTAAACTTGTGGAGTGGTACAAACAGTGCTGCACACTACTAAGGAGATTTCCCACGACAGTCTCAATGGCAGACTCATCACCATAAACTTAGCAAATGAGTAGGCTATTGCTTGGCTTTGAAGATTTGCATTCACTAAGTAAAAGTGCATTTGCTCAACCATTCTCAAACTTCCACAGTTGACGCCCTTTTGACGTAAACCATAGATAGTCTCTTGTCTATTTGGTACATGTGAATCCACATCTTTATTCCCTGAACTCCAAGAGGAGTAAACTTGAGCATATTTGTCGAATATCTACTTAACCATCCATTGCCAGATCTGGTCAGACCACCTCAAGCTCTACTGAGCTTCATTCTCATTTTTCTTCTGGCTCACTCCATACTGGGATAATTCTGGAGGGCAAAAATAACTATTAACTGCATTCTACAACTGTTGCTTCTTGCTGCTTGCACTCACTTGTAACAAGTGGAAGGAGCTTGTGAATTCCTTTGTCTGCAAGATAGAGACCATAGCTTCAATTGGCTCCTCTTCCAATTGTTCATTAAATCAAATCTCCTCAAACCCTACCTGCAAGAAAAGCTATTGTAATTTAGGAGACTGACAAATTACTCTCATGATTCAATTCCCACTAAAAGCCTTTTCATCCGCCCTCTCTTGCAGGTCCCCTTTTTAGCTAATATTAGAAGTTGTACCCTCTCTCTCTGTCATTTTCAGTTTTCTTCCTCAGAAATCCTATATTTAACTCCTGTGGTCTCACTATTTCACCAGTCCAATTTCTTAATGCCAGAATATGTTGTTGCCTTTTCCCTGGGAGTTCCATCAGTCCCTGAAGCATAATGAAGAGGTAAAATAAAGGACTGACATCAGAGGCTACCCTGGACTTATAGTGCTGGACCCCTGACTGAAAGGTGTTTCCCTTGACTTGACTGAGGACACTACTCCCCTTGGACTTTGAGACATGGCCATTTGGTTGAAGCACATAGAATGTGCAGTTTGCTGTGTACTTGGCTGTCACATGTTGCAGGTGTGACATCAATTTGGAACATGACATATCGCAACATATCCACATCCTTGAGTGATAATTCCTACAACCATGATAAACTGCCAGACTTCATCTGTGCTAAAAGGCAAGTTGAGACAACTACTGTGAGCATTTAAAGTATGGCTGGGGGGAGCAAAGCACAACAATGTAAGGCAAAGTGGAGGAGGGGGTGGGGTGGTGTGTTGGGGAGGGGTAAGGGCAGTCCCTAAGATGTTGGTGCTTGTTGTCAAAGATGGAGATCCAGAGGAACAAGTGGTGATTCACTCCATTTCTCTACCTGATGACTGCCTGAGACTGAACAAGACTATTTGCAGCCTTGGTGTTATATCTGACCCAGAGATGGAGTCACTAGGTAACCATTCTGACTTTCATGTCAGGAACTGTCACTGTCTAGTTTCTATCCAGCTCATGGGAGAATAGGAAACTGCATGTTAATAAGGCAACATTAGGTAATAATTAGATGTTAATGCATGCTAATGCGTGTAAGTAGGCCTCTTGTTGCTCATTGAGAAGAATCTCATTTTGGTATTCAACACTTGGTCAAAAAATAGGACTTCTTTCTCTTGATGTCAAGAAGCCCTTTATTGACCATCTGATGTGATTTACCCAACTTTCTTGCCGATGCCCATGTTCTTCAGTTCCTGGGAAGATTCTACCCAATTGTATTTATATGTATTTATATAGGACATTCATGGAAATTCCATGGAATTTCAGTGCTTAATCAGTAAACTTAATGCACTAACTATATAATCTGTCTATTACAACTTTGTATTTTATAAGCACTTTTAGTATAATAATACGTGACTTCACAGAAACTATATTTGACAAGATATGACATCTGTGTCACTTAAGGAGACATTATGTCAGATGATCAATAGCTTGATCACGAAGATAGGATTTGAGGAGTGTCTATTTCAGTGGGTTGTAGAGCTTGAAGAGATTACAGAATAGGGAGGGACAGTGATATGGAGAGATTTAAAACAAGAGTGAGGATTTTTAAATCAAGAATTGCCAGACTAGGAGCTGATGTAGGTCAGCAAGCAGATGTGAATGGAACTCCGTACATGCTAGTTCATAGGCAGCAGTGTTTTGTATGATTTCACATTTAGAAAGGGTAAAATGTATAAGACCAAGTGTCTATTAATTAGTCAAATATTGAGGTAACAAAGGCATGAATGAGGGTTTGAGCAGCAAATGAGCTGAGGCAGGGATGAAATCAGGCTGTACTACACAGCTGGAAATGGGGTGAATCAAAGGCCGGAAGCTCATCTTTGGATCAGATATAACACCAAGGTTGCGAACAGTCTTATTTAATCACAGGCAGTCATCAGGTAGAGAGATGGAGTTGCTAGCTAGGAATTGGAATTTGGAGTGAAGACCAAAAACAATGGTTTCAATCTCCCCAATATTTAATGTAAGCAGTCTGATAATTTAGTCAAAAGGTGAGGGTGAGTTAGATGTCATCACTGTGCATGCGTTAGCCAGCCCTCTACTTTTGGATGATGTCACCAAGGTGCAGCATGTAGCGAGAAAATTGGAGGGGGTTAAGGATTGACCTTTCTGCAGCAGCAGGAAGAGAAACATTGCAAGTGATACTCTGACTTCAGTCAGATAGATGAGAATGGAACCAGATGAAAGCAGTCCCACTGAGTTAGTTGACATTGGAAAGGTGCTAGGTGTGATCAACCATGTCAAAAGCTCTAGATAAATTAAGAAGGATGAGGTGAGTTAATTCAAGATATTAGTAAGAGCCATTTTGGTGTTGTAACAAGGATAGATATCTAATTGGCAGGATCCAAACAAAGATTTCCAGGAAAATAAGCAAGAGATAACTGTTAATAATACTGGCTAAGATGGGAACTGGAAGGGAAATTTCTGTCATATTGTGGGAATGGGTCAAATGAGCACAAGGAATGTCTAATGGACAAGATTAGCTTGAAGAGTTCATAGGAGGGAAATTCTCGTGAAAAGTCTGCATTCTGAGGTAAGACAGAGTAGAGTTTTTGAAGAAGAGCAACAAGCTAAATTTAGCCCCAATTTTTTTATTTGTACAGGCTCTGGAGCAGTACTGTCGAGTAGATGCAGGATTTTCTGGGATAAGAGATGTGTACAGCACCTTGCCACATCATGATGATGTACAGCAGAGCTTTTTTCTTGCAGAGACATTAAAGTAGGTATTAAAGCGAAATAAAACAACAAATGTTCAATTAAAAGCAAAATGCTGGAAATCTGAAACAAGCAGAAAACAACAGCAGGTCAGCAGCATCTGTGGAGGGAGCAACAGAGTTAATGTTTCAAATTCGATAGGACTGCTCTTCAGAAGATGTCATAACAGACTCGAAACATTAACTCTGTTTATTTCTACACAGATGCTGCCAGATCTGCTGAGTTTCTCAAGTACTTTTTGATATTAAATTTATTGCTACTGATATATTCAGATAAGCTGCATAGAGTACTAAAACAATTGGTTGGGTTTTATGCACCTCCACCAGCAGGTTTCAAGGTGAGGAGGGCATGTTAATCCTCTGGTGGACTTCCCTCCACTTCTCTGCCTGCTCCGATCTTGAAATTTTGGAGGGTGTGAATGCAGGCAAGATGTCAGGCAGCCAACCTACCACAGGGCCTATTGAGTTCCTTAGTGGCTGCTTCATGGGCCATAGCAATGGCTCTCAGCAGCACCTAATTTCCAGATGCTGGTCCTTAATCGGGCACTGAATGCCTTTAAACAAGAATCCCCACTCCCCCACGTGGTTTGTTTTTCAGGCTTCCATGTGGAACGTCCCCTGCTTGCCATATTGTGCGTACCAGCAGGTGTAGGAAGACCTAAAGTAGGCATTAATTAACAACCTAAGACCTCAGTTGATGGTAGGGTGCATAGGTCATCCATGAGAATTCATGCCATGGACACAATCAAGACAGAAGGAGAAAGACAGTGGGATCCCCATCTGCCTCTCCTGCCTGATCCTTCTTCATACCAAATTCACCTGGAGAGAAATAATATGATTGTTCTTCATTTTCATTATTTCAGGTGGTGCATTAACCCTTTTTTTCATTTATCTCCTCAAACAAGGTACCTTTATGTGCTGTTCTCTGAAGATGAACTGCTGTCTCCAGAACACTGGGTATTCAACACAGAGGCCCATCCTCTGCCTATAATACAAAGGAACACACAAGAACAAGTGATCACAAATGATCAGTAAACAAATATACCCTGAAGAAGGGTTAACCTTTATCAGTCTTTTGGGTTGAGATGCATTTCCTTTCCAGTAAAGGACCTTTATCGATTTAGATAGAAATGGGTTAAGAGTCAGCAGTGTAATCGATGTGTTATGGTGTTTGATCTGCTCTGGACACATTGATTTCCTCTGTGAGGAGATGAGTGGCCCTATTGGCTGCTTGTCAGGGGCCACGCTGAAAGTAAAGTCTCAAATATATTACTTGTCCACAAGGCTTGAATGAGGGAGAATGCAAGGATCAATTTGACTCTTCTTTCTGACCAAAGGATTAAAATTTCATAAGTGTAAAGGCTGTTACTTTGCTTTCTTCTCACTTTATAAAAGAAATTGTGTAAAGCAAAGTAAATGCATATTCAGTTCTTTATATTCGTAATTAAACTAGCATCTTTCTGGTACTATGACCAAATATTGCATTGACACCATGATCTAGAGATTCTGAGGTTCCATTACTCATTGACTAGGCCTTTCATTTTCTCTGTTGGGTCGCTGATTGGTGTATTTGTATAAAATGTTTCTATGTGGTACCTTAACATGTTTGTTAATTATTTATCTTAAATAAATTAACAAATGTGCTAAACAATGAGGATAAGAATATAACTAAATTAGTCAACAGTGTTTGAAGAAAGAATATAAGAAATGAAATATTAACAACTTGAAATTCATCTTGAGTAGTAGCAGTTTTGTCTTGCCATTTACATTCTGTCCACCTTACACTAATGCCCAAGGCAAATTTCACAATTTAAATGTTATTTTTTATTTTTCACATCGAATACTTTTCAATCAATACAAACTGAACCAAAATATCCTGAAGTATTGGTAGTGAAATTGGGCACTGCCAGCAGCATGAAGTGGATGCTTAGTAAATTGGCAGCTAAAGTTTCACCTCTCCTGATATTCTTTACACTAAGGTTCACAGAACAAGAGTTCAGACACTTTTTTGGAGATTGATTTTCATGTCCCACTCGGCTTTTACTTGATTTGGAATTCAAAAGCTTTGCAACATTTTCCAAGTTAACAGAAAATTTAAAACTGGCGCAGTGAAAAATATCATCTATGAATTTGCTGCAAACCATTTTTTGCACTGCTGGCATACACCAGTTTCACCCCCATTTTGTTTTACGTCAGCAGTTTTATTTGATAATTATGGTCAAGAAGAAAATCATTTTGTGTGGTGCTAATTTGATCTCAATCAAACTTTACCAGATAACCATGTAACTTCTAATCAAAGGTATCTATCTTAGGCATAACTGAGGTGCAATATACACTTACGTCAATCTGTTACATATTTACATTCATTCTGTCTCATTTACAATTTTATGTATGCAATTATGGCACTTATTTTATTCTTGATTATTTTACATTGTTCTGATCAAGTCATACGTTTATACTGTTTGGGCCTAAGCTCAGTTATACATTAATGTCAATTATATTATATTTATACAATTTGATTCCAATGTACATTAGAACAATTACAAACATGAAAATGACAGCCAGAAAAAGACTCATGGGTGTATATAGCTTGTTCCCCACATTATGCATCACAATACGTTCACTTCACACCAACTCAGTGCCATGTCTCCTTGGAGAGGTAAAAGCAAAACTAAAACCCCAAGCCTATCATGGAGAGATCTGAAAATTTTCTCTCTGAGCCCCTTAAGCAATCAAAATTAGTCCAGGAGATCACATTGTCCTGAACTACATTATACCATAGTCTGCCTTTTGTTTAATTATTCTGATTAAAGAATTACATGGCTCAAACAAAGAACTCTCAGTTGATTGGGCCTGTGTTTGTGCTTATTTAAGTACATAACTTTTGTATCATTTTATGTTCTTACTATTCAAATGCGTTTCCAAATCCATTTTAAATGATGCCTGAGTCAACATACATGAATCATTACCTCTTCTAATAATAACTGTGAAAAATACTTACCACTTGCCCTTCTATTGGTAATTTTGAGTCTAAGTCCCTTGCAACTAGTTCACAATGAGTGAAAACAAACTTTTATTACTCTGTAATGTTCATAATTTTGAAAACCTTCTTCAGATCTGCCAATTAAGTTTTCCCCTTCCAGTGAAAAAAATGACCGTTTTTCGTGACATCCTTTTATACAAGTTCTCATTCCAAGTGACATTCAAGTAGGCCTCCATTGTTTCTTTCCATGACTCACCCTTCCAATAAAGTCCATACCGCATTCAGTACTTTAACTATACCCTTACCAGTGTTTTGAAAAACTGCAACATTATTTCAGTTTTTATATTTAGTATTGCTCTGCACAAAACCCCAGAATCTTTTATTGGGATGTAGTGGAAGGTGTAGTGATAGATATACGTTTCTTTATTTTAGGAGATGAGAGGATGCCTAGTTTTTAGCTGTGCATAATGAAGGGCATACATAGTATACTCACTTTTTATTGTTCAAAGGTCATGTTTCTAAAAGCACAAATTAGTAAATCATGCAAGGTTAAGATGACATGGCCCAGCTATATTTTGGCGAATCCTTTAAGTGTATGTGGCAGCTGCTATTACAGCTTTATTTGGACTAATTGCTATTATATTAATAGTGATTCAGTGTGAATTCAAAAATTTTAGAAATTATCATCAGTGGTCTTTGTGGACAAATGTATCATTATAATGGCCATACATAGGAATATAATTAACACCAATTTCTCTACACTCATAAAGTAAGAGGTAAATTTATTATGTAGTTAAAAGTCTACCTGAACATCCCTGATTCATTTTATAGATTTGGGTCCAGATTATTGGTTGTATTCTCCCATTTGAAGCAGTATATATGACATTTGTATCATAATCTATTAAAAATCTTGCAATATGGTATCATTTCCTGTCAAAATTAGTTCCTGCAATGCTTTCCTTATCACACCCGAGCTTACTCAAAGACTCCCTAACTCAAAGATAAATTAATATGTAAGAAATCTACACCAAACTAATTGCTAGACAATGCACCAAATAGTGTCAAACATCTAAATTTCTTTAAGAGGATATTCTCAGAATATTCTTATGATACAGATGTCAGGTGTATATGTTCACTTTTAGAATTCGCAATAATGCAGTGATCTTTTCAACATTTGCCTAAGTTTCTTTGTTCCTCTATTATGTAAAGAATGTTACCATCATAAGGGATCATTCGTATTACTTTTCTGCAAAATGTACTTTTTCTCAGTTCATTCCATTAAACTGTAGCTGCCATCTATCTGCCTACTCCCAGTCATAGGGAAGTCTTGCTAAAACTATACAACTATACTATTCAGACCACAGCTAGAATACTGTGAACAGTTTTGAGCTGCTTATCTAAGGAAAGACATGCTGGCATTGGAGGTAATCCAGCAAATGTTCACTAGGTGGATTCTGGGTATGGAGGAATCATCTTATGAGGAGAGGTTGAGGAAGTCAGTCCTGTACTCATTGGAGTTTAGAAGAATGAGAGGGCTACCTTATTGAAACGTATAAGATTCTTAAGAGACTTGATAGGGTAGATGCAGAAAGGTTGGTTCCCCCGGAGGGCATAAGCTCAGAATAAGGGGTTGCCCTTTTAAGAGTGAGATGAGGAGGAATTTTTTCTTCTTTCAGATTAGAGTTAATTTGTGGAATTCTTTACCACAGAGGGATGTAGAGGCTGGGTTGTTAAATATATTCAAGGCTGAGATAGATTTTTAATCAATTAGGGAATCAAGAGTTGTGGGGGAAAGGGCAGGAAAGTGGAGTTAAGGATTATCAGATCAGTCGTGATCTCATTGATCTCAATGGGCTGAATTGTCTGCTTCTACTCCTACATCTTGCATTCTGTGCATAAATTAGTCCCTCACTGATCGTAATCCAGAAATTTCAACATAATCCTCTTGTTCCTATATCCAATGTATTTCTACAACTGGGAAAAAAAAATGTTACAGCAAAACTTTTACACCAGTACTAACATCCTTGTAAACTGAGGAACATCCATTTGTTCCTTGCATTCTATACCCTCACCACCTCACTGCCTATTTATATAACATTCCTTTTAGTACTATGTGCCTTAATGATCATAACAAGCCTTTTAAATGGCACCCTATCAAACATCCTTTGAAAGTCCAACATACACATTCTCTATATTTCCTTAATCTATGTAAATTCTTCAAATTAGTTCATTTAAAGTTGAGTGTATGGCATGGTTGACAGCTGCTACTAATCTCATGTTTTTTAATTCTTCATTCTAATGTTATGAATCCTAGTATTTTATCAATAACTGAGGCATGACTAACTCGCATACAATTTCCTGCTTTGTCCTATTTCCATTAGTTTTATTTTTCCCTGCTGATATATGTCTTTAAAAACTGGCAACTGTGTTTACTAATGCACAATCCAGTTAACGTAATTAAGAAAGATTATCGAGTTAAGCACAGTTACTGGATGAAATAATTACAAATCCTCGTATTATTTTGTGCATTACACTGAAAGGGAATAGTGTACTTGTTTTATTCAAGTTCTTTTGATGTTTAAAGTCATGAATAGGATGTAGTTTTTAATGAGCACAAGGTAGAGTTAAAGGCTTTGGTATTGTAACACAGATTTTTTGAACATGCTGAATACTTATGATACTGGACCTGGACTCTCCGCTCCAAAGAATTCTGCCATGAAATGAATTATATAATGTCATTCTTATTAGCTTGGATAAGCTATGTCCATCTAAATACTTTGAATGTTACAAGCCCAGTTTCTGAAAATGTACTGCTACTGCAGTTACAGCAATAGCATGCTCAACTCCATATGCACCACAATCTTAAAGTGCTGAGATCTGCTGAGATATCCTGTTCCTTTGTTCTATTAATTGCCTACTTAACCTCCCAGGATGAGAGTCCTATTTATCTGACTTCTCAGCAAATTATAATGCTGGTTACTTACTCATTTTCTTCTGAATGCACTTAAAAACCTTTTACACAATTCCTTTCAATGCTTGTTGATATTCTTTCCCCAGGCATTTTTTAACCTACCCTCTTACTTTAGTTTAATGCCCCCATCATTGAGTGACTCAGTGGACTTTAATAGTCCACATCCTAGAAGGAGACTTTTCTGTTCATGTCCTGGGAAAAGACCACTCATCGTGGATCCTAACCGTTTTTCATTCCATGGAGGATAAATATCTATTTCTAGGTTATCTCAGTGCACTTCAAAATCCCTTTCATCTGGACTGTAGGCAATAACATTGTGCTTATGTGGTCTGTGCTTAACACACAGCTTGCATAGTTTCTTTGCTTTAATACTGTGCTTACTTGATCTTGATGCATTAATGCTCCACTCACTAGGTCTGTCACTTTGATAGTCCCCTCAGCTGGGTATTAGTGTGGTTTAATAGTTTGCTTACCTAGTCAGGCACTTTAATAATCTTCTCCCTCTCTCCTCCCTGCAACCCCCCAATCTCCATCCAAACTTTGGTTTCAGTGCAGTTCAGTACTCTGCTTAAAAACCAAAAGAACTGCGGATGCTGTAAGTCAGGAACAAAAACAAAGTTGCTGGAAAAGCTCAGCAGGGCAGGCAGCATCTGTGAAGGAGAAAACAGAGTTAACCTTTCGGGACTGGTGACCCTTCCTCAGAACTCAGTTCTGAGGAAGGGTCACCAGACCCGAAACGTTAACTCTGGTTTCTCCTTCACAGATGCTGCCAGACCTGCTGAGCTTTTCTAGCAACTTTGTTTTTGTTCAATACTCTGCTTACTCGGTCAGTCCACTTTAATACTCTCCACAACCGGTCAGTGCACTTTAATAAACTTTAGTATATCTGGGAGCTATCTTAAGGCTTTTCCTTCAAGCAGCAACTTACTACTATATTTGTTGAAACATGTTTTCTTTCTCCTCTTGCTCCAGTCTAACCAGAGTACACATCACCCATACTGGTGTCAGACAACGCTTTCCTTACCAGATTGATTGTATTTGCTGAAAGAATAACCCAGGCATAAGTTATCCTTTGATTTTATGCTGGATGTCTAACCCATACTCAGCACTTTGCTGTGCATTGTTTCTCAGTTAGGGAACTGAAGATTGATGATCAAACAATTATCTCTTTTTAAATGGACTTTGGATTGCATTCCTCTCATTTTACACAGTGTAGCATCCATTATCAGAAGTGGACCCAATATCATATTGATTCGATGCTCATTGGGTATTTTTGGCAGTTGCCTGAAGGAAAACATGCTTCATGGAATTGCTTTCTGTATATTTTTGAAACAGCTTGTGCTTATCCTGTCCAACAGTTCATGACGTGAACAGTTGGCAAGGAACTTTCACAAATATTATTTAAAGGAATCTTGAACTCCATTAAATTAAGTGCCTGATTAGTTATTTTACCCTACCACTTCTTTGACGACAGTTAGGATGTGAAAATGCTTTGCAAGAAGGAGTTTGTGGAGCTCCTGAACATTTCCTCAAAATTTTCTTACACTCCCAGACCAGAAGAGGAGTAGAAAGACCTATGAGACTGCAAGGGTGAAGGAAACAATGCTACTTTTTGTGAGGTGACAGTAGTTCATCACCTCGCCCATGTGGGTGCAAACAAAAAGCAAGGAGAGGGTGTTACAATTTACCTAGTTTTCTGGATTCTAGTTCATTCATAGACTGCACAACATAGATTTGTGCCCACCACCCACACATTCCAAATTAGCTCTGTGTTGGAGCAGGAATTGCTTCCGTTCACTCAATGTTCAATTTATTTGTATCACAAACAGCATTTCAGGCAGGTTTATGCTTATTTTCCTGTGTTACTTATTTGTTCCTATACTGCACCAGTTCCTAGTTCCCCCTTAGTTACAAACAGACTAACAAATAGCAGAGTGCTTTCTGAGGACAAAAGCTATTTCATATCTACTGGCTCATAATTCCTCTGAGGGCCCCCGAACACTAATGTAAGGTTTAGATTAACTAGATTGCGAAAACATTTTCCTGAAACAGTGGGTGGAATTTAGTGCCTTTTGCAAATTTTGTGGTGGGAGGATTAATTGGGTGAAGGGTAGTGGGAGGGGACCGTGCCTCCAGGGTGGAAAAGTCTATGGACAGCCTTTTGATCCTGCTAACAGTTGAGGCCCTTAAGTATGAACTACGAGCAAGAGTTGGTCATGCGGCCCTTTGGGCTTGCTCTGCCATTCGATAAAATCATGGCTGATCTAATTGTGTCTCTAAATTAAGAAGAGGTTGAGGTTAAGGGACGAGAAGATGTAGAGCACGATTCAGCAGAGCTGCAACTTGACAACTCTTAAGGCAGAAATTATTGATGAGAGATTCTTCTGACCTACATTCCCCTCCGCCAAGCACTAACATTTCCCCCTCCCATCTGATCCAAAGCTGACACAACCATGGCCCTCGAACTGTGACCCTTCATAGGTGTTACATGAGGAATACAACAATCAACAGCAAACTAAAAAAGTCGTATTTTGCTGTTCCAATAGACTCCAGCCTTAATTTGACAAATGGTTACATGATTACCTGTTTAAAGATGTATGCCTATTTAAAGACTCATGTAAAAGTAGTGTCTGACTTCTGTGCTTGCTTACCTATTCTAGTACTTTTATGAAGTATTTCCTTGTGGCAGATTGAGAGGTGAAACTGCTGAACTTGCATAGAGGCCATTTGAAATAGCTGTTATAGATTAGAAGTTCTGGGTGTTAATGGGTCAACTGTCAACAGCTGGAACTCAGCTTCGCACCTGTGTGTGTTTTCTATTTGTTTGGCAGCAACAAATGAACTGGTTGAGGGGTCAGGTGTGTTGAGATAAGGCAGAATATACCTCCCATGATGCTAATACCACTAGTGGGGTTAACTCCTGGCACTGACACTTTTCGGTGCAAGTTCAGAGTGTATATTTTGTGAGGTTTGGGATTCAAATGAGAAAAGTAAAAAAAGGTGGAAAACCCTGCAGGACTTGTCCTTCAGTCTTTCCAAAAGTAATGTTCCTGGCATTGCCTCCAGTGTAGAGAATACTACATAAGATGCAACCCTCCTCTTCTTGTTGCCTGCTTTTGTGTGCAAGGTTCGTCCTGCAAGAAGGAAAGCAATGTTTGTGTTTGAGCATTTGTGAGAAGGTGCATACTGGGTAAAACAATGTTGTTTTGTGTTAAAGATGGCAGCTCTGAGGAGGTGAGTGTTTTAATAGTGATGAGAGTATCAACAGTAGGAGCAGAAGAATCATGATGTGTGGAGAGAAATAGGGAGTGCAGTGGGTCCAGAAGTAATGCAAGATTAAGCAAAAAATATTGAGAGATATGAAGTAGAAGGCATATCTTTACTAGCCATGTGATGTCAGTGCACCATTGTCCTAGGGACACCAACTATGCACAAATATTTAAATGAATTAAGGGGACCAAATATGTCTGTGTGATTGAGTACATCCTTCCATGCAAAATCCATTCTGTGACTGCAAATGGTCTTAAAATCAGTTTCTGGTCTACCACGCCTAAAATATTTTCAATAACTTCAAGATCCCCAATCCTAGAATATATACCAAACTAAGTTTTGCAAGAGAAAGAATGTAGGCAAATAGAAATGAACTTTAGGTTATTGCTAAGCACTTAATATTAGCCAGGAGAAGGCAGGGTTCAGTGGTAGCTTCCATACCTCTGTACCAAGAGACCCATAGACTTCAAGCCAAGAAAACCCTTAAGCAAAATAATGGCCAGGACAAGCCATGAATTTCACTAGCAATAGGTTGAAAATGATGGGAAAACAGAAGGTGGAGCTAGGGTGGTATTGGAAGATTTAAAAACATCTTTCACTTTAAAGGAGCAGATTTTTTGATGGGCTGGGTCTTTTTTAGTGCTAATGAGCCTATCTTCCTGTGCAGTGATCTGCTGCTACTCCACCCTTTTTTCCAGCTATTTAGAAAACCAAAGAAACCAATGTCTGTGAAGTCAATTAGAAGTGCAATAATTTACCTTCACAGACCATTTGATATGACTAAAATGAGATCAGCTGCTTCTGCTCCATTTTACAATGTGTAAGTGTAGCTATTGGATAGAAGGGTTACAATTTAGAACACTTGACATTATCCTTGCTATTTCTTGGATTAGCTTGATCAAGTAGTGACACAGTTGCCCATTTGCACCTTTCCCAAATATGGAATTTTGAGCCCAACATCTGTAATGCACTCAAACTGTATGAGATAAACTCAAATTTGTTTCTACAGAGTTAGAATACGTCTAGAAGTTCCAAAATAGAGATGTTATTTCTGAGAAAGGAGATATTCTTGTAGACTAGTAGGGGTTTGGATAGCTCAGTTGGCTAGACAGCTGGTTTGAAATGCAGAGTGATGCCAACATCCTGGGTTGTCGTCAGTTCTTGCACCGCCTAAGGTTACCATGAAGGTCCCCATCTCAACCTAGCCTTTGCCTGAGGTGTTGTGAACCTTACATTAAACCACCACCAGTCATCTCTCTCTCTAATGAGTCCTCTGGAACTATGGCAGCTTTACTTTGTAGACTGCATTTCTGAAAAAACGTCAGATATAATTCAGGAAATTGTAGTCCACTTTGGTGATATTGTCAATTCATCTATTTTCTGTGCCCCACAATATTATTTGTTTCACCCCATTCCCTAAGATTTTCACTGCTAGATATTTGTTAAGTTGCTGTCCTTATTAATGTCTGTTCATCTTTTTGTTAATATTGTGTAGAAAAGGTGTGATTCAGTGTTTAATGTCCAATTATTTTACCTTAAGCAAATATTGGGAAAAGATAATGCATGAGATTCACCTCAAGACTGTTATTTTATTTTCAATCAATATTAAACATTATTAATAGTGATCAGACTAAATGTTACTAAATCTTCATAGGTATTTGTTCAAAGGGAAATAACTTCCTCCAGTAGCTGAATGCATAAATGTGCTCTGCATCACAAATGATGATGGATCTTTTCCTGTGTTTAGCCCTGGGTGCTGCAGACTGAAATCTGCGATTTGGAGCAGTTAACCTAGAATTGACTGGGGATGAAGCCAACATCTCTTTTGTTGCATGGCTCAGTTCCACACTAAAATCATAAAATAGTATGGTCCAGGTGAGGGCCTTTCAGCTCTTTCAAATGGTATTCCACTTAGTCCTGGTGACATGCTGTTTTCCCATATCTCTACAATTTTAATACCTTGCAGTATTTATCCAATTCCCCTTCGAAAGCTACTTTTGAACCTGTTTCATTACAAATTTACCTACCCATTGTATAAAAAATTCATGTTGCCTGTTGCTTTCCCAAACACTTTAAATCTGTGCCTTCTGGATTTTGATCTTTTACCTGTATTTTATGCACTTTTTAAGTCTCTGTCTAAGTTCTTAGCCTTGCTCCTTGCTACAAGGAGAACAACTCCAACTTTTCCAGCCTGTACAAGTAACTGTAATCTCGTTCCAGGAACAATTCTGGTAAATCTCTTCCATACTGTCACTAAAGCCTTCATGCACTTCCTAAAGTGTGGTGCTCAGAATTGGACACACTATTCTTGCTACTGCATAATTGATATTTTGGATAGGTTTGGCATAACTTCTGGACTTTTGTAAATTTTGCTTCCAAAAGGCTCAGGGTACTAGAGTTCTTGATTAACTGCTTTTTTTTAAACCTGTGCTTCCACCTTCAAAGATTTGTGCATAAATTCCCTCAGATTTCTGTCTTTTTGCACCCTTTTTAAAATTGAACTATTTCACATGTATTGTCTGTCCTCATTCTTCCACCAAAATTAGCCCTGCCCCAGTTAAATATTTTTATCCTAGATTGTTCTTTCTCCGTCTTCAGAACTCATTTAACCTTTATAATGCTATGCTCATGATTCTCAAGAAACAAGTTCACTGGAACTTTTCCGCTTGACCCACTTGATTTCCCCAGAACTAGATCCAGCAATACCAGCTTTCTGTCTTGAACAGGAACCACACTGATCAATGCACTTTGGACATGCCTTCTCTTCGCTTTTGTTAATACAATTATTATCCCATTTAATATTTGGGTCGTTTAAGTCTTCCATTGTCAGTTCAGCAAAAATAAGTTGCATTTATATAGCACCCTGGAAGTATACGATTCTTGCCTATTTCAATTTCCTTGCAAATGTTCTTTTCTATCTCCTTCATACTGAATATTTGTGGCTTATAAAATACCCTAAGTAACATTATGGGTACCAGGTTGGAAAATAAAATTAGTGTAGAAGTTCTGCCATAATCTTACTGAATGGTGGAGCAGACGAGGCCATGGAATCTATTGCTTTACTTTCTTAACAGCTCGTCTATTGTTTTTTTGCCTCCAAGCAAATGAATTTTATCTTAAACACTGTTTCTTTCTAGCACTGTAATAATTTCCATTATAGAAACTGCTACCAAAGCAGTCTGTTTATGATTCAACATTTTTGGAAACTAATTCCTTTTTAAAAATGCATTCTGTGAGCAGAGTTTAGTCTGAACTTTTATTGATTGTTTTATCTATTATTGATTGACAATAAAATAGTTGTGCAGCCGTAAATTTCACAGATGATTGCCATCTCTTGAATATGATGTAATGATAGAATCATTTGAATTAAGAAACCTTTCAAAGTGTCTCTTAAATAATTTCCTGTTAAACTAATCAGTTAAGTAAAATCTTGAGCCCATAATATTATTTTTAAAATATGGAAATAAGGTATAGATTTCTGTTATCTTATACCATTACTCCAGTAACAAGTTACACTGACCCAGACTGATATATTGATATGTCAGAATAATTGCTGACCAAACAAGTGCATGTATTGATTCGTTGATATCAGTAATAATTGTTGTTTGTGTGCATTTTGCATTGATTCCTTAAATGTAAGGTCCACGACTGGTTAATGTTTACATAGTAAAGAATAAGCAATAATCTGAAGCACATGGAATGCGTATTCATATCTATGAGGCATGCAAAGCAGAAAAATTGAAATATTTTCCTTTTAGCAGCAATTATTTTGCTATTAACATTTGGGGCTAAGTGTCTAGTTGTCCCCCAATCATTTCACATTTTAGATTTCATAACACAGTCTCCAGCAAGCTGACATACATTAAATTTAAATCCATTGCACTTGATTCCAATAGAAATATCTGTAAGCTACAACTGTTGGAACCTTTTTGCTTTGGATTATATGTTTACAGCGTCTGAATCAAGTGTGCATGGGATTTGTATTAGTGCTGTGTCACCTTAGCAATGTGTACGTCATTCAGTTCTCTTTGAGATATGCCTTGTTAAAATCTGCACTTGTCAAGTGCTGCCATATTAAGAATATTGTTTCCTGGTTGAGTCATTGTTAAATAAAGTGATTCTGTTATGGAGTAGTATATCTTTACTGTATAATTCACATATTATACACAGCCAGTATATTCTCTTAAGAAAAGCAACAGGCTATACAAAGACTAATTTCATTTTAATATCCTGATAATTAGCAAAAGCTTTTTGCACTAGTTTACTCATACAATTCATTGTACAGGTCTGAAGACTGATTGCAATACAGTGCATACAAACTGAATTATGTGATTTATACAGTTAAGGAAATTACTAACTATAGTTTTGCAAAGTGCAAGATGGAGGAGTTGAATGAACTGAACAAATCGATTTGTATTTGATTGCTGTAATGACTTTATGACGAGGGATTCAAGCTGGAATAAAGAGAGGGCACAACATTTTATGTTGTGTGACCTTTAAATTTCTTGGGTATACTTATATGTTATTTTCCCTTAAGACTATATATATACAGTTTGCTTTTGGATTTGTATTGAAAAAATTGTGATTTCATTTTATCTTAAAATTGTAATGGAAGCTACCTTGCAAGATTGCAGTTACACAATGGATGCAAAACTGATGTGAACTTTTTCTAGTGGTTTAATATATGTAATTTTTCCAACTCATCAAAGACCAAAATATGTAATAAATTTGGTATATTTAACTAATATCCTTTATAATGAAAGATTGATATATTATCACCTGTGTAATCAAACTCTGTTCTGGTATCCGATAATTGCACATTTTTATTTATGATTCTTTACTTTCTTAGCTGTAATACCTGTTTAAATTAATACAACTCTACTTTTCTGCAAATCTTTATCATTGTTATATCTTGTGTGACATTTGATTTACATTTTTCAAAGTACAAATATGGTTTCTTCACAAGTTTTAACTATAAACTGAGTTAAATTCTTATAATGATGCATACCAGTCAGAGGGGAGAGTGAGAAGCCGGAGGTGGTTGTACACATTGGTAAGAACGATATAGTTAGCAAAAGGGTTGAGGCTTTGCAGAATGAATATAGGAAGTTAGGTAGGAGGTTAAAAAGCAGAATGTTAAAGGTAGTAATCTCTGGACTACTTCCGGTGCTGGATGCTAGTGAGAGTAGGAATAAAAAGATAGGGCAGATAAATCAGTGGCAGAGGAGATGTTACAATGGGCAAGGATTCAGATTTTTGGATCATTGGGATCTCTTCTGGGGCAGAAGATACCTGTTCAAAAGGGCCTGAACTGGAGGAGGACTGATGTCATGGAGGGAGATTTGCTAGTGCTACTTGAGAACCTTTAAACTAATATGGATGAGGAGTGGGGCATCCTAAGTAATAGTGAAAAGTAGACAGAGGAGAATGATTCAGAAGTTAAAGAAAGCAAGTTAATTAGACAAGACAGGCAAGAGCAAGTCAGAAAATGAGGTAACTCTGAAGAACTAAACTGCATTTATTTCAATGCAAGGCATCTGACGGTTAAGGCGGGTGAACTCAGCATGTATGGGAACATGGGACTGGGACATCCAGCAGTTACAAAAACATGGCTGAGGGAGGGACAGACTAGCAGCTCAATGTTCAGGGGTTTGGATGCAATAGGAAAGATAGAAATGGAGGCAAGAAAGGAGGGTTGTGGAATTTTTGATTAGGGTAAACATTACTGCTGTACTTAGTATATTCCTGAGGGATCGTCCAATGAAGCTATATGGATGGAATTCAAAAATAAGGAGGAGATGATCACCTTGATGGGATTGTACAATAGACCGCCAATAGCCAGAAGGAAACTGAAGACCAAATATCTAAAGAGATCTCAGATATGTGTAAGAATAATAGGGTTGTAATAGTGGGGGATTTTAACTTTCCAAACATAGACTGGGATTGCCATTGTGTTAAGGGCTTGGATGGAGAGGAATTTGTTAAACGTGTTCAAGAACATTTTCTTTATCAATGTGTAGATGTACCTACTAGAGAAAGAGCAAAATTTGACCTTCTCTTGGGAAATAAGGCAGTGCAAGTGACTGCGCACTTTGGGGCCAGTGATCAAAATTCTATTAGTTTTAAAATAGTTATGGAAAAGGATAGGCCTTGTATAAAAGTTTAAATCTTTAATTTAAGTAAGGCCAATTTTGACAATATGAGACAGGAACTTTCAAAAGTTGATTGGAGTAGACTATTCACAGGAAAAAGAGGCTGGTAAGTGAGAGGCTTTCAGAGTTCAGAGGCATTATGGTACTGTTAAGAATGAAGGGTAAGACTGGTGGAAATAGGGAACAATGGATAAATAAATACATTGAGGTTCTGGTCAAGGATAAGAAGGAGTCATATATTAGGTGTAGACAACTGGGATCAAATGAATCTCTTGCAGAGTATAAGGGGTGTAGGGGCATTCTCAAGAGGGAAATCAGGAGAGCAAAAAGGGAACATGAGGTAGCCTTAGCAGACAAGGTTAAGGATAATCCAAAGATTTTAAAAGTAAATTAAGAGCAATTAATGAGCGAATAGAGCTCCTTAAAGATCAATGAGGTCATCTATGTGTGGAACCACCAGAGCTGGGAGAGACACTAAATGAATATTTCATGTCAGTATTTACTGTGAGAAAGACATGGATGCTAGGGAACTTGGGGAAATAAACTTGATATCTTGAAAACAGTCCATATTACAGAAGAAGAGCTGCTAGAGGTCTTAAAAAAACATAAAGGTTGGTAAAACTCTGGGACCTGATCAAGTGTCTCCTCGGACAGTGTGGGAAGCTAAGGAAGAAATTGTGGGGCCCCTAGCAGATATATTTGTTACACCTACAGCCAGGGGGTGAGGTGTCAGAGGACTGGAGAATGGCTAATGTTGTGCCTTTATTTAAGAGAGGTTGTAAAGAGAAGCCTGGGAACAATAGACCTATCAGTCTGACATCAGTGGTGGGCACATTGTTGGAGAGGATTCTGAGAGATAGGATTTACATGCATTTAGAGAGGCTAGGGCTCATTAGGGATAGTCAGAATAGCTTTGTGTACGGAAACTCATATCTCACAAACTTGAGTTTTTTGAGGATACGACCAAAAAAATAGATGAGGGCAGAGTTGTAGACATTGTCTACATGGACTTTAGTAAAGCATTTGACAAGGTTCCGCATGGTGGACTGGTTATTAAAGTTAGATCACATGGGATTCAATGTGAGCTTGCCAGTTAGAATCAAAATTGGCTCGATGGTAGGAGACAAACGGTTGTGGTGGCGGGTTGTTTTTTGGACTGGAGGCCTGTGACCAGCACTATCCTGCAGAGATCAGTGCTGGGTCCACTCTTGTGTGTCATTTATGTAAACAGTTTGGATGGGAATTTAGGAGGCATGATTCGCAAGTTTGCGGATGTCACCAAAATTGATGGCATAATGGACAGTGAAGAAAGTTATCTAAGATTACAAAGAGATCTTGATCACTTGGGCCATTGGGTCAAGGAGTGGCAGATGGATTTTAATTTGAATAAATGTGAAGTATTGCATTTTGGTAAGATGAAGAAGGGCAGGACTTTTTTAGTTAATGGTAGGGCCCTAGATAGTGTTGTTGAACCAAGACACCCAGGGGTTCGGGTCCATAGTACTTTGAAAGTTGCATCACAGTTAGAGAGGATGGTAAAGAAGCTGTTTATCACACTTGCCTTCATTGATCAAACCACTGAGTCTAGGCGTTGGAACGTCATATTGTGGTTGTACAGGACATCGGTGAGGCCACTTTTCGAGTACTGTGTATAATTCTGGTAGCCCTGCTATAGGAAGGATGTTATTAAATTGGAGAAGGTTCAGAAAGATGTTCAAGGATTTTGCTGGGACTGGAGGGTTTGAGTTGTAAGGACAGGCTGGAAAGGCTAGGACTTTTTTCACTGGAGCAGAGGAGGTTAAGGCATGACCTTATACAGATTTATAAAATCATGAGGGCATAGATAAGATAAATAATAAACAACTTTTCCCTAGGGCAGGAGAATTCAAAACTAGAGGGCACATCTTTAAGGTGAGAGAAGAAAGATTTATAAGGGAGGCTGGTTCGTATGTGGAATGAACTGCCAGGGGAAGTGGGAGATGCAGGGAAAGTTACAACGTTTGGAAAACATTTGGACAGGTATGTAAATAAGAAACGTTTAGAGGGATATGGGCCAAACGCAGGCTAGTGGGTCTAGTTTGGGAAAACTTTGTTGGCATGGACGAGTTGGAACAAAAGGTCTATTTCCGTGCTGTATGACTTTATGACATAAATATGCCATATTTAAATGAAATCATCAAATACAGAACTCTGTTTATTCAAATAGCTGGCTAATTCTCACTTAGATTGTTCCATATTGTCTGCCTCCCAGGACATTTTATTCTACATATTCACTGCCGTGAATCAATTCTGGGTGGTTTATTATCCCCTCCATCATGATGTCTTCTAAAAGCATGCAGCCAGACAACATTTAGATATGGATTGGTAAATCACAATTAACATTTGTGCTACACAAGTATCAATAACAACAATCTCCAACAATAAAATCTAAATCTCTTTGACATTAAATTTCAGTACTGCCACTGAATGCCCCACTATTAATATCCTGGAAATTGTAATGACCAGAAAATTAATTGCAAAATCATAAATACAGTGGCTATAGGAGCAGGTGAGAGGCTGGAGGTTCTGTGGCAAGTAACTCTCCAAAGATTCTCTACAATGCTCAAGTTTGGTGTGTTTTGGAATTCTGCATCTAGATTGGTAAAAACCACTTGATTTTATTACCTCTACCTCACTCCCGCCACCAGCAAAGCACAGTGCCATCTACAAGATTCTGTGCCATCTGCAAGAAGCTGAAGCAACTTGCCAAGTCTCCTTTGACAGCACACTACAAATCCACAACCCAGAAGAACAAGAGCAGCAGACATGTAGGGGAAACACCAGCTGTAAGTTGCCCTCAACAACATCTACCATAAATATTATTGTTATCTCTCTGCTGTCACCAGGTCAAAGTCCTGGATCTCTGTCCCTACTAGTACTATGAGTACCTGCATCACATGATTGCAATAATTTTAGAAGATGGTCACCATCTCCATGTCAAATGTAATTAGGGACAGGGATTAAGTGTATTGGATAAAAAAAATTCTTCTTTTCAGTGCTCTTGAGAATTTCTTAAGGCCTGCATTTTGTTTTTCAGTGACACCCTTTTGGTTTTCAGGGACTCATTTCTCATTCTAATCAGTTCCATTATTTAATACATTTGGCTGACATCATTTCAGTAAATGACCGAATTGAATTTTATTTGAGTTCTTTAGTTAGATAAGGTAGAACAAATAGCAAACACTATTTTTTAATATATATAATAAATAAATCTTTTTAACTAGAAAAGCTGTTGAAAACCTCATTCAAACCTTCATTATCTCTTAGACTATATTCCAACACATTTTGGTATGGCCTTCCATGCCCTTATTATTCTTGACGTCATCCAAAACTCTGCTGCCTGCGTTTTAATTCACAGCATTCCATTCTCCCATCACCCCCATGCCCACTGACCTGCATTGCATAGATATCTTCAGATGCAGCCACCAGGGAGACTACATCCCAGACCATTCTGTTTTTGAGCCACTTGTTCTGAGCTGTCAACATCCAGGGTGTTGTTTGTCCTGTGTTCTGAACTACTGGCCTTTGCATATGTGCACTGCATATCCCTCCCTGTTGCCTGCTCCACTGCTTTCAGGTTTGCAAGCAAGCATCCCCCCCACCAGTCTTACAGTTTCACTGGCATCACCTAGGTTGCAATGCCACCACAACCCTTAGCTTCACCCTGGCAGCCATACCAAACCAGATAAATTATTGCTTCCTCACAGGGAACAGAAAATTGCTTGTTCCAAATTTGCCAGGAGCACAATAGTAGACTATTTAGCCAATTTTTTTCTTGGTGCCCTTTGCTCTATCTGTACGGCTTCAAGGTGACCTGTGATAAGCTCTGTGCACTTTTCCTTTTCCAATAAGCACAAACAACATAGAACTTTCCTTGTGATCTTTTTATTGTGCATTGAATTCTAATTATTTTAAATGAATTGCCACTTTCAAATCAAATGAAGAACATGCCATTTTCTTTTCCATGTCTCTAAAACTCTCACAAAAAGATTTTACAAAGATCACTGGTCAGCAGTGTGAAATGTATTGTGAGCATAGAACATAGAACAGTACAGCATGTAATGTGTTACTAATTCTCATTCCAAGCTTAAGTTAGTCAATCAAAAAGATCACAGTTCTCCCCATGTCATAAAGTAAGCAACGCATAACTTATAAAAAACATTTTGTTGCACTCACAGAACATTAAAGCCCCATTCGTAAGTGATCAGAATACAAGCAAAACCCATATTGTTCATGAAATGAAAAAAATGAATATATAAAATAAGTTTTAAATTGTTCTATACTCTCGGTTATTGTATATTCACCAATAACCTGTCATCTTAATGAAAAATTAACATTGAATTAAAAGCAGAAGTAGGTCACTCAGCCCTACAAGCCTGCTCTGCCGCTCAATGAGATCATGGCTAATCTGATATATTGAAAAGGAAAAGCTACATTTAAGTATTTAGGACCTACAATATTTTTTATCTATTTAACTGAGAAGTCCCCAAGGTTTAGCTTCATTGGAAATTCTTGGCTCATGAAGCCTCATGCCAGGAGTGTGCATTTATAAAATAAAATGCCCCTTCTGAAACACCAGGACCTTCATTCACTGCTTCACTAAACAGGCAAAATATCCTTTGGATTGCACAAATTTTTGCTCAATAATGGTGTGCTGCTTGTTGACAAATTGATTTAGCTTGAAATACAGAGATTGATGAAAAAGAACTATATTAAATAGAGAAGTCAATGCTGGCCTGTGTGCCAAGTCACATTCTTTTCACAAATGTTTGCTGAGCAAACATTTAGGAAAATAATTAGGAATCTGGAAAAAGAATATACCTGATCTCCCACCTTTGCTGCTCCTCCAATCATAGATTCTGTTCCTGGAGAAACAGCCAGATCAAGAGAGACAAATTCTGTGACTGGAGGGAAAGCTCATCATATATTCTGACTTTCCCAAGTGTAGGAGTGACATTATTTTCAGTAGTCACTCCGTGATTGACTTTTCCGAGACTTTTTAGTGGTTTTCAAAAATGAATTCTCCCTTTAATTCCATGAATTTTGAACTCTGTAGCTTTCATCTGTGAAAACAGATGCAAAAGCCATCATGGCAAAAATTCCAAAAGTAGTCAGGAACTACAGGCCCTGCTCCCAAACCCAACATCTCTTACTTTTGTGGAGGCAGTCTGTAATTCATGCATGTGAAGTGATATTGTTTCTTGGATCAAGGACCACTGCCAGTAAAATATGGTCCAAATCCTGCCCTATTTGTTAGCTGATTTAACATATACCACAAAGACTAGGTTCTTTTTAAGTCAGATATCTTGAGATTATTAACAATACTAATTAATTACATTTATTATATCTCAGACTTTCATTGTCAGGACTGACTGCAGTAATACACTGGCAATCAAACCGTACTACTACTGGAGTTATCACAAATCCAGAAAGATTTCATGAAACTATCTAAAGTCTCTAATTTACCTGACTCACAAGCTCAGGTTAAAAGAAGGCACTCACCAAGTTTCTATACTTAACCAGAAAATAACTGTTAGAAATAAATTATCTTTAACCAGTGGCAATCAGGAAATATGAATTGCTAAGTTAAAACTCTTCTATCACTTAAAACCTGTCCCTTCCCAAAACTCCCCTCTGCCTCCTTCATAAACAGACAAAATCAGATGAAACATTGATAAGAAGTGTGAAAAAGGGGAAAAAATCATGAAGGCAGTTCAATGGCACCAAACTGGGCCACAGGATTTCTTCCTTTTCCTTTTAGTTATTTTTCAATGAGATGAGGTTGTTTGCACATCAATGCTGTACTTCATTTACTGGTTGATAATTTGCCTTTTCAGAGTCTTTACATGTAATTTTCCAATTTTAAAGGTGGGATTTACAGAGAAAGGTGATTTACAGACAGCTAGCTGTTACCAGAGACTTTCTGGTATCTCCTGCAAGGTGGGTGGGGGGTGTTGGGGGGAGGGGAGAGACAAAGAGATACTTTATGATGATTTTCATTTGCAGCCTACATGCATCTTTGCACACTGATTCCAAACAAACTACGGTCACTTGATCAGGAACCAATCAAAGCCTTGTTTTCAAGCTGTTGTCCCTTAGTTTAGAACCATGTGGTGTCTATTTTCTGCTCTCACTGTCCTAGGAAAATACAACATTGTGTACAACTCACAATGTGCTTCAGTATGCATAATTTGTAAAACTGCAGTCATTTCTTTGCACAATCTCCTTAGTTTAAAGCAATATTTTACTTTTTTAGTTCACAGTCCAAAATTAAAGGAAATGATAAGATGTGGATTTTACATAATATAGTCTGATTTCTGTGTTTCCTGACTTATTATTACACTACATGTGCATAACTGACTGATTGAAAATACACTGGCTTCATTGCACTGCAAACCTGACTGGAAGGAGAGACAAGCATTCTTATACCAGAACATCACTGCTTATCTGGTCTGGAACTTGTTAAACAATAACTCCCCTTTTAAAAAATGCAAACTCTTTTCTGATAACATGCAGTGATGCGTGCAGATAATTTGTCTTTACACGTCTAGGTAAAACTTCGGTGGACAACTGTGCCACAAAAGCCCTAATTCTCTTTTCTAACGGGCTGTTTGGTTAACTGTGGTGAGGATAAAACATATGTGAGCCTAACTTACTGAAAAAAGACATTTGTCTCAACAAAAAAGTGCAATTTATTTCTTAACAGCAATAGGTAAAAATAAACACCAAAGTAACTGTGGATGCTGGAAATCAGAAACAAAACCAGAAGTTGCTGGAAAAGCTCAGCAGGTCTGGTAGCATCTGTGGAGAGAAATCAGAGTTAACATTTCGGGTCCAGTGACCCTTCAAAACAAATGTAAAAATACATAGTTTTAATAATTATGTCTAATTAAACTATTAGGAACCAGGAATGACCTGTCTGACCCCATCAGGATCTTAAGTTGCACTCCTGATTCTTCACTCAAAGCTGTTAAACATCTTCAGACTAGCTGGAGCTGAATGCAGCCCCAGAACAATGGCCTTTTGCAACTGGCTTCAGTATCATAGTCAGACCTGATGAATCTTCTCATTGGTATTTCGCCTGGTATCAGTTGTCAAGTATGGATACTTGTACATTTCAACAAGTGTGGTGAATTTTCTGGGTTACAGCTATTCTTTCTAGTTCGAAATGTTTCTGGATTATGTTAATCGTAGAATCGTAGAATCCCTACAATGTAGAAACAGGCCCTTTGGCCCAACAAGTCCACACCGAACCTCACAGCATCCCACCCAGACCCATCCCCCTATAACTCGCCTATGTTTTCAATTTATTTTATGTTACCTTATGGGTTGCTTTTGTTGACTTTGTGCAAATGGTAATGATCGATGAGCACTTTGTGACTGGAAAGCTGCTGTCAGTGAGATTCCATAGGTCTCAGTACTAGGATTCCTTGCTATTTGTGGTATAAATCAATAATGTAGAGTAAATGTAGAGCACATGATTAAGATATTTTCTGATGCCGCAAAGATTAACTACTTGGTTAATAGTGAGGAAGAATGCTGAAAATCAATGAAACATATTAATAGACTGCTTGGGTGGGCAGTAAAATGGCAAATGGAATTCAATCTGGAAAAGTCTGAGGTAATGGAGAAAGAAACAAGACAAGGGAATAAACAACAAATGGCAGGGTGCAGAGACATACAGAGAAATAGAGGAACCTGGTGGTCTACCGGATCCTGAATGTAGCAGAACTGTAGATAAGGTGGTTATGAAGACATACGGGATACTTTCCTTTAATAGTGAAAGCATAGAATGCAGAATAAGAATGTATTCTTTTCCATAGTCATATGTTTACTGAAGTTGAAAATGGGAAGCTCCTAGAAGTATTTGAAGGGGAATGGTGAAGACTATAAGGCTTGAAGACATAACAAAAGATGTTCTTAGGTTGATCATTATTACTAAGAGCAATGAGGTAACTCTAGAACTATATAAAGCAGTAGTCTAGCGGCAGCTAGATACTGATCATATTACTGGAAAGACTATGTGGTAGAGAGTCAATACATTGTTAGAACTAGAGAATTTCAGCCACGAAGCAAGACTGAATAGTCTTGGTGTTGTTTTCTTTGGAACAGAAGGGATATTTAATTGAATAAATTTTAAGTGATCTAGATAGAGTAGGTAGGAAAGACCGATTTCCGTTAGCTGAGAGACAAACAATTGCTAGAAGAATTAGAGGGGAGTGAAGAAAAATATTCTTCACCCAGAAGGTGATGGAACTCCCTGCCATAAAGGGTTGTAAAGACTCAAGCCCTCACTGTTTTTATAAAGCACTCTGGTATGAAGTGCTAGGGCTATAGGACAAAAATTAGATAGTAAGATTAGACTGGATAGCTGTCCAATGACTAGCACAGACATAATAGGCAAAATGGCCTTAGTACTGTGAATTTGTATAACTTTGTCCCTTCCCCCCTCAACAGATCAGATTTCAATCAGGGGTCATTAAAGCGTTTTTTTACAGCCGACTTTTTTTTTTGAAATACTGCAGCACACTCTACTGGTACAGCCAGGTACCTACAGTTTTCTTTGGGGTGGTCTTCCCAGTCCATAGCACAGGCAGGGATTGGGGTTTGGATATAAGTTTCTTCTTTGACTAACAAAACTGTCTCTCAATGCTGTCAATATGGTGAAATGTTTTGTATAAAATTCCTGAGAATTTTATGGGAGCTGGGCAGGTATCGTGGTTGAGGAACTCGGAGGACTGTGGAAACTTATAACTGTTTCTTGAAAGAATCAACACACATGATGGGCCAGTTGGCACCCCTCTATGATTCATGTCATTCTCAATGATTAGTTTGAGGTGTGTAGGTAGCATGGTAATTAGAACATGTTCGTGCAACGGACTTTTTATTAACCGGCACATAGGAGACAAAACGCGTGCCGGTTGTCAAAAATACACAACGTAATGCAGGGGATTACACATTACTATTACCTTTTATTTGCAGCATAAGTCACTTAAATAATAATGCAATTTGCCTTAAATAAAATTTACTGGCAGAGAATCTTCCCATTCTCACCCTCAATTGACCATTCGGGCATCGTGGAGAACGCGATGTCAACATCTGGTATTTCAGGTGTCTATTTGCCGGTTTATCGGGAGGGTTCGTTCCCAAGATGCCAATTAAAGCAAAGTTTGCTGTAGTTTCAATTTCTCTCGTTTTCAGCTATGGTGTTTGCCACATTAGCTTATTCATTTTAGTTCATTTTTGCTTGCCATTCTCTCTCCTCAGCTGGGATTGTTTTAAACTGTGACCAATTTAGGATTCTTTGTTCTGTGATTGAAGTTTATTTGGGGTTCATGTATGATTTTAGTGAGATTTAGGGTTTGAGGCATATGGTTGGTACTGAGAGGATTTATTTGTTTAAGATCAAGATAAGAATAATAGTTGGGTAGAAATTCAGGTTGAGGATTTTAGATTAATTCTGGGATAAGGTCAGAGTCTGGGTAGTCTGATTTGGAAAAACCTCTGAGACAGTAGCCAAGGTTAGGGTTGGCATTTTAAAATTTACTTAGGCGTTATGGACATTGCTAGCTGGGCCAGCATTCATTACCCATCCCTTGTTGCACTTGAGAAAATGGCGGTGAGCTGTCTTCTTCACAGTGCAGACTGTGGTGTAGTTGCCACAATGCTGTTGGTGAGAGGAATTCCTGGATGTTGACCCACCCACACTGAAGGGACAGCCAGATCAGGATGATAGATGCCAGTGCTGTAACTGGAACAGTTTGGCTTGGGGTGCAGCAAGGTCTGGAGTACAAGTCTTCAGTACTATTGCTGGAATGTTTTCAGGGCTCATCGACTTTGCAGTATCCAGTGCCTCCAACCATTTGTGTAAGCAGTTGTGGTCTGGTTTAATGTTACAGGGCCAGGGCGATCAAGACTAGAAACTTGGGTAGGCTGAAGAGTAGTGGGCTCTGTGATTTGAGTTCATTTTAGGGTCAGTATTGATGTTCCAGTCCAGATTAGTTGGACTCAGGTATTAAAGGTACAATTAGAACTAGGTTTGACAACTATCAAGGAGGGATTGGGCTAAAGGGTGGCAGGTGTGATTTACTGGGAGGAAGATAATCTATTTATGATGACAAACAAGGAATAGGTATATAAACTCAGATGACCTGTTAGTGGAACAGTGACCCTAAGTATGTTGATATGTCAGTCTTTTTAGGTGCAAGTGAAGGGAAATAAAACAACAAACAAATAAACAGACTGTAGAAATTTGATAATTGGAGATAGTGTTGATATTATTTCAGGAACCGAGTGTACAAGAGCAAATGAGTTAAGATAAATTTGTACATAAGTTCATTTAGCTCTTTGATCCTTTCCCTTGTTTAACATGCTCACAGTGAATTTTCTACTTTAAATCCACATGTCAGGAGTTGTTCCTGACTGGGATGTTTTGCCACTGATGTTTTGTGGCAGAGATCATTATTATTGTCCTATAAAAGATCAAAAATTTGAACCAGCAAGCAACACAGGGGTAATGAGAGACCAAGATAGTGAGATTAGTTTCAGAGTGATGCAGTAGGTGCTGACACACACACACACACACACACACACACACACACACACACAGTGTCCTCTGCAGGTGCTTAAACTTTTGCAATTCTATAAAACTATTGATTCCTGCATGACACAGGTTCTGCAGACTCCAAACATTGACCACAGGGAAAAACATCATTCACCTTGTCTGATTTAGAACAGACCACAAAAATCATGTATCCTTGCCAGAATTCCACATATTTTCCCCACCAATGGTTCCTGGCCAACAATCAAGACTACATTACCAGCATTTACTTTCTTCCCTCACTATCAGAGTCATTCGAGTCAATCTTGGTTTTAAAAGATAGGATTTAACTGGAGCACAACACACTTAGACTCACTGATATTTATGGCTTGCATTTGCCATCTGAAACAGTGGGGAACTTGCTCCACTTTTCATTAAATGACATTAATTCTTTCATTTAGAAAGAGGATGGTGATAGGAGAATCTCTGCCAGACTGCACCTGCAGCACTTTCACAACAGGAGCAAAGGTTAACAGTTAACAATCTTTCACACCCTTTCATAACAGCCACAGCAATGATGCACAAGTTGAATAAAAATGAGTGGATTAGGTGTGAAAATTAATGTCAGAGACAATTTTCCTTTATTTTGTATTTACATAAAGCAATAACAAAGTAGTAGTTTTAAAATAACAAAGGAACTGCTCTGATCACAGATTCTTGCTTGCACTGTTATTGTGTGCTTTGTGGCACTGTGGTAGGATCAGGGAGTTGAAGAACCTGTAGCTTTGCATGTTTTTCAGGGAGTGACATTTTGTAAATAATTAAATAAAACTTCATTTAAAAAGGTACTTTGCAATATTACTCCCCCTCCTGTCTTGGAGGCACAGACTTGCCGGAGTGTGGCTCTACAGACACCAAACCCAGTCAAGTTGCTCCTGGTGTGAACCTCGACACATGAATGTGAGCACTCAACAAGCTGTCAGCTAGACAGGCCTTCACAGCCATGTCCCATCCTGTTCTCATTTGAGAACTACACATGTAAACTTTCTAGCAGGAGTCAATTAATAACATTCAGAAGAGGGAACTCTGCCTGATTTGAGTTAGCTTGGGGTGCTAAGAGCAATTGCAATATGACTATTGCTTCCCAGCTGAAATAAAAAAAATTGGAATAGTTAATTAGTCCAGCAAGCACTGCTGCTGCCTACTTCATCAGAACAGAGTTCTCTCTTGGTTTTAAAAGGAGACTGTATTTAAAGCAATGTAATATCCACAGTAGCATTTAATAAATCAGAAAACACAATTACAGTTTAGTTTGGTTCAAAACATTATAAGTTAAGGATTTGATAGATTTTGTCCATTTCATTTTAACCTTGTTACATTCACCATGAGATATATGCAAACAGAAACCATATTTAAAATAGAATAGGCTGATTTGAGACATTAAAGTGCCCTGATCAGTGTCAAATTGTTATTGTAGTGTGACAATCAATGCCCAGATAGCTAAATTGGAATATTTTGAATTGTGATAGCCACTAAAGTATATACATTAGGCTCTTACACTATCTCACTAGCAGTAGAGTGGTCCCTGGAAAACTATAGTGCAAAAATGTCACAAGTACATTCCAGGTTGTTAAAAGGCATTTCAGGCACTGAGACATTGTTGGGACTGTCAAAACATATCCAATTGAAATAGGATTTCTTGTTTTAAATCACCCAAACAGAATAAAGACTTTTAATGGATGGATTTTGGTTAATGGATGGATTTTGGAAATCCATGCAAACTGGAGGTATTAATAAACCATCCTAAAATACATGGTGACATGGATCAAACCAAGTCACAATGAGACTTCCATTTGTTCCAGTTTCTCAGAGACAGATATTCCTGTTTTGTTCCCCTCAAAAAAAACTAAAATCTACAGCTGCCTGGGTGTGTGGAGTTGACACCAGTACAACTGACTTTGTAGTGACAACTCCATCTGTTTAGATGTATGTTCTAAGCTTGAAGTGACAATTGAAAATCCAAATTAAAAGACTAGTTTCATTATTCTACCTTTCAATGTACTCATTTGGTATGCAACTACATTGAGACATGGCATCCTGCATGTCAGAACCCACACAGATCCTAAATGTGGTGACTGGTATATTTATCCTTCTTGCAAAAATGATTTGTTTAGAATGCGTGTTTTACAAGTCAGAAAGGGCAGGGCTCCACATCAGCCGGCATCTAGCAAAAACTTCACATTTGGGATGATCAAGAACAATTTTGAAATGTCTGTCATCCCTGTAAGACTGAGACTTTTTTTTGCTGGGAAAAATTCTGAGAAAAAAAAACGGTGCTGCTTAAATTCATGCAAAAGTAACAGTGGAAGTGCTAACAGGTTTCACAAAAAGTAATCAATTAATATCTTCATTTACTATGTCAAAAATGTGATTGTGCAATGAATTCTTGTACATTTAAGCACATTCTATTGAGACATCAAATACAATATAATTCCATAGGCTGAAAAATAAGGTGCATGTTTTGTGTTGATGAATTATGTGAGGGTTGTATGTTTAAACATAGTATACAGTCACCGTTGGCTGCCCATCTTTGTCAAAAATGTATTCCCTTTGTTCATCAACATAACCGTCCACGCTCTCGTCATTTAAGAGTTTGACATCTGAAGTAGCAATCTCCAACTGGCTGCCATTCATCGGACTGGGTGAATCACATTCATCATAACTAATGTCGGGTACATCATCTGACTGAGTGTCTGTGCTATCTTCATCACTTTTTATGCTCTCTGGTTGAGCAAGAGTTACATCGCAGGTTTTACTTGTGACACAGTCTCTGTGGTCACTATTGTAAGAGTTGGCCTTCTCTTCACAGCAGAGTCCCTCCACTGACTGAGTGTGGATATGAAGTGATTCATCAATGCTGCTACCACTAGTTAAACAAAGGTGGCTGGGTTTGGTTTCAATGTCAACTTGCACTTCTAGATTATTGCACTCCCTGTAATGAAAACAGAAATGAATTAGCTTAGCGTGACATCCTCAATTATAGATTTAGATTTTGCCTTAGTTACCATTTATAGGCAGTCTGAACATCCTATGGTTATGTATTCAAAATTCTGAATATTGTGATTTAAGACACGAGATGAATCATTAAGCTGTTTTTTAATTCAAAGCTGAAGTTTTGTTCAATCTGCACAATCACGCAAACTAATGAAAATGATATGTTTCCCCATCACAAGTGATCATTTTGCTTGACTTGAACAAGATAATTCCCAAATGCTTTCCAAGATCTTTTTCCCAATCTGATCACTACCTTTGCAGCTCAGTTTTAAAATTGGACCAAACTAACCAGCCACACCTCTACTTTCATCAGGGTTCATCACCAGAAGCGAAGGCCAACCAGACCAGTCTTGGTGAACGGGTGAAACAGAGACTTCTCAACCATAGGTATAAGGTTTTTATCCAAAGTTGGGTTCAACTGTTCATCTTTTGCAACATTTAAAAGGAAATGTGCACATTGCCTCTAACATTTAATAGCTTTTTTCCCGAAAATGATACAATATTTCAGCATTATGTTGTGCAATTTATTTTTTTTTTTTTTAAAAAAGATCCTAAACGTGCAAGTCAGAGTCAAATTTGGGAACAGAACTTCGAATTTCATGGAGAGTGCTGAAGTGTTCCAGTTTTAACTTCCTAATGTAACTCTGCTCCCCACATAGTGAACAATTTCAATATTAAATGGAATTATGTATCCGGTGGATTTTGACAGAAGACGATGGTGCTAGGTGATGATTCTAATTCTTTCAGCCTGGTATACTACATTCATTGATGATGAAGGAAGTTGCTTATATTAGGGACAGTTTGCATGATTTGTTTGTACACCCCGTCATTCAGTCTGCAATCATGATCCCAAGCGTCAAGGTGCTTGTTGTTTTTAATTCTCCCCCATTTGACTTTGCCTCCTGTAGTGTTCTAATTAAGCTGAACAAAACCTCAAGGAATAGTACCCAATTTTTTGATTGTCAGTTTTGGAAGGCTGTAAAATGTCTAATGAGTTCAACAATTTCAGGTCATAACTACAACTCCCATTTCTTTGCGCAGCAGCTGACACTATTAATACTGCCAATGCCATTTACAGTTCCACCAAGCCATCTTTTGTTTCTCGCTCATCCCATTACCATGCTCTTTTGTCTTGCTCCATCATCCATTTTGATATTTAATCAATCACTTTACCTTTGACTATGTTTCAGACTTTTCTTGTTCCTTCCAGCCCCTGTTCTTGCTTAAAACCTGTTACAAATCTAACTTTTCCAGTTCTAATGAGAGACCGGTTTTGCTCTACCCATGGGCTGCCTAACCTGCTGAGTATTCCAGCATTTGTTTCTTGATGTTGCTATTTTCTGAATGAAATGATTGATAATTCATCAAATCAAGAAAACGGTATTAAATATATACAAGAGTGGAATAGAAATAGCATACGATCTTCCAAGATCTGAGGGCGAAAGAATGCAAATTTAAGAAATGTAATGGATTTTCTTTTGGCATAAACTCCCTCTTCATTTTTAATCATTCTTGAGCCTCAACAAGCTCAAATCAGCAGTAATTGGGAAGATCAGAAAGCAACATGCTCCCAGGCTCTGACAATCCTCATGACAAACTGAAAAGAAAGAAGGAACAGTATTGCCTTCATGAAAGTAAAATTAGATTTAGAATACTTTGAGAATATGTGGATTCTAAAGAATGTAGCTATTTCCAAATTTCAATAGTTATTGGCTAGAGGTTTCCTTGGTAAAAGTTGCAGTTTGCTGGTTATCCATTCTGTAGCAGTGTGGCATGTTTCTTATCTCACCTGTCATGTGGGTTGTACGAGCTGATGATTGAACCTGCCATGGCCCTAGTGCTGGCATTATCACTGGTTGCTCCAAGGCTGATGGAATCTTTATTCAAACTGTAGCCTTTTTTAATGTCAGTCTGAATCTCCAACCTGTTAATTGTATTGAAAAACATCATACTTGGGTTTGTAATCAAAATCAAGTTCTCTCTTCAATATGGCACCCCAAACCTGAAACAACAACTCACATTTCTTCCCAGATTTAGCAAAGGATATTCAGTTTTACAGGAGAATGTATTACTGTATCATCATGAATGATAGCAGTGACTCTTCACTGCCCAAGTCTCCTGTTCACAATCAGCCCCTATCTTTGATTTGACACTGCAATCAGCTCTGGTTTGTCCCATGTTCTGTACATCTTACTACGTACTTATTGGAAAGAAAGAGTAGGTCCACTGAAAGGATCTGAGATAACGAGGTGTAGAGCTGGATGAACACAGCAGGCCAAGCAGCATCAGAGGAGCAGGAAAGCTGGCGTTTCGGGCCTAGACCCTTCTTCAGAA
>NC_063358.1:13201673-13219997 GCF_021869965.1 Rhincodon typus | reverse complement strand
TCTCCACCTATCCTCTCCTCTATCCCTCTTCTATCCGCCTCCCACTCTCTCCCTATTTATTTCAAAACCCCCTTCCCCTCCCCCTTTTCTGATGAAGGGTCTAGGCCCGAAACGTCAGCCTCTCTGCTCCTATGATGCTGCTTGGCCTGCTGTGTTCATCCAGCCCTGCACCTTGTTGTCTCGGATTCTCCAGCATCTGCAGTTCCTACTATCTCTAAAGAAAAACCCATTTCACTTTGAGAATGATGTTATAAACTCTCATCATTAATTAATGTCTGTTTACTTGTCATCTGTCTCCTACATGAATATGAAATACCACTACATTCTTAAGGTTAAATTTTGACCTGTGTGAATATCAGAAACTCTTAACACATTTAAATTCCCATTTATATTATTTTTCAAAACAGAGTTGTCACCATTTCACAAGCTCAGATTAATAATCTTTGTTTCAAATTTGCAATGGAATTTATAGGATGGAAATAATAGCTAGTTTCTAAAACAAATTAAGCTACATTTTTGTGTTGAAGTTCAGGCTCAGTTGGGGGGCTTTATTATTTTTAAAGGTCTCGAGGGAGACAGGGAAGTCTTTCAATTCAGCAAAATGGGTGGTGTGTCTGAACCCCACTGCTTTGTGGATGGGTTCCCACCTCGCTGACAACTGAAGCCTTTAAGTCATCAATTAATGACCATTCAATAACCTCCTCTCGATGGCAAGATACACAATACACACGAGGAAAAACTACCTGACTGGTAGAGGTCTTCCCATGGGGGCATCAGGAGGGTGTGGAAGAGGACCCTGTTCAAAGGAACTAAGTGCCTGATCAAGATGGGAGGGTGATTCATTGACAGTCATTGTGACCCTCTTTTCATGACCTCCCCGCTGCAAAACCCCACCTGCTGTGGTTTACCTGTGCCCCACCCCTCCCCCACCAAGCTCACTGTTCAATCTGGAACATCTGGTAAATCTCACTCCAGCTGCAGCGCCCCCCCCACCGACTGACACAGCTGTTCACAGGAGCTGCCCACCTCCAACTGGCCAGCAGCTCTCAGCAGATGCCATTTCCACCCGTGGGGTCCCACCATTGGCTGCTTAAGCGAGAAGCAGTTAACCAGTGAGACATTCTGGAGGAGGCAATGTGTGCTTCTTGCTAAATGAAGAAACCACAGAATTGCTGATGCTGGAAATCAAAGAAAGACAGAAATTGCTGGAAAACCCCAGCAGGCCTGGCAATATTTGTATAATCGGTGGAGAAAAAGCAGAGTTAAGGTTTTGGGTCAATTCTGAAGAAGGGTCATAACACCCAAAACGTTAACTCTGATTTGTCTCCACTGGTGCTGCTAGACCTCCTTCTTGGTTTATTCGGTTGGAGTGCGTACGTGTTGGGGGCGCGTGTGTTTCTTGCTGGCTGACCAGCAGGCAAAACCTCCCCACTGCCACCATAAAATCCAATGCTTTGTAAATGGGAACGCTGAGCAATACTTTATCAGGCAAAACACCAGACCCGAAATGTTGACTCTGCTTTCTTTCCACAGATGCACCTAGACCTGCTGAGTTTCTCCAATTTCTGTTTTGTTACTGCTTCAGATTTGTTCTACTGTGCACCTACTGCAGTCATCAGGTGTAAAGTGAACATGGTTCTATTTCCAGCAGATTCACAATTCTGTTAGGTAGGTACATGTGCACACAATGGTGAGAACTCGCTATACATAAAATGGTGAGATGTCACTTACAGGTGATAAGAGATGTCATAGAATCCCTACAATGTGGAAGCAGGCCATTTGGCCCATCGAGTCCACACTGACCCTCTGAACAGCAGCCGACCCAGACCCACCCACCTACCCTATCCCTATAACCCTGCATTTTCCATGGCCAATCCACCTAACCTGCACATCTTTGGACTGTGGCAGGAAACCGGAGCACCCAGAGGAGACCCTTGCAGAGACGGAGAATTTGCAAACTCCACGCAGTCACTCGAAGGTGAAATTGGGTTCCAGGCACTGAGAGGCAGCAGTGCTAACCACTGAACCACCCCATTTATACAAGACAGAAAAAGGTGTAACTAAACATGTGCATAAACATGCTTTGGATACACACAAATACAAGCACAAGCACAAGCACATGCACATGTGTAAGCAAACATATACCCATTCTCAGCTGAATAAGCAAATGGGATCAATGAACAGAGTCAGAAACAGTTTGCAAAGGTAAGCAATGTACACATAGCCAGCCAGCAAAATACACACTATGCCAGTCTGATAAAGCTGCAGAATGATCTGGGGTATGATTAGCTATAATTTCTTATTCAATGCTGAATACTGATGCAGCCATTTTAAAGTGGATCTCAGATTTGTGTCTGAGAGTTACCTGTAATTGGTCCATCATCTTCATCAAATTCAATCTTCACTCCTTTTCCATTGGCTGTACTGACTCCACATCCACCACCACGGCAAAGTGACACTGGGACCACGCCATAAACATAAGCCAACATGATGGGAACTCCAATTCCTTAAAAGCAAGGCAGATCTAACCTTAATAATGACTTGTTGAGAAACAAGGAACAGCTAGCTCCCAATGTTCCATCCTGCTGAAATGTGCATTGACAACTGTAACCAATTACAGCAGAGCTGATTTTACTTGTTAATTATTTGTGTTAAAAATACTAATATACTGCAGATGCCTAAATAATATTTGTATTAGAGGAAGATGTTGATAATATTCATAATACATCTTCAAAACTTAATTGACCAGCTGACGCATCCAACTGTAATGTTCTTTAGGGTAAGGCAGAGTCATGGCTTACAATTATTATGGTACTTCTTTAAAAAGATGTAAGAATTAGAAACCACAGACTGCAGGAATTGAATTTCTACTAAAGCCAAGTAAGTTAGTTTATGAAATTTTAGAGCTTTATATCTACTTCAAATGAAAATGACAAGAGTCAGCTGATTCAGCCCAGACTCACATTAGGACAATTCCTTTAGCGAGAGCAACAGATGGTACCTTGAGAACTTCATGCCAAAGGGAAAGTTACCCACTTTTTGACTGCCTAATGGATCATGATCAAAAGACTCACCTGAAGAAGCTTGCCAGTAAAGATGGTCTTGGCAAAGGGTCTGTCTTGTTTTTGAAAAATGTCTTTTTGTTAGTTAAGCCAAGGTGAGATTTAATTGTGTCTACTTTATGCACAGCAATACAGAATAATAAAGCAGGTTAACAATTTGTTTCTGTCTTTGTCTCAGATTCAGACCAGAGATCCACAATGGATTGTGACTAACAGCGATATGGCAGGTTTGTGCCCCTTACTTCTCTCAGTGCAACGGTGGCTTTCACCACCAATATCAGCAAAAACATTTGACGGAAGACAATGAGATTCCTCAAGAGGGTGAAGAGATCCTTATTGTCAAAATAAGAACACTTAAGTTTGGATACACCCAAGTGAAACCAAGAGGTTCATTATATGATCGTTGTTTGAGCTGATGGTTCATAATTCAGTCAAGGAGTCCTGTATATGCAACTGGAGTATCAGACAATAAAACAAAAAAATCTTGGAAAAACATAATTCTTGCACCTCCAACTTGAAAACTGAGCCAATTAAACTATTTTAACAGAAGGTTAGTTATTCAGTAGATATTTTATGTTTGTTGTGAGATCCAGTCTCAGCCACAAATTCAGAGCTTACCTACACTGACTGCTGCTATCACAGGAGAAGCAATAACAGATAGGGTAACTGCACCAGTAATTGCCAGATTCCTTTTGTGCTTTGAAGTCTTCTTTCCTTTGTAGCGACTGTGAATCTAAATAACAAAAGCCAGAATTAGTTAAGATATTTACCAATTCAAAAAACCTTCAAAACAGAACAGGAACATTGTTTTTTTAAATCTCTTTGCATTCTGCATATGCCAACTTTCTCCAAACTGAAATAATGCTCCTGAAATCGACAGGTTTACGTGAAACTGCACAAGTTACAAATTACAAGTAGTGGTATATATCTAATGTACCTTCATGTTTGGTGTTTGTTTTAAATTTTCTTTACAGTGAGTGGTAAAGAACTTATTTCCTTTTGTTCATTGCAAAGCAGCTAGTGCAACCGTTTCAAGTAAAATTGAAATACGGGTAGAGATAAAGCCACCATTGTCCTAGGAGGCTACAGGGCTGCTCCCTCGAATAGAGAGGGAGAGTTTAACCTACATGTTGTCACACCTCAGGAGAGGAGAGACGTTGAGAAAGAGAATCCTTTATAGTAATTTCAGCCACTGTGGAAATTGAACCCATGCTGCTAACGGTAGTTTAACATTATAAGCCAGCTGTCCAGCCAAATAAGCTAACCCAGAGTAAATCAATGCTCCAATGCCATTCAGCTACTGGAAATAAGAGTTTAGTTTCCAAAACTATTTACCTAAATTAAAATGCTAAGATAATTTTAATTCAAAACCAATTTGATCAATCACTAGTCTGCAACTTAACTCAGCCAGAATTACATTCTTAGGATTGGGTTGGACAAATTGTACAATATTTAAAAATAGAAACAACCATTTAATCCAACCTTTCAGCCCATCTTTCTACAGCTCCTTCACTCACATACACATTGAGTTTCCTTTTGAAAGCATCAAAGCCAGTTGCCTCAGCTAATTGGCTCAAGCATTTCCTATGATACTGAGTTCTGCTTTCTAATCATTCAGAGTAAAAGACATTTTGCTTTAGAAGTAAATCTGGTACTTAGTTTTTAAGTAACTTTTCCAACCGGTGAGGCTGCTTTTATCGATTTTATTTGCATCTCTAGATCCTTTTGCTATTCTATACAACTCAATTTCTTACGTTCTACGAGTGTTATGCAGCAAACATGTTACCCATTAGCCCTTCGCAATGCATGTATATAGGGAAGCTCAGCCATTAAATTAAAGACAGAGATTGTTGTTACTAATGACATCAAGGAATATGGGGATAGCACAGGAATATGTTGAGGTACAAGATAAACCATGATCTGGAATAAAAGAGCAGATTTGAGGGGCTGAATGGCTTACTCTGATATTTCTATGCAAGAACTGGAGTAAGTACAATTAGGATGGACCAGCACTTGAGGATTTTGATGATGTTAAATACCTGTATTTAACAAGAACAATGGCTAGTTTGTGACAAAACCAGAAAGCGCTGGAGAAACTCAACAAGCCAGGCAGCACCCGTAGGAAGAAAAACTGAGTCCAGGTTTTGAGTCCAATGACCCTTTGTCAAAGCGGTTGTCTGGGACGTTGCAGGAGAATGACCTGCATTTTTACACCAACAAAACAAAAATGCATTTTCAGGTATGAAGATGGGAAGAATCCCATAGTAACTTCATAGGCAGTAATCACTCAAAGTAAACATTTTATTTACAGGCTTACCGGCATTAAAATAACACTCAGAAAATGACCATAGTAAACCATGTCTCCAAACAATCTAATAAATAGTTGAAGAATGCAAATTAGCATTCAGATCCATGAGAAGAAATATAACAAATTTTAATCTCCGGTCCAACTTCACAATTTACTGCATGCCTGTTGTTTTGATTTTGAAGACAAGCTGTGATCATGTTAAATGCTGGAGCAGACTCGAAGGGCTGAAATGTCAACCTTACACCTATTGCTTATATTATCACAGTGAGATGTTAGAGAATGTTACTGCATTAAAAAAAACACGTTGTTACAAACAAAAGGACGGATATACTTTATTATTTTTCCTTACCTTCCGACCAACATAAACCGGGATGCCAATAATCATGGCTGGCACGGCAATTCCAGCGATGAGAGAAATGCCTACTGGAGCACCGATCAACGTGCCAAGCTGCCAGAGAATTTTCTTCTTCTTGCTCCATGGCTTCTTCCCCCAGAAGGTACAGCCAGAGGGGCTGGAGATGGCAACAGAAGAAAAGATTTTTTTTTCCCAAAGATAAAAACATCAAGGCAGAGGGATTCATGAGATTTGTCCAGATGCCAACGTGTCACTGAACAATAATTAAGAATGCACACAGAGTCAGGGAGTCATACAGCACTGAAACAGACCCTTTGGTCCAACTTGTCCATGCAGACCAAGTTTACCAAACTAAACCAGTCCCATCTTCCTGCATTTGGCCCATATCCCTCTAAACCTTTCCCATTCATGTCTTTTCGTCTATTTGGTTCCATGTGAAACAGGTTTATCCCTCACAGCTAGATGGCGATATTGCTGTAGCTGGAAGACTGTGCGAACCATGACCGGTGATGAATTTGCAATTTAAATATGTCTAAACCGGCAACAAACATTTGTGGTAAAAGCAAAGTACTGCAGATGCTGGAAATCTGAAACAGAAGAGAGAAAATTCTGGAAATACTTAGGTCAGCATGTGCAGAGGGAGAAACAGAGTATTTCAGGTCTATGACCTTTTGTCAGAATGTGCATTTTGTATTGCCCATCAGAAGGTGAGAGTTTAGGTTATGCGTAAACACAATAGAAAAGCTACTGAGTTATTTTACAACAAATGAATTTCTACTAATTAAAAAAAAATATAATTCAGCAGGAATGTAAAATGATATTGGAAATCACCTCCTAAGCTTTAGTGAGGGGAAACAAAGCTTTCATGTTATGTGGAGTTATATTACAGCTACTGTACATTGCTAGGCAAGAGAGACTTGGGAGAAAAGGGTTTTTAAAAAATTGGACTGATGTTTGCAGCATTCCATTAAACATTTGCTACCAGTAGAGTGCAGACATCAGTGTGTGATACTCATGCCAAAATGGAATAAAAATGATGTGAAGATTTTGTCACCTTCCCAATTGCGTTTTTGCCTTGGAATTTGGCTACTCCAGAGATATCAAACTTTTCTCCAAGCAGTGGCTTACAGGTTTCTACAGTTCCAATGGCAATATCTACACATGAATATTAACAGTTTATTTAAATAGGCGATTGCACAGAAACTGAATTCCGGAAATAGTGAGAGATCAGGAACATGGTTTTCCTCCAAAATCCATGAACAGAGTTCTTTTGCAACTTGCTGGAAGGTAGAAGCCAGACCATAGGATAAAGGGAACTCCATCAGATTAGCGGGGTGTGATATATGATGTCTCTCAGGAATTGGTACTGGACTACACACTTAATTATTTGGATGAAGAAATCCAAGAGTTGCTTATCCAAATTCACAGAAGGAGTCAAACCAAGAGACACAGTAAGTTGGGCAAATGGGACCAGAAAGCTACAATGGAATAGATTAAAAGAATGGATTCAGTAATTGGAAAAAAGAAGTGGCAGATGAACTTCAACATACAGGAGCACATTATCATTCTTGGATTTTAAGTGGATGATTAAGAGGAATAATGTCTAAATGAAAGAAACTAGGTGTTGTGGAAGATTAAAAGGATTTGCATGTTGACATACACAAATCATTAAATAATCATAGTATACAGGTATAAACTGTAATCAAATAAGCCTATATATGATGTTGACCTTTACCTCAAAGAGCTGCAATACAAGGTGGTGAAAGTCATGCTTCAGTTATACAGAGCTTTGGTCAGACCTCATCTGGAGTAGTGGACACTTTTCTTTGCATTACTTTATGTGAAACGCATCAGAAAGTATAACAGTTTCACTCACCAACTTGTTAAATGAGCATTTTAATATATCATTGCTTATTTTTGGATAAATGTGTCCTTGCAAGCAAAGTTTTTTTGGAAAAATCTAATTAAAAAAAAGTGATTGCTTCTCTCCCTCCTATGTTGCAGTCCAAGAACACAACTTCTAAACATTACAACATGCTGTCTCTTACCTAAGATAATGGAGGTCAGAAATCTCCTTCATGCAAAGCCAGCAGAACTCACAGCCACAAACAGCACATGTCATGTGATTACAGCTTCCATCGTTCATTTTAATGATGTAAGCCCCACATCGCGGGCATGGCTTGATATCATCTGCTAATGAGAAAGAAGTGGATGATTTGGCTTTGAAGAGCTGACTTATTCCGTAGAGAATAAAAGGGCACGCTACCTACGATACCTACCTGGATACAGCTAATAAAAAAAAAAATCAAGCTATTTCAAGATACCGCGCATTACTAAAATACATTTAAACATTAATTTTACCTCAATCAGCTAATAATAAACATTTGAAGTTGACACGAAGTAGTAAGTAGAATAACATTTCATTTATCAACAGTGAAATCCGTGCATCTTGATCAGTACAAACCCATGACAAATATGGGAAGTAGGCAGTGCATTGTTGGATATTGGCTATTTGGCACTGTAAGCCCTGTATGAACTGTGACTGTGTAGACACTGACCACATACCATTGCCTGGTTCCTGGCCATAGCTCAGGCCTGACGTTTGTTTTGTACGAATCCGAAGACTTTGTGCCCTCTGTTGACGAGCATTGTCACAGGTCTGATTTGGGTGCCAGAGCTGTTTGCAGTGATAGCAAAACTCTGTGCCACAGCCATCTCTCCCACAGGTGATCTTTGGACAGCTTGCACATCCATAGGCAATCACAGCATACCTGGAAAGCGCAATAATTTAGTTCATTGAAACTTTAGATAACAAATCAGCATAACTCCTTATTTTATATCACTGTTCTTTAATTTTAGTTTTCGAATTCTTCAGCAATTTTATCTGAATGACATATTTGAATCCAAATGGAAGGAAAAAAAGAAATTTAAAGATTTTATTTTTTTTTTTAAAGAAACGAATGTGGATCACCAACACCACTCCCCCCCCCAACAATCAGAGTGAGCAGTTGGAGCTATAAAAGTCCTATTCAATAACTAGCATAGCCAACATAGATAACACTCTCCTAGATAAATTTTCTTCTGTAAACTATGTCCTGCCCTTCATATTGATGGCCTGGTCAAGGTCAAGAATTCACCGTGGAAGGATACCAACTCATATCCTGTGGTACAACATAGTGCACCCAAACTGCAACATAAAGCTGGCACACAACCTCTTGTGCCACAATGTAGTGACCCTACTTATGGGCCAGGAGGCCTGTATTCAAGTCCCACCTGGTCGAGGGGTGTGTCGTAACAAATGTGAACAAATTGATTAAAAAGATGTCAAAATGCAGACTGTATAGCACCATTAGCAAAATGTATTCTATCATTACCAAACTGCTGGTGGTGAGAATTGGAAAGTTCTCGTTGGTTCTAACAATAGCAAAGGTGCTGGAGCAAAGTAGTGACAATCATTCCCCCGTCCAGTGATAACTGGGAAGTGCTTCCATTGCTAACAATCCAGCACCATCACCCTGATCTACATCACCACAACTGACTGAAATAAATTACTGCATTGGGATTTCTGGCGAGTTCACGGGATTTTATTGGACTACAAACAAAAAAACAAACAGAATAAACATTTCATTCTTCCTTAATTACAACAGCAACTGCATTTCAAATGCACTTCATTAGTTGTGAAACACTTTGGTGACATCTTAAGAGGATGGAGGATGCTGTATAAATCCAAGTTCTGTCCTCTCATTATATACTGTATCAACACATCCGCACAAGGAAATAATCATCAAATCATCTCAATTAAAAATTAAAATATTGCCAGTTGTAATCTTATAAATAATCACAAAAAAGACACATTAAGCTAGTATTACATTGAAAACCACCGAGGATATCACCATTCACAGCCATAAAGTAATAAATAGGACAGTAACTTGTGGCGTCTATAACATGTAGCTAAATCTGAATTCAGGAAGCTCTGGTCCAATTCTCCTCGTTCCTCTGCAGGTGGTGCCCCATCAGTACCTTGTCAATACAGTCTGTGTTAAAATACACAGAGGGCATGAAGGTGCTGTACTTATCCAATAAACATGACAGAAAATATTAGGGTTTGTCCATTCAGAGTAATTGAACTTTAAAACAACGTAAGAAATCTTAACTACTGCAAAATAACTCTCTGATGTGAGAAAGTTTATGCAATTTGGTTTTGGAGATTTTTAAAAAACATTGTTTCTCCTCTCTCTCTGTGAATCCCATCTTTCTTTCCTTCTCTTTTGCGTACTTTACATGATTTTACAATTAAATATTCTAATTTATGTCTCCTGATTTAAAACGTACATCTCATGTGAGGATCCTTCAATCTGATTGGTTGAGGAGAAACATTATTGCATGCCTACTCACACATGCCACAAATTCCACAAGGAGAGTTGTGAACTGAAATGGATTTCCAAACACCCCAAGCTGCCTTTCAAACCTGCAAAAAAAAAAAATCTGTGGGCAACTGTAACGACAATGAATGGCTTAGTAGTATTCTTTCACTGCCACCTGCAAAATTCAGGTCAAAGCCTTTGGGTATTGAAGCAGCAAATGAAGTCCAGTTGATCACAAGTTAAACACAGGAAAAGGTGGTCATTTGTTCCATTCAGAAAGACTCCAGTATACCCATTTTACAACATTCACCTGCTTTTGAGATTATTGAAGGATCTTCATCTTTGCAGTCCTACTCCATCTGGAAGCTCATTCCACTTTCTGAACATTGTTAATCACTGTGTACCTCCAGCGCATCATTTCCTGCAACTAGCTCTGCACTTCTCTCCCAGTTTTCAGAGTTTAGGATTAAATTGCATTCTAATCTATATTTCCACACCACTTACTATTCTGCACTTTTCTACAGATAAGGCAATGAAAGGTTTTGTAATTAATTTATTAATACGTACATTTATCCTACACTTATTGTATTCAGTCCTCTCTACCTGTTACCAAGTTTCAAAACTGCTTGGATTCTGGTCTCTGGTCATCCTGTCTTGTACTTGGGCCGGAATGACCATAACTAATACATTTCCTTTGAAATAAAGCCAATGGACAGATTAAATAGAATACTAACTCCAAAATGTCTAACATGTGCTCTCATGTAAAAAAGGTACAGTGGCTACAGTTTTACCAGACCATAGGGCTGCTCTTTCATTAGAGAGAGACAACTGGTGGTGGTTTAATCTGAGGGTCTGGAAAGGTTGATAAGCGTCCTTCGTGGCAATCTCACCCAATGCAGAAGTTGAACCCACGCTGTTGGCATCACTCTGCATTGCAAACCAACTGTCCAGCCAACTGAGCTAACCAAACCCCAATGGTTTAAGGTGAAGTAGGAGCTTACTTCAACAACTGCAGCATCATATTCTAGACCTGTCCAACCAAATTAAAAATCTTAAAAAGGACATACAGTAATCAAAAGATCAAATCCTGTGATAAAATGTGACTGTAGGTGGGATGGGATCCAAGCAGAGATGATTCAGCTGCTGCATCAACACAATACTTGGGAAAAAAAATCGTTTTATGGTCTTGGCATTTTTGTATCCATGTGAAGTTGCCTTCAGAAAAAAAAAGGTCAATTTTGGCTCATACCTCACTTCAGATTTATTATGTTTTGATTTTTAACACTTGTATAGAATGCTCAACAATTAGTACACACCTACTTTGAGTTGCTTTTAAAACTAAGCAAAATTATTGGACAATTCTATACCAGTTCCAACCAGCAAGATAAATGAAAATAATTTACTGTTTGACACCAGAAAAGACAAGAAGGACAATGCCCTCTTAATACAGTGGAATCATTTTGCACAATTTCTAAAGGGCTACTTTGTTTCTCTCATTTCAATATAGTTAAATTTTCTGAAGATAAAATAACACATTAAGCCAGATGTTGCTGGGCAAATAATAAATGTATGCAACAATTTATAGTCAAACCAGTCAACAGATTCAGGAGATTAAGAGACTCGCCAAGGGTTGTAGATCTCTAGATTTCACTGGTTAATTTGTGCCTTGTTTTTCTTGCCCTCAGTCGCTGTTATTTTCAAGAACCTTCTGGATTTGCAGTGATTATCCATTAAATATGCTGCAGAAAGTTAGTAGTAAAGTTTTGTTTTATAACTGTTAAGTTATTACCAGTTGGCCACATTGGCAGAAAGGGAATAATTTTAATTGTTTAATCTCACTATTGTATATCATAAATTGTTCTTAGAGCTTACAAATGTTAAATTTTTTCTTAACTTTTTTTCTTTTCCTTTGTGTTTCTTTCCTCTTTTCATTCTAACTTTTTAATTAAGTCATTCACAGGCCGTGAATGGGTGGCACAGCGGCACAGTGGTTAGCACTTTCACCTCACAGCACCAGGGATCTGGGTTCGATTCCGGCCTTGGGTGACACAGTGTCAAGTTTGCACGTTCTCCCAGTGTCAACTTGGGTTTCTGCCGGGTGCTCCGGTGTCCTCCCACAGTCCAAAGTTGTGCAATTAGATAGATTGGCCATGTTAAATTGTTCCGAAGTGTCCAAGGATGTACAGGATAGGTGGATTAGTCATGGTAAATGTTGGTTGGTGCAGACTCAATGGGCTGAATAGACCCTTTTTGCATTTTAGGGATTCTACATGGATTTCTATAGCCAGACCAGTATTTATTGCTCATCTCTAATTGTCCGGTTAACAGTCAACCACATTGCTGTGGGTCTGGAGTCACATCTAGGCTGGGTAAGAATGGCAGATTTCCTTCTCTTTCCATCCACCCCACCCCCCAAATGGGTTCTGAAGAAGACTCATTACCGCATTTGAAACATTAACACATTATCTGCTTCCCTCTGCACAGATATTGACAGGCCTGCTGAGTTACTCCAGCATTCTCTGCTTGTTTTGTAAAAGCACCTGATACGTTTCCCCACTAGCTCCCCACCTGGTAGGCCGAGCCACAGTCATAGAGACATAAAGCACGGAGACAGACCCTTCAGTCCAACTAGTCCATGCCGAACATAATCCATAGGAAACTTATCCGACCTGTCTGCTCCTGGCCCATATCCCTCCAAACCTTTCCATGTACTTTATGTTAAATTCCTGCCAACGTTTCAGGGTAGAAATGCTTTCCTTCCCACAGATGCTGCTTAGGTCTGCTGAATATTGCTAACATTTTGTGTTCTTTACATGGGTCAACTTAAATTCAACTTCTATTGATCTAAGTGTTGTCCTTTCCAACAGTGACCTTGTCTGTGCCAAATTGGAGAATATGGTGCACTCCAGACACTGCCAAATGCTTCTCCTTCATACCAACCTGATTAAAACTGCAGCAGAAAACTCATAGGTGGAGTGTTTACGTGCACTGAAATGCTGTGAAATAAACTAATTTGTAAATGCAAAAGCAATCTGCCCAATCTGAAGTCAACTTCGCAGATCATCCAACCAAACTTTTTGGCCTCAAATCAAGTTAGAAGTGGGATTTGCCACCAACACTGCAACTGAATGTTACTTCAGTATGAACAGAAATTATTGGACAAATAAACTCAAAACAAAAAATGCCCGCCTAACATCACGACTTACAAAACAATAATGGAATTGCTGACCAACCACAGCAAATGATCTCCACCAGTCTACCCACAACAGACAGAACCAGGGAATGAGGAAAACTCCAACAATAGGAAGCTTTGACAGTCAAAAGTCCAAAGTCACTTTGTCCTGCATAGTACACGTATGATAAGTCATGTCTCAAATTGCTCAGATTACATCTCAAATTATTATTTTGGCAGAAATCTAACCTGCATTTGAAATAATCAATAGCGTCTCCTTCCATCCTCTCCTCAGGAAGCCTGAAACATAGGTTGATCGCTAAGATTTCAGGAAACATGGCAGCTAAAAGGAGGCAAGGGCTGTTGCACAGAACAGGTAAATGCTTTACCAAAGCTGCTCCCTCCTTTACCCACTAAGCAATTCCCTTAACTCCTCCAGAAATCCTAGGTTCCAACCACCCAAGAACCAATGCCCTCCACAGACTCCCTGCAGTTAGCACCAACCCTCACCCTGCGTCTCTCTGGTCTCCTGTGATCATCTTCCACAATGTCTAGACCTTTCAGGGATTAAACCCCTCTTCTGATCCTTCAATCGTTTCCCAGACTCAAACTCTTGAGAGTTTCCCAATGATGTGCCACTGTAAACCTTCCTGCTACCCAGTAACCCACCGTCTAATTATTGATCCCTCCTTCCTGTCTACATTGACTGCAGCCTGTCAAATGGACCTACGTGTCCCTTTCCTGACATCTACATTAAAAAAAGTACCTGTTTGAGGAGACATCAAGCTTACTTCACAAAAGGCGCCTGTTAATTATTGGCCAAATCCCAAAAGGCTGCCTTACATCAAATCTATAACTACATTCGTGGGGCATTTTGTCAGTGCTTGGTTGGATCAATAAGTGGGAAGTTTCTTAGCAATGGAAACAGAGGTAGGTGTGTGGGCAGGGGAAAGATAAGTTATCTTGGTGTCACTCCATAAACAGCTGCCGTAAAAGCAATGCTTTTGAATGTTTTCAGCAGTTTCACAGATGCACTTGAAAGAATTTGAAACTTCCGGTTAAATTTTCCAGTGTGAGCAGGTATGTGCACAAGATTAAGAAATCGCCCACACAGTTATACTATTATTCTTTTACTGGGCTGACATCAGGCCAACATGTAAAACCAGATGTAGAAAATATGAAACCATCTGGATTTGCTCCCAAGGGAAGTAAGAGTAATTTATATGGAATCAAAATAAGATGCAGGCACACTATTTGTTCAACCCCCTACCATACTAAAGTGTTAGTACACTTTGTCACACTTTTTTTCAATTCATTCATGGGAAGTGGGCATCACTGACTGGGTCAGCAATTATTGCCCATCCCTAAACGCCCTTGAGAAAGTGAGCGTGAGTTACCGTCTTGAACCGTTGCAGTCCATTTGGTATAGGTAGACTCACAAATGCTGTTAAGGAGGAAGTTTCAGGATTAATGACCCAGCGACACGGAGGGAATGGCAACATTTTTCCACGTCTGTATGGTGAGAGGCTTGAAGCAAAACTTGCAGATGGTGTTCCCATGTTTCTGTTTTTGTTGCCCTTGTTTTTTCTAGTTGGTAGTGTTCATGGGTTTGAAAAGATTCTGTCTGTCTATTTCTGCAGTGCATCTTGTAGCCTGGACACACTGCTGCTACTGGGCATCAGTGAAGGAGGGAGCGACTGTTAATGGATGTGGTGCCAATCAAACAGGCTGCTTTGTCCTAGATAGTGTCAAGCTTCACAAGTGTTATTAGAATTTCACTCATCCAGGCAAGTGGGGAGTATTGTATCACATATCTGACTTGTGCCCTGTGGTTGGTGGACAGGCTTTGGGGAGTCAGGAGATAATAACACACTGTAGGATTCCTAGCCCCGACCTGCTCTTGTAGCCACAGTATTTATACTGTGACAGTGACAGTAGTTTTACTAAAAATCAAGGGCTAGATTTTCTCTTGTTGGAACTGTCACTGCCCGGCACTTGTGTGGAACAAATGTTACTTGCCACTTGTAAGACCATGCCTGGATTTCGTACAGGTCTCGCCACCATTTGACCGTTTCAGTATCTGAGGAGCCCTAAATCAGGCTGAAAAAAAATTGGTGAACTTCCCCACTTCTGACCTAATGATGGAGCGAAGGTCACTGGTGAAGTAGCCAAAGATGGTTAGGCCTAGGATATTACCCCAAAGAACTCCTGAAGAGACTGACAGGACTGATCTACAACAACCAAAACTATCTTACTTTGTGCCAGGGATGACTCCAACCATCACAGAGATTCCCCGTGATCTTCCATTGACTTAAGTTTTGCGAGAGCTCCTTAAACCTGAGCTCACCTCTAGAATTCAGCTCTTTTGTCCATGTTTGAACCAAGGGTGTAATAAAGTCAGAAGGTGACACCCAAACTGGGTGTCACTGAGCAGGTTATTGCTGAGCAAGTGCTGCTTGATGGCACTTTCATCACTTTCTGGAGATTATGAGTAGACATGGGGAAGTAAATGACTGGGTTGGATTTGTCCTGCTTTGTGCGTACAGGACATACCTAGACAAGTTTCCACATTGTGAGGTAGGTGCCAACAATGTTGTAGTTGTACTGGAACAGTTTGGTTATGGGCACAGCAAGTTCTGGAGCACATCTTCACTACTATTGCTGGAACATTGTCTAGATCCAATACCTCCAACCATTTCTTGGAATCATGTGGAGTGAATCAAATTGAGATTGTGGAGATTAGTGTCTGTGACACTGGGGATCTCTGGAGGAGGCTGAGATAGATCATCCACTCGGCATGTCTGGCTGAAGTCTGTTTAAAATGCTTCAGCCTTACCGTTTGAACTGATGTGTTGAGCTGCCCCCATCGAGGATGAGGATATTGGTGGAGCCTCCTCCTCCAGTGAGTTGTTTAATTGTCCATCACCATTCACAACTGGATGTGGCAGGACTGCATACCTTAGGTCTGATCCATTTGTTGTGGAATCACTGTGCACTTTCCATCACTTGCGGTTTGTACTAATTGGCATGCAGGTAGTCCTGTTTTGTAGTTTCACCAGAATGTCATCTAATTTTTTTTTGATATGCCTAGTGCTCCTTCTGGCATGCCCTCCTGCACTCTTCACTGCATTTCATTCTGATAGGAAGCTTTTTTTTTTAAAAAGCAAATGAAATCAGTCAAGTTAAGTCATTTGATCACAGCCTTTGACCAAATGCTTCAACTAGCATTCTCTATTTGATTTCCACTTCCTTTTTACATGTTTGATATTCAATTGATATTTCTTTTAGATGATGTCACAGAATGAATCTCATTGAACACTAAAGGAAAATAGGAAAAGATGGAGGCCATTTAGCCCCTTCAACTATTTCAGCCACTCAAGTGAGGTTATAGCTGATACATGACCAGCTCCTTGGCCCCAAAGGCTTCAATATCTTAGGCTAATGAAAACTTACCAGTCGTGGATTTAAAATTAATAACTGACCAAGCTACCATTTGTAGATGAGACTTCAAGACTCCTAGCATCCATGTGTAAAAATGCTTCCTAATTTCATTCCCAAAACTCCTAATTTTTCACTGCATTCTCCAGTCCCCGAAGCAGACTTCTATGAACCCAGCCATTCCCCTTAACCCCCTAATTTCCAAGCAACATAATTCTAGTTTGTGTAATCTCTCCTTGTAATTCAACCCTTTTGATTTCTGTGCCTCTCAGTTTTCCTAAGCAGCAAGAGGACACATGCAACTTTCCAATCTAGAACAGCAGTTTCTGAATCAAGAATATTTTATAAGATTGTATTTAGGATATCTGCAATGTCCTCACCTACTTCCGTTAAAATTCTTAGATGCAATCATCTGGTCCTAGGGGTTTGTCAGTCTCTCCTGCCAGTGTTTTCTTCATTATTATTGATTTGCTTACATTATGATGAGCCCTTGTCTGTAAGACCATAAGATATAGGAGCAAAGATAGGCCAATCAGCTCTGGCAATAAGATTGTGGCTGATCTGATAATCTTCAACTCTACTTTCCTGCCTTATCTCCACAACCCTTGATCCCTTACTGATAAAAAATAAGTACATTCAGGGTTGAGACAGACATAACAACCCAGTCTCTGCAGCCCTCTATGGTAAAAAAAAATCCACAGGTTCACTATCCTCAGAGAGAACAAATTTCTCCTCCGAACTGGGTGACTCCTTACTCCGATATTACATTTTCTGGTCCTAGACTCTCCCATAAGGAGAAACAACCTTGTTGTATCTACACTGTCAAGCCCCTAAAGAATCTTACAACATGCTCCAATAAAGGTCTCCACTCATTCTTCTAAACCCTAAGCAGTACAATTCCAATTTACTCAACATCTCCTCGTAAGAAAATCCCTCCATAACCAGGATCAACCTAATGAACCTTCTCTGGACTACCTCCAATGCCATTATATCTTTCCTTAGATAAGGGAACTAAAACTTTTCACAGCATTCTAGGCATGATCTAACTAGTGATTTGAATACTTTTAGAAAGACCTCCCTATTTTAACTCCATTCCCTTTGGATTAATGCCATAATCCATTTGCCTTCGCTATTAGTTATTGAACTTGAATGCTAGCTTTTTCGTGACTCAGGCACAAAATCCCCCAAATTCCTTGATGTTGTAGCCTTTCTGCATTTGAATAATATTCAGCTCCTCTAATCTCCCAGTCAACTTGCATAACCTCATATTTTCCCACATTTTATTCCATCTGTCAAGTTTGGCCCACTCACTTTACTGCAGACTCTGCCATCTTCACCACTTGCCTTCCCACCTATTTTTGTGTCATTCACAAACTTGGCAATTATACATTCACATCCCTCAGTCAAGTCATTAATTTAAATACTGTAAGTATTTGTGGCCCCAGCACGGATTCCTGTGGCACTCTACTAATTAAGCTTGCCATCCTGTCTCCTCTATCCCAACGCTTTGATATCTATCAGTTAGCCAATCCTCTATCCATGCTAATGTACTATCCCCAACACCATTAGGCTCTTAATTTATTAAACAGCCTATGTGTGGAATGATACACCTTTTAGAAATAACA
>NC_063358.1:13184942-13201173 GCF_021869965.1 Rhincodon typus | reverse complement strand
GGAGGGGAAGTTACGGTCCTTGAAAAACGAGGACAACTGAGATGTACAGGAGTGGAATGCCTCATCCTGGGAGCAGATGCTGGAAATGTTCTGGTTCCAATTGATGATTATAGGTAGAGTCAAGTAATTATTGTTCCACTGAGCTAGATATTGGAGGTGAGACTTTGGGAACACATGGTGTTGTCCACTGTGTCAAAAGCTGCACATATACCACCCAATTGTTATGGGGGAGAAGGAGACCATTAAGCCCATTCTGTCTGCGCTGGCTGTCTGAGGATTTTTATTTAGTACCAAATTGTCTTTTCCTCATAACCTAATACCCTCTTGAAAGCTTCAATTGAACCTGCTTCCACCACATGTTTGGGTAGTGCTTTCCAAACCAAGATCACTTACTGTGTAAGAGTTCTTTTTTCACTTCATATTTGCTTTTTTTGCAAAACATTACAAAACTGTGCCTTGATCTTCAACAAATGGGAACAGTTTCTCCCAATCCACTGTGTCTAGACCCCTCATGATTTTGAAGACATCATTCAAATCTCCCCTCAGGCTTCTCCACTCAAAGAAACCAGTCCCAATTGTTCCACCTTTCCTCATAACTGAAAAGTTTCATTCCTTGAATCGTTCTCAAAAATCTCTTTTGCACAGTCTCTCCACGTCTTACCTAAAGTGGAGTGCCCAGAAATGTACACAGTACAGTCCTGAGGACTGACCAGTTAGGTTCAGCATAATGTTTGTTCTCTGTGCTCCAGATAATGAAACCTACAATATGGTATGCTTTATAAGCAGCTGTCTATGTATCCTGCCACCATTAATGACTTATGCACAGTACACCCTTTAGAATTGTACTATTTACTTTATACTGTCTCTACATGTGAAAATAAATCACCTCACATTTCTCTCCATTGAACTTAATCAGCCATGTACCCTCCCACTCCACCAACTTGTTTACATCTGTTTGAAGCTCTCCACTGTTCTCACAGATAATAATTCTCCCTAGTTTATGTCGTCTGCACACTTTAAAATTGTTCCCTGTACATCAAGATCTGGATAATTTATATATATTTATATATAGAAAAATCAAATGACCCAATACCTGCGGAATTCACTACAAATTTTCCTTCAAATGCTCATTCATACTTTTTAAAGATTGTTAGGTTTCCCGCCTCAACTACCCTCCCAGGCAGTGCATTTTAGACCCCCACCACCCTTTGAGTGAAAAAACTTTTCCTCAAATCCTTTTTGAACCTCCTTAACCCCCTCTAAGTTTTCCATCTTAAAAGTGTACTCTGTTGTTACAGACCCTTCAACTGTAGGGAACAACTGCTTTCTTCCAACGCTGTCTAAGCTCCTCACAATCTTAATACACCTCAACTTGCAGTGCTCCAAAGAAAACACCTGAGCTTAAACAGCCTCTCTTGATAGCTAAAATATTCCACCCCAGGCAACATCCTCGTGGAATGCCTTTGCACCCTTCCATTGCAGTCATATCCTTTCTATAGAGTGGAGTCCAGAACTGCACACACTATGCCAGCTGTGGCCTAATCAAAGTTGTGTACAGCTCCAAAATGACCTCCCTGCTGTTATAATCTATGCCACAACTGATAAAGGCAAGTGTCCTCTATCCCTTCTTAACTACCCTATTAACCTACCCTACTGCTTTCAGGGACCTGTGGATAAGCAGCCTGTGATTCCTCTCAGTTTCCCAGTGTCTTGCCATTCATTGAGTACTCCTTGTCTTGCTATTTCTTCTGAAGTACATCTCACAATCATCAAGGTTAAATTCCTTCTGCTACTTTTTGACCAACCTATCTATGCTTTCCTGACACCTAAGACCTTCTTCCTCACTGTCAATCACCCAGCCAATCTTCATGTAATCTGCAAGCTTACTTGGCGCCATGCTGCACTACAGCCAACCAGCTCCATTCTCATCTATATCATTTATTTTGATCACAACAAAAAGGGACCTAGCACAAATCCTTGTGGTACACCCTGAAAATTGGATTCCAGTCTTACAAACAGCCTTCTATGAACATCTGTGTCTCCTGCCACTAAGCCAATTTTGGATCTAATTTTCCAGGTTACCCTGGTTCTCTTGTGTTTTTACCTTTTTTATCAGTCTCCTGTGTGGGATCTTCTCAAGGGCTTTGCTGAAATCCATATAAACTATATCAATTGCACTACCTTTATCTACACGCCTCCTCAAAAAATTCAATCAAATTTGTTAGGCTCCTGAACCAAATGTAGAGTAATTGAAATTAAATAACAGATTGGGCTAAATCTTAATTTTTGGTTAAGTGCCAGTTGCATTGATTATCATGGAGAGTTTCTCTTCACAAGGTCTAGCAAGTTGTCTTGCCACAGCTTATCAAAATTGCCACATTAACTACCTATGGCACTCCTCTTGTCCAATTCGAGACCAATTCTACCACTTGCTGTACCTGGAGCAACTCACCACTGTTGGGATATCCCAGAATGGACCTGCATCCCTGGTGCTGGTGCAGTCTTTAAAAGGCCATTGTGAAATTGGACATTCTGCCCTACACAGTTCCTGATATTTGCCCTAGACATGGCAGAGAAGGAAAAATTGGCAGGCAGGGACCTGGAGATCTTGATGGAAAGGGTGATGCTGAAGCAGAATGGCTCTTTACACCAAGATCAGCAAAAGAGTCCACAATACATGCCAGTCAGGTCTGAGAATGCCACCGAGGTCAGCACAGTCTTAGCCATCTGGAGATATGCACAGCAATATAGGAAGAAGGTCACTGACCTACTGTACTCTGCCAGCATAAGTGGTACCATCTTCTCTTCAATACCTCACATTCAGCTGTAGTTCTGCTGCCATACCCATCTCCTGCAAAGGCCCATGCTCCACCACTGTCACTTTGCCCTGCAACATCTTTCTTCACTCACCCAACCCCCAATGCCACTAACTCTGCATGATCTCTGCGCTGTCTACTCACTGACTCACTCAGGACATCAGCCCATGTGCACCAAAAAGTAACAGCTGTATCATCCACTTTCATCTCCCTTAATACCTGCCTATCTCATTCCAGGAGGAAAACCGGCCCCAACAGGGCATAAAGAATCAAGGTGAATAGTGAGCTGCCCAACATTTGGCTACTCATCTGTTCTAAGGACAGCATGCTGGTTCTGGCCACCTCAAGCACCTGACTGACCATGCCCGAGACCCTGGGATGGTTTCAGAGGCTGCCCTTGACTTACTGTACTGGGACCCCACCCCGACAGAATGCTAACCTCATCACTTGATTTAGGACTGTTGACAACCATGATTAGCTTCCTTCCTTTATGTCAGCACTAAACAGCAAGACAAGATAGAAGTATGATGAGCCTGGTATCTCTGGCTGAAGAGCAAGACGAGGCAAAACAGGGATGCTGTGCACATCTAGCTAGGCTCAAAGTGACTGAGCACGAAAAGAGCAAGAAATTGCCTGGAGATGCAATATGGTTCAGTCCATGAGCTGTGCTCTAGAATGAGTGGAAAATGTCCTTGATGTGTGTAGCATTACAATTATAGCTGCAGTTGCACCCTGAGCTGCAGCATTGAAGTGCAGACGAGTTTTACCAGTCGATCAGAAATATGCGAGAAGGTTCTTAGAGAGTGGCACATAACAGATTCCAATATCCCTAAACATGGGGTGTATGTGGCCAGTGCCCATGGATGGTGCCTTGAGATGCTGTTGCATTGTGACCAACATGGAAGACTCTTAGAAGTCAGTGGCAGGCTGAAGTCGCTAATTACCCACTCTGATTTCCCTGTCCAGAATTGTCAGCATCCAGTTTCCTTGTGGCGGGTCTTTCAATAGAAAGCTGCATTTTAGTGAGGTGAGATGTACAGTTGTTAACAAGTAATAATCTCCCTTAATGGGCAATTTATTGCTGCCTAGCAAGAATTTTGCATTTACACCTGGAAGTTTGTTAAGAAGTGCAGTGCGTTGCTCCTAACATAGAAGCCTGGCTGGATTTCTTGTGCATTTTTGACATATTGCTTGCGCAAAGCCGACATTGTTGCAGCCCCACTTATATTACACTGACTGTGGTCAGGACAGTATCTGTGATTTAATTAGTTCCATTTTTGTGCCATGCTGTTACTGATTGAAGAGACTAATACTGCAACTTGAAATAGAGACATGTGTTTAACAATTAGGAACATTTTCCTCAAAATACTGCTCCATTTACCTTCTTGTTTCAATTGTATCCTGCAAAAAGTATGAATATTAAGTTTTGTGATTATGATGTTTTCATATATGCTGAGGGTGAAAGAACTGCAGAATGTGACTGAGTTGCAATCTTCCAATATGTTGTAAGACAGAATGTCATAACAAAGAGACCTGTTTCTTGGAGTTACATGTTTTATTTGCTCAGTTACAACATGAAAAGGTAAATACCTACTTCCTTATTTATTTACTTTTAGTATATATTGAAGTGACAGTGAAGTAAAATCCAACACTTGATATGTATTTTTATTATCCTTGTTTTCTAGATCATGTTTCCATTGGTGGACTTGGGGACAGCTTCTATGAATATTTGATCAAAACCTGGCTTATGTCTGACAAAACTGATGAGGAGGCCAAAACTATGTATTATGAGGCTATACAGGTACTGTACAAAATTTCACAAGTGTTTAAAATATTACTTTAGATCTTAGCACATTTTGTGTTTAAAAACATAAAAGCTAAAGGCTGGAGAAGGGCAGATAGTTTATGTAATTATTCCATCATCAACGTTTTCTTTCCCTATTACAGCTAGAATCCTTACATTTGCAAGACTTCTCTGAGTGGGGGCGTGGACTAAATGGGCAGAACTGTTAATATGAATAATGGACAAATTTAGCGATTCATTGAAAAAGAGAGTTATGGTTGAATGAATGTAAAGTAGCATGGCCTGATCATAGTTTCAAGCATATAGTTATAAAGAGGCTATTTAGTGATTGTGTTCATCAGGCTATTCATTTTTCCCAAGCATGCACATGCACGCAGTCACACCAGGTTGAATTGAGAAGGAATAAGAGTCACATTAATTCCTGATCCTCAGAGACCCAAGGTTTAATAAATTCAGGCTTCGTGCAGAAACGTTAAGGAATAAGCCTCCTGATTAGGCCACAGTTAGAATATTGGACTGGATTTTCCAAGGAGTAATGATCTTGCGCACATTGCTACTCTGGCCCCTTTTTAGGAAAGAGCTCTGCATTTCCGAGAGGAGATTCTGCCCAAGCCTCCCTCAAATGCAGAGCTGTACTTCCATTCTGTCAGCTTTTTTGTAGTGCAGAACTGAGGGGAATGCAAACATGTCCCCTTTACAGAGCAGTCAGCTGCTGTATTGTGAAATTAAGATCCTGACAGCAAGTTTAACAGCTGCTGTCAAACTCTAAGTATATGAGTTAAGTCCTGGAAGGATAGAGGTGAGGGTTGTACCAGTTAAGTAGGGTGCCAGATGGATCACAGCCCCCAATCTGAAAATGGTCTGGGATCAGTTTTCTTTGGGGGTGTGTGTACTAAGTATGGGGCCTGGTTAATATTTAGTCAAGTTTTAGACTATGTATTTAATCGTCTAACTTTTCTTAGTAACTATTTTATATAATTTCACTGGAACCCTCCAAAGTCTCCAATTTAAATGGGGATTTTTGGAGAGCTCCAAGCATAGAAGAATTGCCCAGTGGAAAATTCAATTTCCTGGGCAAATCCATTGGAGTGTGCTATGATGGGGATTTCCACAGGGTTCCCATGTGCAGCTCCCATCTACCCTGGAGTAATGATTGATTTATTGTTGTCCCATGTACCAAGATACAGAAAATGTGTTGTTTTGCATGCTGTACAGGCAGACTGTACCATACAAAATGCATCAGGGTAGCAGAACACAGTGCAGAATACAGTGTTACAGCCGCAGAGAAGGTGCAGAGAGAAAGAGAGAGAGATCAGAATTAACATTTGAGAGGTCTGTTCAAAAGTCTGATAACAGCTGGGAAGAAGCTGTTCTTGAATCTATTCATATGTGTATTCAAATTTTTACATCTTCTGCCCGATCAAAGAGGGTCGGAGAGAGTATAACCGGGTTGAGAGAGGTCTTTGATTATGTTGGTTGCTTTCCCGAGGCAGCAGGAAGTATAGATGGAGCCAATGGATGAAAGGTGGAGGAATGTGCTGTGTTCACTGCTCTCTGTAGTTTCTTGCCGTCTGGGGAAAACCAGTTGCCATATCACTCTATGATGCAACCAGATAGGATGCTTTCTATGGAGCATCTATAAAAATTGAAAAGAATCCTTGTGGACATGCTGAATTTCCTAAACCCCCTGAGAAAGTAGAGATGATGTGCTTTTGTGACCGTTGCTTCGACGTGGGTGGACCAGGACAGATTGTCGGTGATTGTCACTCCAAGGAACTTGACGTTCTCAACCATTTTCACCCCACCATCATTGATGCAGACAGGGGCATGCCCTCCACTCAACTTTCTGAAGTCAGTGACCAGCTCCTTCGATTTGCTGACGTTGAGGGAAAGATTATCGTCTTTACACCATGCACGAATTGCTGCATCTCTTTCCTGTATTCTGTCTCATCATTCTTGAAGGTCGGATCTCAAACAGTGCTGGCGTCAGCAAACTTGTAAATGGAGTTGGTGCCGAATTTGGCCACACAGTCGTGAGTGTATAAGGACTATAGTAGGGGGCTGAGTATGCAACCTTGTGAGGCACCAGCGTTGAGGATTATGGTGGAGAAGGTGTTGTTGCCTATTTTTACTGAATGCAATCTATGGGTCAGGAAGTCGAAGATCCAATTACAGAGGGGGGAGCTGAGACCTAGGTCTCGGAGTTTAGAGATGAGTTTATTTGGAGTTATGCTGTTGAGGGCAGAACTGTAGTCAATAAGAAGGACACTGACATAGGTACCCTTCTTATCCAGATGTTTCAGGGTTGAGTCTAGGGTCAGGGAGATGGTGTCTGCTGTGTACCTATTGTGACGGTAGGAGAATTGCAAAGGATCAAGGCAGTTTGGTAGACTGGAGTTGATGTGAGCTATGACTAACCTCTCGAAGCACCTCATAATGATGGAGGTCAATGCCACTGGGCAGTAGTCATTTGAGACATGCTGCATGATTTTTCTTTGGCACCAGGACGATGATGGTCTTCTTGAAGCAGCTGGAGATTTCAGACTGTAGTCAGGAGCAGTTAAAGATGTCTGCACATACTCCCGCCAGCTGGTCCACAGAGGATCTGAGTGCACAGCTGGGGGCTCCATCTTGTCCAGTAGCTTTCCATGGGTTCACTGTCACTGTCTTTTTACTCTCTTGCCAGCAGTAAATCTGAGCCATTATGTCTACTTTTGGCTGCATTCTTTAGGGTGATTGGGAAGGCCATAAAATGGGTAAAATGAAGATTTTCTAAATCAACATGAAAAATTAGAAACATTAATCATGGGGAAATATGAGAGAAAACAGAGGTGTTATCGCTAAAACTAAGAATTATAATCATTGAAAAAACGATAAGATAGCCCCAGCCCCTCTTCCCATTAGATTGACTTGCTAAGTCACAATGATGTCTCCATTAAGGTCCATGTGTAAAATACTTGTCAGGCCTGATGTCATTAGTATTTAATCTACACATATAGATAAGAATCCAGTGGTTTACTACAAGTGTTCATATTGGCTCAGAAAAACAAATTAAAAATTAAACTTCATGGGAAAAGAATGATATGCACAACATTCAGAATCATTTGTGACTTCTCAGAAATTGATGTTATCTGTGTCTATATGTAATAAGACATAGACAACACCCAGTCTTGGGATGATAAGTGGCAAGTAACATTTACACCATTCAAGTGATGAGCACAGAATATTCCCAACAAGAGAGATTCAGACCATCTTCCCCTGACGATCAGTGACATTGCCATCGCTGATTCACTCACAATCAAGATCCTGAGCGTTATCATTGACCGAGACTGTATTTCATCAATCAATATTGTGGTTACAAGAGCAGGTAAGAGGCTTGAAAACCTGCAGCAAGTATCTCATCTCCTGACTCTCCAAAGCCTGTCCACTATCAACAAGTAAGGAGTGTGATGGAGTATTCTCCACTTGCTTGGATGAGTAGCTCCAATAACACTTGAGAAGTTCACAGTGAGCTAGGATGAATGCCTCTCGGTGCTTCCTTGATGCTATTAGCCAGGTATCCTGAGAGTTCGAAAGGGTTATTGGGGCGCAATTAGGAACTGGAATTCAAAACACATACAGATCAGCCATAATCTTATTCAATGGCAGTGCTACAAGGGGCCTATCAGTTCGTATCTCATATATTTGAATGGCTTCTTTGGCAACACCATCCAACCCTACAGTCTCTATTTCTTAAGGACAAGGGTGGCAGACATGGGAACATCACCTTCAAGTCTTCCTCCAAGTCACACACCATCCAGACTTGGAACTATATTATTGTTCCTCCATTGTCACTGGGTTGAAATTCTGGAACACCCTTCCTGACAGCATTGTAACTGTACTGACGTCAGATGGGCTGCAGCAGTTCAAGAAGGCAGCTGCAGCCCATCTGATGTTGGCTGACCACCATGTTCTGGAGGGCAATTAAGGATGAGCAACAAATGTTGGCCTTGCCAGAGATGCTCACATCCCAAAAAAGAATAAACAAGTACCTTCAATTAGTTCTCTTAACTTCTGTATTCAATGGAGAAAAGCTCAGCTTTTCTACATAGCTTAAATATGCCTTTCCTGATGTTATTCTAGTAAAACTTTGCTGTAGCCTTTCCAAGGCCTTGATACTTTGATATCCTTCTTTAAAGCATGGTACCCAGAATTGTGCATAATATTCCATCTGAGCTTAATCAAACATTTGGGAGGTCTTGTAGCACAGTGGTAGTGTCCCAACCTCTGAATCAGAAGGTGTTTCTGGTTTCAAATCTTATCTGTGAACTTGATGATCATAGAACGTGTGTCATAAGACAGCCAAACAATTTAACTATCAATTAGGAAGCCCTTCTCATCCATAGGTGATAAGAGCGGGAGAGTTTCCTGGTCAGCCAGAGACATGAGGTAGTTGCAGCAAAACAGCCTAACCACGTTAAAAGACAACTGCAGGTTCCTGCCAAGAGCAATCGTTGTCCTCAATCCAAGTGACTACACAACATACACAAATTTACAACCTCTTTGTGGTTCATACACAAGGACTCCAAAGTCAGTCTGAATACCAATATTTACTTGTGTCTTGCCTGGGTGGGATGCCCTTCGGTGGGTCGGTGTTAACTTGATGGGCTGAAAAGTCTGCATCCACAGTGGAGAGATTCTATGATGACACCTTAAACACTGCAAAACATTTCCAGACACTTCACAGGAGGGTTGACAAACTGTTTGATAAGGAAATGATAGTTTAGAAGACCAAGAACTTAAAGAAATAGCAGGTTAAATGGAGGAAAGAGGTATAGGGAGGGAGTTCCAAAACTTATGAGTAATCAACAACTGAAGGCACAGATGCCAATTGTGGAATACTTAAAATCAGGGATGAATGAGAGGCCAGAACTGTGGGAGTGCAGATATCACGAGTATTGTAGGACTGGATGAGGTCATGGAATGTAGAGGGCAAGGCTATTTGAAATTGAAAACAAGGATGAGAATTCCAAAAATTGAGGCTATATAGATTATAGCCAATCAATAATTAGCTTTGTTTAAATTTAAGATTCTTGTTTTGGAATTAACCACGTCACTCTAAAACATAACATAAATGCTTTATTTTTAAGATTTTATTTCCCAAGAGGGTACTTTACGACATTAATAACCCTGTCGTATTACACACAAGTATACATAATATAGCCAGTTAGTTGGCATATTGTCTCAAGAAACTATCTTGCATTTATTCCATGAACTTGTCCTCCAGGCTACTTTTGCCAATTTGATTTGGCTTGTCCATATAAAGAATAGACTCATTAAACATTATTATATTACTGTTTCCTGCTCCTCCAGTTTCGTGAAGCAGTCACCTTTAAGCGATATTATCTGCCCATCGTTATTTTTTAGTTCCACTCATACTGATTCTGTGTCATAATTTTCTCAGTTAAGAACATTTCTGTCTAATGCTTTCAACACCTTCTCATCATGTTATTGTTCTTTTTGTTAGTTTTGTTTTTGAAAATTACGTAATCTGGAATAAAAACAGAAAATACTGAGAGTATGTAGGTCAGGCAAAATTTGTGGAAATAAACACAATGAGCTTTCATCAGAATGAGAGTATTTAGTTCCCAACTTTGGTCATCCTGCAGCCACATCTGGCAGCATGACTCCCGGGTTAAATCCATTTATCCCTTTATGCTGTTAATTCATCTTTTGTAACTAATGCCGTTTGTGTTTGGCTATAGTATCTCTAAATTTCCATTTTCTCATGAACAATTGGAGAATTAGATCTAAACTTTGTGAAGTTTTTTTCATCTGTTTAAGTCTCCCATTTTCACCACTCTCGTGATATAACTTAAACACCTCACCATAATACATCCCGATATGACTGTAGAGGCCCAGATAAAGTGAGTGAGTATTCCTTTCCTGTGTGTCTGTAGTCTTCTGAGTAATTGAGCAAGTAGCCCACTGTGGCAGTCTTTTGGCCAGGCATGGACTTCAGTCCTCGAGATAATTCTGGAGCGGTGTCCCGGACTCATGAGCTTCGAGGTGAAGCCCAGTGTGGTCTGGAGTAAAGGCCTGGTGTTGACTAGACTCTAGGTGCCTTCTGAACCTTTTATTTATTCAGTTTTCTAATTTATTCCTATGATCTGTAATGCTGGACTTTTTATTTCTTTATTTTTCTATTCTTTTCTTTCCTAAGAATTTGTACTTAAGAATCTGTAACAAGGTATCTTTTACCTCAGGTGATGCTGTAGTTGGCGACTTGTAAACTTTTCACTACTCATTTGAGTACGTGTGACAATGAAGCTGATTCTAATTCTAACTTTAATTACAAGAAATCTAAAATTAAGATAGCCTATCCTAATCTTTCCTTGCCAGTATGGGGTGAATTTTATGGAGCATCATAGTCTCCTCCCCTAATTCTCTTCCCACAGCTGAAAGTTCGGGGAACCTGCCAACGATCTTGATGGCTGTTGCAACAGAAGTGGTGTTGATGATTGCTTTAAGGCAAAACATCTGCCTCTATCTTGGTAGGAACCTCTCCTTGGAGAGCTATTGGTTAATCTGATGGCTAACTATCTGTTCTCCCAACATCACCAGCCAGGAGCAGTGTTGGGACTAACCATTTTGACCCAGAGGAGTCCAGTGAAGTCCAGTTAGCAGTTTCAGAAAGATGGGTGCGGGCTGGGTTCGGGAGGGCAGGAAGAGAGTAATAAAGGGGTAGAGCTTGTGTCGAGGCTTGAGGATCCACAAATGAGATCCTGCCTACCCTCTGAACCCAGCCCATACAACAAATGCTGCAGGACTGCATTTCCCTGCCTTTTGTAACATACTGGATGAGACCTTTTGAGTGTCCATTAATTAGCCATTTGAGGGCATCAGTAAACTTGAGGGTTGACAGGTCACCTGACACCTCCCTGACTGCTATAAAATTTCAGAGGCAGATAGGTGGCCTGCTGGATTATGTGTGCTCCTCCACCTTCATGTATGCTAGTGGGGTTGGGGAGGGCGGTTATAATTTCAAACTTTCCAAGATATCTAAATATATCTTTCTTTCTCCTTTGTGCAAGAACTTTTTTTTTAAATTTGTTCACGGCATGTGGGTATTGCTGACAAGGGCAGCATTTATTGCCCATCCCAAATTGCCTAGAGGATAGATGCTGTAGGTCTGGAGTCATATGTATGCTAGATCAGGTAAGGATAGGAGATGCCTTTCCCAAGAGGATATTAGTGAACCAGCTGAGTTTTTACAACAATTGACAGTGATTATGTGTCACCATTAGGCCAGATCTTTATTCCACGTTTTATTATATTCAAATTTCACCTCTGCCACGGTGGAATTCGAACCAAAGCTCCTGGAACATTGGCTCGGGGTTCTGGATTGATAGTTAAGTGACATTACCATTATGTCACCACCTCCCCTAAGTGTTAGTCTTCAATAGATGTGGCTGCTCATGTTTTACAAAAGGAGCCTGGGACAGAAGTGGCCCTTGTTTGCTCTGAAAAGGAGCCACTGATGCTCAGAGGGCAGTTGCTGTGGGTATTCCAGTATCATTTCTTAACTGCAACTGGTGCAGTTTATAAGGGAGAAAAGTAGAGGTCTTGCAGCTGCTATTGTTGTGAAAAATAGCAGCCACAGCAAGGTTGCTTCTGCCATTGACATATTGGACTCTGAACCTGTATGTTCGCTGAATCGCCTAATGACAAACATTGGATTCTGGAAGCAAATATTTAGGGTTTCTTTCGTCCAGAACCCACTGCCATCAGGAGTCTATGTTTTCATAAAGTCAGAGGCATCAACTAATCCCAGGCTGATTATGAAGTGGAGGGGTTGTCATAGACTCATTGAAGATTTTTAGCTGTGTTCTGATTCCAGTAGAACTTCCAAAGCATGTTCATAAATGAGAGCTACAATAGAGACACAAATGTTAAATACCACACATTCCCAATGATAACCCTTAGAATTCTCATGAATGAATTTCTTTAAATGAGTAATGATGAGTTTTGGGCTTCATGGCTTTAAAAGTCGTGAGCAATGTTCTCCTCTGCTTCCGTTCGGAAGGTAGCATGTATTCACCAACAAGTCATCCTCTTTGAATCATGTGGGTGCCACATTATTTACATTATCTAATTAATGACCACACATCAATTCATTGTTTATGAGCAGGTGTGTGAAACAGCAAGCAAATGATGCCAAGACTGGTATCGAGCAAAAGCTGGAAAAGCTCAGCAGGTCTGGCAGCATCTGTGGAGAGCAATCTGAGGAAGGGCCACTCAACCCAAAACGTTAACTATGATTTCTCTCCACAGATGCTACCAGAACTGCTGAGCATTTCCAGCATTTTCTGTTTTGTCTCTGATTTACAGCATCTGCAGTTCTTTCGGTTTTTAGTTGGTATTCAGCAAATTTGGTGCTGTGTATTGTGTGGCTGGCCTTGTTCATTGTTACTTTGTTCCTTTACTCCTCATGATGCCATCATTGTAAGGAAAAAGTTTTTCCTTAGTTCTTGTCCTCAGCGTCGTCCTCCTAATCTTCATTATTCTCTGCCCCCAGTTGCTGCAATTAATTTTCAAGAATGGACAGGATAAGTTAAGAATGGGTGAGCAAAAGGCCTAAGGAGTTAGATAAGGGTATGAAAGATTCAGTATTGTTTTGTTTCATAGTTATACCACAGTGGCTGCCTGTAACTACACCCACTAACCTGTACTGTTCTGATGATCTCTCCATTTCTCATAACTTAAATAGAGTGTCTTCCCACCTGCTGTTTGGAAAGTATGAGTTTTCTGATCATTGAATCATACAGCACAGAGTATAGTTCTGTTTATTATGTCTGTCCTGGTTGTTTGAAAGAATGATCCAGTTAGTCCCATTCCAGTACCCTTTCCTGATATTCTTGCCAATTATTCCGTCAAGTATTCATAAAATTCATTTTCAAAAGTTGTTACTGATTCAGCTATTTCTTCAGGTAGTGTATACTCACTCCTTGTTATACATGGATTCACTGCCTGTGGAGCTATGTTTTTGAGAGATTGACCCTAGACCCTTTTTTTTACCATAATTGACAGGTCCCAACAGATTCTTTGCAGTAGATTGGGAATTTCTACAATCACGCTCTGTGTTTTTGTGTTACCTGTGGGAGGTCTGTGCACCTATCCCCCATGGTTAATGAGGATTGGTTAATTTCAGATTAACAACTTGCAAAAAAAAATTCTCCTTATGTCGCCTCTGATTCCTTAGCCAGTTAATTCAAACCTATTCTCCTCCTGTTATTGATCATTCTGCCAGTAGAAGCAGTTTCTTCTTACTTTCGCCACTGAAGCTCCTCATGATATTGAGCACCTCAGTTAAATCTCTCCTTGACTTTCTGTGCTGTACGAGAAGAACCCCACCTTTTCAAGTTTCTTGAAGTACTAAATAGTTGAAGTACTACATCTCATACCATTTCAGTAAATCTGCTCCACACCTTCTCTAAGGCCATCACATTGTTTCTAAAATGTGGTGCTCTGCATTATACAGTTCCCTAGATGGGACCTAACCAGTAATTTATACTTGTTTATTTAACGTAACTTCTTTGCCTTTGTTACATGCCTTAGTTTGGATCTTGTGTGTCATTTTAACAGCCTTTTGAAATTGTCCACTTGAAAAGATTTGTGTACATACACATGAACACCTCTATTTTTACTATTTTTTTCTTACCAATATGCATCAATTCACAGTTCTCTGCATTAATTTGTATCTGTTATGCAACTAATTTGTCTATGCTTTCCTCAAGTAGCAGTTGCAGTTAACCATGGTCTTTCTTCACAAATGCCGTTATTCCACATGCTTTCCTAATCCTAGAATGTACCTTATTTATGAAAGGAGACAGAAAACAATACTCAAACAATGACTGTTGCAGGATACCACTGGTTACACCCTCCGGCTAGTGAGACCTCAATTAACAACTATTCTGTTTTCTACTCTTTTTATCAACTTCCTGTCCTATGATCTTACATTTCCTTCATTCCATGAGCCTTAACCTTATCAACAAGTCTCCTAATAGAACCTTTTCAAACATCTTTTGAAAATCTAAATGAACAGTAGCCACTGTATGTACTTTATCCATGAGTTCTGTTAAATTAAGTTCTTAGAAAAAATTAAATTCACACTTCTGCCCTGAATAGGATTGTATATTCCTAGGTGCAGATCAATTTTATTATGATTCTCACTTCCAGAAGTTCACCAAATATATATATTTCTTTCTTCATTACAGTTTTACTTCCTCACAACAGTTACTTTTTTTTATTCATTTGTGGGATGTGGGCATTGCTGACTGGCCAGCATTAATATCCCTAGTTGCCCTTGAGAAAGTTGTGTTGAGCTGCCTTCTGGAACCACTGCAGTCCACTGTTTGTGGGTTGACCCACAATGCCATTAGGGAGGGAATTCCAGGATTTTGACCCAGTGAAGGAATGGCAATATATTTCCAAGTCAGGATGGTGAGTGGCTTGGAACGGAACTTGAAGGTGGAGTTGTCCCTATATATCTGCTACCCTTGCCCTTCTGGATGGAAGTGGTTATGGGTTTGGAAGGTGTCATCTGCGGGTCTTTGGTGAATATCTGCAGTGCATCTTGTAGATAGTACACTGTTGCTACTGAGTGTCGGTGGTGGAAGGAGTGGATGCTTGTGGATGAAATGCCGATCAAGTGGGCTACTTTGACCTGGATGGTGTCAAGCTTCTTGAGCATTGTTAGAGCTGAGCTCATACAAGGAAGTGATGTATGTATATGGAAGGGGCTGGAATGTTGTCAGGGCCCGTAGCCTTTGCAGCATCTTGTATCTCCAACTATTTCTTGATGTCATGTGAAGTGAATTGAATTGGCTGAAGACTGGTATCTGTAATGCTGGGGACCACTGGAGGAGGCCAAGATGGATCATCCACTTGGCACTTCTGGCTGAAGGCTGCTGTGTAAGGTATAAAATGTTGCATGCCTATTTTTTGCTGAAATGAAGTGATAATGGGCTTTTATTTGTTCCAAGAAAATATTAGGAACGTAACAATCATTTAGTAATTGTCTCAATGAACATTGGAACTTGAGGTTAGTTGGCTCGCCGAGCTGGTTTGTTGTTTTGCAGACATTTCGTTACCATGCTTGGTAACATCCTCAGTGCAGCCTCCGATGAAGCGTCAGTGCGTTTTCCCGCCTGGTTTTTAAACTCTGAGGTCCGTTGAGATGGATTGCCTCACCTCCGATTTTCCTTCGTAGTGGAATGTATATGGGGTCGAGTTCAATGTGTTTATTAATAGCATGCTTCGTGGAGTGCCCTGCTTCCAGGAATTTTCGTGCTTGTCTCTTCCTAGCCTGTCCCAGGATCTCGGTGTTGTCCCAGTCGAAGTCGTGGTTCTCCTTGTCCATGTGGATTGAGATGAGTTTTGGTCACGTCATTTTGTAGCCAGGTGTTCATGTACTCTTGTTGTTAGCTTCCTTCCTGTTTGTCCGATGTAGTGTTTCTCGCAGTCTCTGCAGGGGATTTTGTAGATGACATTGGTCCTGTCCATGGCGGGGAGTGGGTCTTTAGTTCGGGTGAGCAGTTGTCGTAGGGTTGACGTGGGCTTGTGTGCCACT
>NC_063358.1:13169349-13184442 GCF_021869965.1 Rhincodon typus | reverse complement strand
AACACAGCGGGCCAGGCAGCATCAGAGGAGCAGGAAAGCTGAGGTTTTGGGTCGGGACCCTTCTTCAGAAAGGCCCATTTCTGAAGAAAGGTCCTGACCCGAAACCTTAGCTTTCCTGCTCCTCTGATGCTGCCTGGCCCGCTGTGCTCCTCCAGCTCCACACTGTGTTACCTCTGACTCCAGCATCGCCAGTTCTTACTATCTCTGAATTTCAGAATATGTTCCTTCTTTTCCTAAGTAATAGCTAACTTCTTAAGGAGATGGAAAACAAATGTATATAATAAACACTAAAATAAAAGAAAGAACTGTGCATTCTGGAAGTCTGAAGCAAAAACAGAAATCACTGGAGAGACTCAGCAGGTCTGGCAGCATCTGTGGAGAGAAAGCAGAGAGAACCTTTCTAAATCAGTGACTCTTCTTCAGAACTCAGGAACTTCTGTTCTGAAGAAGATTAATTGAACTCGAAACGTTAACTCTGTTTTCTCTCCACAAATGCTCCTAGACCTGTTGATTTTCTCCAGCAATTTCCATTTTTGTTTCATACAATAAGTGTACTTTTGGAAATCTCGACCCCAGAGGGTTTTGGATGTTCTGTTGATGAACGTTTTTAAGGATGCCATAGATACATTCTCTCGGAGAATCGAGGAATAAGGACAGTGGTGAAAACAAAGATTACCCATGATCTGATTGAATGGCAGAACAGGCTCTATAACCTGCTCCTATTTATTGTGTTCTTATGTATTCAGACTTCAGCAAAACAATAAAAGCAAAACACTGCAGATGATGAAGATCTGTAATAAAAACAATTTGACAATGGAGGGAAAAACGGAGTTAACATTTCGAGTTGAATATGACCAAGTCTGAAAGATATCATACTGGACTTGAAGTATTACCTCTTCTTCTCTCTCCACAGATGCTGCCGGACCTGTCGAGTTTCTCCAGCATTTTATTTATACTTCAGAAAAATAGCATTTACTTGTGTACCTAAACTTGTGTTTAAAGTTTAGTAAATGCAACCTTTCTTTTCAATGATCTATTTTGAAAAATGTTTGAAACTTGAAAAAACTGCTGATTCTGAGTTTATAAATGAAATTGGAATTCTTTATTCGTTCGTGGGATGACGGCATTGCTGGCTAGATAGCAGTTATTGCCAATAGGGCAGGGTTAAGAATCAGCCACATTGCTGTGGGTCTGGAGTCACATGTAGGCCAGACCAGGTTAAGGATGGCAGTTTCCTTCCCTAAAGGACATTAGTGAACCAGATGGGTTTTTCCCCAACGATTGGCAACAGAATCACAGTCATAATTAGACTGTTAATTCCAGATATTTATTGAATTCAAATTCCACCAGCAGCCATGATGGGATTTGAACCCAGGTCCCCAGGGCATTATCTGGGTGTCTGGATTAACAGTCCAGCCATTACACCACTAGACCATTGTGGAATGAGGTGATTGGAAGAAAAAGAATACACTGGCCTTATTGCTCCTTAAGCTGGGACACAAACAGATAGACAGTAAGACATCAGCTGTGCTGACTGGAAAGGTTCCAGGCTGGTCATTTGGGTCAGAGGGGAGAGGGAACTTGACCAACAAAACTTTTTCATGGACAAAAGGTCAAGATTGCATCTTGTCGAACTTGCCAGTATTCATGAATGAGTCTTGGTAGATAAATTGAACAGGCTATTCAACAGGGGGAACTAGATCGGACTCCCTACTCTTGACTCCAATCCAGCAATCAGAGAGTGGCAACTCTTTGTTCCAGTGGTAGTGGTGTTGTGAAGTGTGGTTACAGCAGCATCGTTGGTGTAGAACAGGGACTCAAGGTATCAGGGTGAAGGAGCCCAGATTCAGGCCCATTGCTGGAGCTGTTCCAAAGACCACCTAACTTTATTGCAATAAGACTATAAGATGAACTTTATGGTTTTATTTTTCTGGCTTTACATTCTGTTTTGGTTTGTTTTCTGTGTTTTAAGATGGCGCCAGTGAGTGGTGATACTAAACAACACTTCTCACTGTATTTGCAATAAAAACACATGACAATAAATCAAATCAGATCAAATAAATCAAATCAACCTCTGCTATTGGTACACCTGTGTGAGCATCAGATAAGCAAAGAACTGAGTTTGACAGCAGTGGCTCTTCTAATCAAATGTTGAATAGCCTGTTCACTTTGCCTACCAAGACTCATTCATGAATGAGTTTGACGAGGTATAATTTTGACCTTTTGCCCATGAAAGAGTTTCGTTGGAATAAGCCAATACTCAGAACAGGGACAGAATATGTAAAAATACAATGTACAGTACGAAAGACAGAAACTGGTTGAAATCCACATCATGTGGAAGGATTACACAGGTGCTTCATTTATTTATTAGAGCAATGGATGTGGTAATAGCAATACTTCATGTTCTGGGAAAACTAAAGCAGATATATAGTTCAACTTGATACTTCCAATAGCTAGTCTGCACACCTTGAGGGACTCCTAACAGACTAGGGACAATCAACATCTGTTTATATTTAACACTTAATGCAGTTTACAAGAGTTTCAGCAAGCTACAAATTTATATAAATATACAGAGTGCCCGAGAAGTTCAGGCACATCATCTTCTTACAGGAGGGCTGCTATCACAACCAGTGTTTTAACGCCAAGGTCAAAGGGGCTCCTAATTAAAGGGGAGGTGATGGCTTGGTGGTATTATCACTAGACTATTAATCCAAATACCCAGGTAGTATTCTAGGCACCTGGGTTCAAATTTGAATTCAGTATTAAAACAAATCTGGAATTAAAAGTCTAATGATGACCATGAAACCAGTGCCAATTGTCAGAAAAACCCATCTGATTCACTAATGTCCTAGGGGAAGGAAATCTTCCATCCTAACCTGGTCTGGCCTACATATGACTCCAAACCCATAGCAATGTGATTGCCCTCTGGGCAATAAGTTGTGGCTGAGTCAGTAACACACACATCATAGAACATAGAATCCCTACAGTGCAGATGGAGGCCATTTGGCCCATTGAGTCTGCACTGACCCTCTGAAGAGCATCCCACCCTGTCTCCAATACCCTGCTTTCCCTATGGCTAACCTACCTACCCTACACATCCCTGAACACTACAGGGTAATTTAGCATGGCCAATCCACCTAACCTGCACATCTTTGGATTGTGGGAGGAAACCGGAGCACCTAGAGGAAACTCACATAGACACGGGAGCACATGCAAACTCCATACAGTTACCCGAGGCTGCAATCGAACCTGGGTCCCTGGCATTGTCAGGCAGCAGTGAATGAAAATAATTGGAGCCCTCGAATCCCATTTCATTGGAGCAAGTTTACTGCAAAAACAGCAGGCCCTTCACAGTTTGGGAAAGCGCAGTAAGCAGGACATGGTACTGGGGGAGGGATCATACCTGACACTGGCCTGTGCCCGTTGAACGTGAGATCAAGAGGAGCTTTCACATTTTCTTATGTTCAAGTATGTGTATTTTAAAAATGTAGTTCCAGTGTTTCAGTGTCTGGTCTCCTCAGGGACATGTAAACTGCATGTAGTCCTAATCGTTATTTAATGTCAAATGCTACCACTGGATTAGGATTGCTAAACGGAGGTCTGTGATTAAACCAGAAAAAAGAACACAATTTTGAATAACAGAAGTTGTGTGCTGGTACTCCAAGCAGAACATATCTTTTCAGTCTCAAGTTGTCAAAGAGTTGTATGACCTTTTGGCTCACTGTGGCTCTGCCAACTCTTTGAAAGAACAAATCAATTGATTTTTTTCCCCCCGATAGTGCTAAAATGATTCATTCCAAGTATTTGTCCAATTTTTCTCTGAAAAGGTATTGCTTCCACCAGCTTTTGAGGCAGTGTAGTCCAGTTCATAGCATTACAAACACACAGATGAGGAGCAGCAGCAGACCACCGAACACATTAGGTTTGCTCTGCCATTCAGTAAGATCATGGCCAATTTGATCACTCCATCTTCCTGACTAACCCCCCGTTAACCTTTCACCCCTTTGTTTATCAAGAATCTATCTACACTTGCCTTAAAAATATTCAAGGACTCTGCTTCCACTGCCTTCTGAAGAAGAGAGTTCCAAAAAATTCATGACCTGCTGTGAGAAAAAGGTTTTTCCTCACTTGTCTTCAATGGATGACCCCTTATTTTGAAACAGTGACCCTTAGTTCTAGATTCCCCCACAACAGGAAATACCCTTCCCAGAGTCACCCTGTGAAGACCCCTCAGGATCTTAGGTGTTATTCAAAAATTTTTCTGAAGAAGGGTCTAGGCCCGAAACGTCAGCTTTCCTGCTCCTCCGATGCTGCTTGGCCTGCTGTGTTCATCCAGCTCTACACCTTGTTATCTCAGCCTCTCCAGCATCTGCAGTTCCTACCATCTCTGGATTTATTATCAAACAGGTTTATGCTAAAATGATTTTAAAATGTTTCCCTGCTACAAGGAAATAATACCACTTCCTTGTGGGAACCTGATGGAAAGAAATTCTTTAGAAATGCAATACCTTGAACTGTTAAGATAGCAAGGGCATAAAAACGTAAGAACCAGGAGCAGGAGTGGGCCACTAGCCTTTCAAGCCCGCTCCTGCCATTCACTAAGATCATGGTTGATCTTTTCATAGCCTCAGCTCCACATACCCACCCTCTCACCATACCCCTTAATTCCTTTACTGTTCAAAAAATTATCTATCTTAGCTTTAATAACATTCAATGAGGAAGCCTCAACTACTTCACTGGGCAGGGAATTCCACAAATTTACAATCCTTTGGGTAAAGAAGTTCCTCCTCAATTCAGTCCTAAATCTGTTCCCTCTAGTTTCACCCACCAATGAAAACATCCTCCCTGCTTCTATCTTATCTATTCCCTTCATAATTGTATATGTTTCTATAAGATCCCCCGTCATTCTTCTAAATTCCAATGAATATAATCCCAGTCTATTCAGCATCTCCTCATAAGTCGACCCTCTCGACTCCAGAATCAACCTAGGTACAGCAACTTATATTCCGCTTGGGAACTCTGCAGCCCAATGGTATCAATGTGGACTTCACAAGCTTCAAAATCTCCCCTCCCCCTACCGCATCCCAAAACCAGCCCAGCTCATCCCCGCCTCCCTAACCTGTCCTTCCTCCCACCTATCCCCTCCTCCCACCTCAAGCCGCACCCCCATCTCCTACCTACTATCCTCATCCCACCCCCTCGACATGTCCATCCTCCCTGGACTGACCTATCTCCTCCCTAACTCCCCACCTACACTCACCTTTACTGGCTCCATCCCCGACCTGTCTACCTTTAGCTCCATTAGCTTGCCCAACACTACCTCTTTCATGTTAATGATCGTGTCCAGGTCCTCACCTACTTTAGTCTCCTTGTCATCAATTATTGGCATGTTATTCGTCTCCTCCACTGTAAGACTGACACACAATACTTGTTCAATATCTCGGCCATTTCCTCATTTCCCGTTATTAACTCCTCTTTTTCATCCTCTAAAGTCAAGTTGTGCCCTTGCCAATCCAAGATTCCAATCATAATACAAGAATAACCATGAGGAAATAAAACTTGGTATTTGCATAACACTTTCACTATTATAAAATGTTTCAGAGGACAAAGGGTGAGATACTCAGGAGACGTTTTGCAACAGGCTTGGGAGAAAATCAAAGGTCCATTTGGAATAGATTTTGAGGAACCTTCAGAAAATGAGGAAAGAGGTGATAAGCCTGAATGCATTAGAAGGGGAATTTCAGAGTTCAAGAAATTTCAAAGGCCTTGTTGCAGAGGAAGGAGGGAATATGTAGTGACTGTAATGAGGTCAGCCAGGTGGACCTCATGGAATGGGAGTTTCCTGACTGGGACTGTTAATCTGGTCCAATCAGGGAGCCCTGGCTGACAGATATAAACAGGAGTGTCAGATGTCCTGTTCACTCTCAGACCTGGCTCTGAGGGAGCTGGATAGTGTCAGGGACGCTCCATGTGTAAATAAATAGTGATGGGATACTGGCCTCTGTGGAGTTGTTTCAGTATACACAAAGAGTTGGGATTGGAGAGGTAGAGGATACAGTCTGTGGGGGTGTAGACAGAACTTTAAAGTCAATAAGATTTAGAGCCAAAAGGATAAAGATTGGTACATCTGTGACTTGGGGATTGGAAACCAATCTACATTGACAAGGGCAAAGGAAAAAATTCAGAGGGTGGAAATTAATCTGTGCTGGAAAACTTCACACATGAAACAAAAATTTTATACAAAGGGAATGGATGGAATGTGATTTGGACAGTTTGTTCTTAATGTCTGCATCAAACCTGTACATTATATGGTATAAACATTTCAATAAGCAAAGGATTAAATCCGCACAATGCAACCCTTAGCTGTTGTTCATTGCTTCATCTGAGTCATAAGGTTCCATTTTCTTGTTAGTCCTTAACCACAAATATCTAGGCCGACACTCCAATGCAGTGCTATGGAGTATTGCACCGTCAGGACCTGCCATTTTTCCAATGAGACACTAAACTGAGGCATGAAACTAGACATGTGAATGTAATCATTTCACAGCATTCTTACAAGGAAGAACGGGGGCGCTTGCCCTGATGTTCTGGCAAATATTTGTCTCAATCAACAACACCAAACACAGATTTGCTCGGTCATTATCACATTGCTAATTGTGAGAGCTTGCTGTGTACCAGTTTGCTACTGCATTTCCTCGGTTACAACAATGGATACACTTCAACAACTCACCATTATCGTAAAGCCAGCTGGATGTCATGAAAAGGGTTAACTAAAAGCAAGTTTGTCTTTCTTGGTACACATGGTGGAGAGAGGCAAAATATCAGTTAGTGCATGTCCCTGATGAATACTTTTCTGGCATTGCCTAATTGTCAGAGGAATTTTTATTAGGTCCATTTTCTACTTAACCCAAATTTATAGATATAAATGAAACTTAATTTGTGAAGTTCATGGATATAATTAACAAGGACCCACATGATTTGGGTCAATGACATAAATCTTAAATTCTCAATCCGCAAGACTTAATTTATTTTCCTTAATATATAGACATTAGAATAAAACATCTCACTGGAAAAAAATATATTAATTATTTGTGCTACAAATGGGACACAAGACGTTGCATATCGTATAGACTCAGTTGGCAACACTGGACCCAGAAGGTTCAGAGTTTGACGTTCTCAACTTCAGGATGTCAGTGCAGAATCTCAGATCACACTGCAGTGAAATATTCAGAAAGAAGAATTCATTTTCCAAACTCGTTTCACAACCACAAGGCATTCTTAAGTTGCGTCAGTACTTAACAATCAATTAAGTATTTTGCAGCGCAGCCCTAGTTGAAATGTAGGGAGTGGAGTGACCTGATCACACACAGCAAGACCTCACAAACAGCCCAGATGATAGCCAGATATTCCATTGTTGGTCAAGAGATAAATATTCATCAAGACAGTTAGAAATCCTTTGGCATTCTTCAACTAGTACAATGGGATCTTTTAAATTTGCTTGACAGCTCAGACTGGTGTAAAATTCATGCTTACCACCACTCATTATGTTGCATGACCTCTCTGGTCGATTTGCTGCAAGCATCTTCAGTCAGGGTACAGCCTGCTTGGTCTAGTGTGTTACAGGAAACCACATGGTAGTCCAGTAAGAAGGTGCTCTTGTCTTAAGAAGGGTGTAGCTTATTGCAATGACAGCATGTATGTACAGTTCCACTATCTAATAGCCACCGTTACAGAGAATATGACGAAGGCCCTCTGATATCTTTAGCTGATTTCCTACCAAGCAGATATGACATTATTATTCTGGGTTAATGCTTAAGGCACTGCACAGTATTAACTCTTGCAGATCCTTACGCACCTATTCAATAGGGACAACAGGTAAGCTATCTCAAGGGAACAACTTAATTCTTTTTTGTGAAAGGCAGTGCCTCCAACCAGGCTCCCTCAGTGCCACTGCTCAATTCTATGGATTGAGGCTGAAACCCACAGCCTCCTGATTACTGGTTGATAACCTGGATATAAATTTAATCTAAAGCATTGTTGGCCTTTCAGGTGGAATATGAAAGGTCTAATGGGAGGATGGTGGAGTCCATATTTTGGACAGACAGGGCCAAATGAGTAAAAGGGAGTTCTACATCCAAATATATATCATTAAATCTTTTGCTGATGGGCTGACCAAATTAAAACACAATCAGTGGTTCATGATAGCAAATAAGTTCAAACGTCAGACTATATATGATTTCAGACCTAGAAAACTAATTTACAAAATCAATCCTGTCAACCAAACCATTGGACAGCTTTCTTAACTTTTCCACTCCTTTTACTCCGTTACTCCCAGGTGAGGTGAAATGAAATGCTGCCCTCTGTTAAAAGAACTATATTAACATAAACTATGGAGTAAGTGTCTTACAAAAGCATTAAATGCTGTTTGCAGCTAAGCCTCAAGTAATGGTCTATTTTGTCGTTACAGAGGTGAGCTCATTTTTTTTTAAGTAAGGAAAACTAGAAAGCAGAAGGAACTGTTAGTATAATTTGTCAGCAAACTTTTAGTGTTGGTTCCTATTCCATCAGGAAATGGTTACTTTTGGAGTGACCAACTCTTAAGGGTGGTGGTGGGGAGGGTTAGGGTGGGCAGAGTGTTGAGGAAATCTGATGATTGGAAGGGTGGGAAAGCTTGGATCCAACATGGTCACCTTCAGTGAACAACAGACTTAGAGGAAGATGAAAGGTTCGAAATGCATCCAACTAAAATGGGAAGGCTTTGTAGCTAAAATGTCCCATAGAAAAGAAATGGCCCATTCAAAGTTACATTTGGGGGCTTACTATTGGTTATTCGGCCCTGGACTAGATGGATCTAAATTATTCATTTGATAGCAGTTTATTGCTTCTCTATTAATCTAGAGCCCTAAGTAATGTTCTGATGATCTAGGTTCAAATCCCACTGGGGCAGATGGTGGAATTTGAATTCAATAAACATCTGGAATTAAGGGTTTAATGACAACAATGAAAACACTGTCAATTGTCAAAAAAAACCCATCTGGTTCGCTGCCATCCTTTAGGGAAGGAAACTGCCATCCTTACCTCGTCTGGTGTACATGTGACTCCAGACCAACAGCAATGTGGGTGACTCTCAACTGTCCTCTGAACAATTAGGGATGGACAATAAATGCTGGCCTAGCCAGTGATGCTCACATCCTGTGAATGAATTTTTAAAAAGGCTCAAATTTAGATGGTAGTAAGTAAATTTATAATGATGCAACTACTCATAGTTATCCCTTTAATAGTGAGATGAGATGTTTTTCTGAAGTCAGCTCACATTACAGGGAAATGGGTTAGTCACCGGACATCATACATTTAAAATAATCAACAAAGGAATTCGAGGAGGAAAGAGGATCTGAAATGTTGTAAAGAATGGCGTTATCAGATTTCATAGTAACTTTCAAAGGCAATAGGACAGGTACACAAAAGAGGTGAAATCTGCAGAGTTTTTGGGGAAGAAAAACATAGAGTTAGGACTGAATTGGGCAGGTCTTGCAAAACATTGGCACAGTCGGAACAGGTCAGATTGACTCTTTCTTTCCTGAAAGATACTATGGTTATACTAACAATTATATTCGAGTCAAGAAACATTGCGTAAAATATGAAAGATTTATGGGATCTAGTTAATGACAAATGGCAAACATTGAATATATTCTAATGCACTACGTTTAGGAGAAAGTGCATAAATACAGTTGTAATTTCTTTAGTTTGCAATTAAAAGCGTATTTGTTGTGAGGTTTTAAAAATAATTGATTTGAATCAACTAGAATGCAAAACTTTTAATATAACATCACAAGATTTTCTGAAAGAACATGTATCTGAATTCCTCGCAGAATCTGCACGAAAAGCACAACTGCAGAGGAAGAGGAGCAGTATTTGAAAAGAGCCCAACTCTAAACTTGCTACCCATACCTTACCTTTGCTCAAATGTGTCTACAGGTGGAATTTTTCACTGTCTTGAGCACCATGAGCAATGGTGAGAAAGTAGAAAAATACAGTGAGAATGGAAAAAAAATCAGATTCCTGATTATTAGCTGATCTCGCCTCATCTCTCTGCACCACTCAATTCTCTCCTTCCTTGAGAATGAGACAGTTCAAATTCCTAATATGAAAGTCAGAGTTGTTTCTTGTTGGCAGCAGCTCAACACTTACTTCTCTGGGCAATTATCCAACTCTTCACCATAATCTCCTTACATGATTCATGGATACCATCCTCTTCCACTATTTGTCCAAACAGGTCGTCTTTGGCAAACTGCCAGCCTCGCCATATCACCTTGCCTGCTTTTGGACAAACTCACACACCACCTCAGCCCTTCAGAGCTCAAGAGATAGACAACCTGTGTGATTCTGGCAGGTTGCTTTGCACACAAGGATGAGAGGTGACTTGATAGAAGGTGTACAAGGTAATGAGAGGCATAGATACAGTGGATAGCCAGAGACTTTTTCCCAGGGCAGAAATGACTATCATGAGAGGGCATAATTTTAAGGTGATTAGAGGAAGGTATAGGGGAGATGTCAGAGGTAGGTTCTTTACACAGAGAGTGGTGGGTGCGTGGAATGCACTGCCAGTGGTGGTAGTAGAGTCAGATACATTAGGGACATTTAAACAACTCTTGGATAGGCACATAGATGATAGTGAAATGAAAGGTATGCAGGTTAGTTTGACCTTAGAGTAGGATAATAGGTCGGCAGAACATCTTGGACCAAAGGGCCTGTACTGTGCTGTACTGTTCTATGTTCTATGATGCATGCACATCTCATGACACATGATACATTTTATAGCTGTTAGCTTCCTTTCTTAGCGCTCACTTACTCTGCATTGAGACTAAGGCTGCCAGCCTTTGTGGCTTGCATTGATTTTTTAGTGCAGAGGGAAAGGTGGACAAATTGTCACAGTTCAAAGCACTGAACAGTCGTGGCAGTGAACATGTTGCTGTACGGCTCTAGGCTCTGTCAATGTCAGATCTCGGGGCACAGCAGAGGTGCCCGGCCCTTCAAATACCCTCCATTCTCCTCCCCTGCATGAGATGCTGCAGTCTATAGAAGTCCAAGGAGGGGACCCTGCATTTGGAAAGGACACTGTCGGCAGGTCTGGCCCTCTAGGCCAAAAGGACCCTCAGGATGACACCACCCCTTGTCTTTCTTGCCAATAGGGCCAATGAAAGCCCATAACTAAAGCACAGTAGGTCCTGCTCCAGATTGGAGCACAGCAGATCCCTCTCCTGCCCAGAGCATATGAGTCCCCTGGAAGCCTAGGCACCAGCTGTTGGGCCTTGACGTACCCCTGCACGAGACCCGACATTGGACTAGTAATCTAGAACCTCAGGCTAATGTTCTAAGGAGCATGAATTCAAATCCCACCATGGCAAATGGTGAAATTTGAATTCAATAAAACTCGAATGGGAAGCTAGCCTAATGGTGACTATGTAACCAGCCTAACTGGTTTCTAATGTCCTTTAGGGGAAGAAATCTTCCATCCTTACCTGGTCTGGTTGTAGATCCACTGCAGAATGGGTTGACTCTCAACTGCCTTCTGGACAATTACGAATGGCCAGCGACACCCACATCCCTTGAACAAATGTACAACAGTTCAGTAATGCTTTCCCAAAAACTGGAGGAAATATTTCCATTAGCTTATTTGTAAAGCATGAGATAACTGAACATGTTACTGTACGAAACCTTTGAAATATGATACTCAATAGAGCATTATGTGATCTACCCTGCCCTTTCAATACTCTGCTCCTGTGTAGATACTTAATAACTTCCTTTAATTTGAACCCTAAAGCAGCTGTTCTTATTTCATGAAAGCCCGTGTTCATTGCATTTGATTCAATTTAATAACGTGATGTGCCCCAGGCAGAGACAGGCTGGCAATCATGTGTGAGAGGTTCCTCCTCACTGCGGTATGCAAAGTCTCAAATGCAAATATCTCTTTAACAGGCTTGGTATTAACAAGTGAGAGCAACAGGTTTCTACTTCACACCACAGTTTATGCAAAGCCTAATCAAAGCATTATTAGTTTGTACTGGGTACAGTTCCCAAAATAGAAAAAGGGTTTTTTCAAACTCCTAATCTGGCCATTCTTGGGCCAAGGAAGCTCATTGCATCAGCGGTCAAAGCCATTTGTCCAGATAAGAGTTCCAATTATGAACTGTTTTCACCCTCAGGCTGCTACCTGACATGGAATTCGTTGTGTCAATTTTAAGTCTATTACAATTATATTGAATGGAACATGCAGTATGGGAACAAATTGAATATTATTGCAAGTACTTTAAGATTAAAGTTGAAATATTTTAGTAATTTCTTTATTAGACAGATTTCATGAATAACTATGGTATTGGAGGCAAAAAGAGCAACTCTCATCTCTTCTGCACATTGCCCTCAAGGCGGCTGTGGTGAGGATGAGAATGACACCCATGTCCTATAGAATGTGCCTTTGCGAGGAATGTCTGGAGAGAGATGCAAAGTTTTTTTTTGAGGTTTATCACGAGCAGAATGATGATGGGTCTCTGCTCTATGTGTTGTTTCCAGGAATACAGACAAGGCAAGCATCAATTGAACCTGGAGGATCCTCAGCTCGATGAAGGATCCTCTTTGGTCTGTCTGAAACTTGTTGGTCTTTCAGTGCAAGGTGTCGTCCTTGACTGAGTGCTGTAGACTGGCACATTTTAAGGACCAAGACCATGCGCTAATGGATGTACTAAAGTTTGGGGAAGCCACCACAGAAGTGCAATGTGGAGATGATAGTTTCCCAAAGCCTGTCAGTCATTATACACTAAGGGGTGGGAAACTGCAGAACCCCTCAGGCACTGTGTCTTCTAAAGAATTTACAGTTTGCACACCAAGAGTATTGAAAATATACTGAAGAACCTCAATTTCTCAATACATGGGGTGTCCACTGCAGGGGCACAATGGGAAAAGGTTCAAAGTACATCAAATAGTACATCAAAGACTGGAATCTGTAGAAGTCCTCAGGCTTATACACCTGACAAGACAGTGAGCATGAAATTTCTGCTGAGATACTTAAGAGGGAACATGCCACAGGAGGAAAAGTTCATTTCTATTGTACATTTTGTAATTTTCAATGCAGGCTGTACTCATGGCATGGAATTTATATTTTAACTATTAAGACTACTGCAATTGTACGAAGATTTCTAAGAGTGGACCATACTGTATGGAGCCAAGTTGAATTTTGTTACACTTTCCCTCATTCTTAAGTTGAAATGTTCTGCAATGTACTTGTACAAACTTCAAGAATTATATATACTTTGGAAATGAACGCCTAGTAATTGTGTGGTGAGGATGAAGGTGGGAGAAGAGGGGTTTTAAGAGAGGTTTGCGTGCAAAAAAAAACGAGTTTCTTTTGTTCCTCAGCAAAGCTCCTTGCTATGATCTAAAAGTAGCAAGTGGTTTGGATCAAAAATCACCTTCCAAAAAATAACTGCACAATGTATTCAAATCAGTCTTCTCTGCCTGAGGAATTTCAATTAGCATCTTGCACAAAACTATTCTTGATACAGATTCTCCCTATAAATTCATAAACCTCATTCTCAAGGATCAAAAATATGGCCCAAAGAGCAGGTGGTGACTTACTTACACGTAAGGCAGTTGCAATGTGATATATTGCTGCATGTCGACATTAGATTTGCCAATTGTTTAAAAGATCACAATGACCACATATTCAAAGTTGCAGAGAGAATGATTGAGCATCTTATGCAGAAAATACTGGCAGAAACTATTGCCAAATGTGCACTAGTGACCTTGCTGGAGCCTCTCAGTTGATAAACACATCACTTTGTTGAACTTTTAGAAATATTATTTTAATGGAATGTGAGCGTCACTGACAAAGCCTGTCTCTAATTACCCTCAAGAAGGTTGTGGTGAGTTTCTTGGGTCACTGCAATCCTATGGGCAGTAGGTACACATACGGTGCTGCAAGGAAAGGAGCTCCAGGATGTTGACCCAGTATGAAGGAAGGGAGGGCAATATATTTCTAACACGTCTGTGACTTGAAGGGGAAGCTGCAGGTGCTGGTGATCCCAGAGGTGTGCTGCCCTTGTCCTTTTTGATGATAGAGGTCATGTTGGTGAAGGTGTCTTGATGAGTTGCTGCACTGCATCTTGTGGATGGTACAAACACTGTGCATCAGTAGTGGAGAGAAATAGTGTTTAAGATGGTAGTTGGGGTGATGAACAAATGGGCTGCTTTATCCTGGGTAGTGTCAAGCTTCTTTGGGTGCCTTTGGAACTGCACCCATCCAGGCATGTCAGGAGTATTCCATCACAGTCCTGACAGTATATGGTGGACAGGTCTCAGTTAGTGAGTTACTCACCACAGAATTCCCAGCCTCTGACCTGCTCTTGTAGCCACAATATTTATAGGACTGGTCCAGTTCGGTTTCTGGTCAATCGTAATCAGCAGGATGTTGATAGGGAGATGATTAGATTCTCCCTTGGTGGAGACGGTCAAAACCTGGTGTGCTGAGAATGTTACTTGCCACCTATCAACCTAAGCCTGAATGTTTTCCAGGGCTTGCTTCATCTGAACATGAACTGCTTCAGTAGCTGAGGAGTTGTGAATGGTGCTTAACATTTGGTTGGGTCTAGCAAACTACTCTGAGGATCTCCTGCAGTGATATCCAAGGAGTGAGATGATTGGCATTTAACTGCCACAACTATCTTTCTTTGATCTAGGTCTGTTTCCAACCAGCGGAGTATTTTCCCTGTGATTCCCATAGCTCCTTCAGAATGCGAGCACAGGGCAATGGACTGAATGGCCATCTATGGTGATATATGATTCTGTTCTATTGTATGTACCAAGAATGGCCTGACCTGTTCTCTGCAACCAATGGAAATAAAAATGATTAGACCTAAACATCCAACAAACATATAGCTCAAAGATTATGATTGAATCAGAGATAGTAGGAACTGCAGATGCTGGAGAATCCAAGACAACAAGGTGCAGAGCTGGATGAACACAGCAGGCCAAGCAGCATCATAGGAGCAGAAAGGCTGACGTTTCGGGCCTAGACCCTTCATCAGAAATGGGGGAGGGGAA
>NC_063358.1:13163220-13168849 GCF_021869965.1 Rhincodon typus | reverse complement strand
CTTGAGTGCCATATGTTCTTGAAATAACACAACCACAAGGTGTACTGCAAGTTATTTAAAATATGTGCACAGCATACTGCAGCATCAGTGCACTGTATGATGGGATGTGGTTTAACACCTACAGTCTTCACAAGTTTAGCTAAAGGTTTCAGTCACATCTCCAAACATTACTAAATCATCAAATGCCAGGCATTTCCCTGCAGGGGTGGTGAGGTCAGTAAGGGGAAATCATTTCACATTCCCAGCATGTCTCATGATAGAAGGAGCATTGGTGAGAACTTAGAAACCGATCACTGGTCATCCGTAGCTAAGGCCAGGGTGCTTTAGGTATTTTAGTCAGTGAATGGTCGACCCACATCTTACATCTCAGATTTCATCACTGACCTTGGCTGTGTTAACTGTTCTTGGGCACAGTAAGTGTCCTCTTTATATTTAGTTAGAGAGGGACCCAATCGATCACAGCCCAGAGACCACCTACCTCTGACAATTCCAATCTTTTCTAACTCTATTGTTGCACCTCAAAACTGGTACAAAGCTTTAATTCATCAATATGACATGTTGTATATGTTTCTTTAATTGCTTCAACACTGTAACCTTCTCACTGTACAAAATGACAACTCTCAGAACCTGCTGATAGACAGCAGTGCTGTGTCCATGTGTTTGTTCAATATTGCTTGTCACTAACATGGTGCTATGGGAAGTTATAGTCATTCATATCACATCTCTATATCAGAGATCTACACACACCACTATGGTCTGAGTCTACTCATTGAACAGTTTAGTGACAACAGGTATACGCAAATAGACAGTGTTGCCATATGGGATCCGCCACCAACCCCTCCTCCCACTTCCTCCTCCCCATCCCCATGACCAGATCTCACATCTTCATTGGTTTCCATGAGAAACTCATCTTGGATGAAAGTATCAACTAACCTCCTACCCTTTGCATATTTCCAATGAATACATGATGCATTTGCTATATGCAAATCTCCAGCAGTATATAACTTGTTTCCACATCTTAACAGGCTCCATTCTGTGCTCATATTAGCCTTTGAAATGCAACAGTCAAACAAGTTCCTTTTCTTAAGGTGCTCATTGAGATAATTGTTAGTGTTTTTCTTAAATCTGCTGTAAGCCTATCTTCATTGGTCAATATTTATATTGGGAGTCCTACAGCTCCATGTGCCATACAATTGGCCTATTGACAGCCTCATTTAGAGGAAATGTGTTGGTGGGATTGCTCACATGCGAGCTTGATACTGAACTTGGAATGTACCAAAGCCATCCTGTGAGATAATGGCTCACTCAGTAGGATCACTTCTTGTTGTATATCGTATAGGAATGGACCAAAGGTCATCACCTTTGGGATTGAAAAGTGCCCAGTCTACCTCAGATTTATAGTAAGGTCTCCCAAAGGTTTGAACAACAGGTGTAGCTAGCTGTGTCACGCTGGTAGTACCAATAGATGTAGTATTCTCCACTAACAGGATGCTATCATCAAACCAAAAGGACGTTCTGTCCACCAAACAAACAAGTAATGAGGGTATATGAATTCCAGTGCCTGTGTGATGTTAGGTGTACAGGCAGTGCATCTAAACAACCAGCAAATCACATCAAACAGCCTGTCCCTTTGGCTGTTCACAACAAGAGCACTGAATATATTCTACTACACACGCTACAAAACTCAAAATACAGGGTCCAACATTAGATATGATTCTGCGATCAGAGAACATTTGTTAAATAATTCCAATTGTGCTAGGAGTAACACTGAGAACCAATTTAAAATTATCAGTTGGGTTCACAATATGGCTCACTCACATGTGCTATAAGATACATATAGTTAGCACTGGACCCTGAGCTTTGGAAACAGAAGAACCATGTTTACACACTGCATCTTTTTCAACTAAAGAAGATATTGGAGGACATCCTTTCCTTAGTGCACTCCCCCATGACAATACCTTGACTAAACAGAGTCCACTTACCTGGCTTGAATTTAAACAGAAGGTTGACAGCATGCATCTTTCTTTCAGCAAAAACCTTCTCATTGTAAAATCGAGTTGGATTTCCCAACAGCCAAAAACGTGATTGGTACTGACAGCAGTGAAACTGGCTCAGATCCCTACTGCTCTGTATCTGCATCAATGTCTTCGCATAAAGTAATAACTGGTCCAGCAAGTGGCCCCCTGCTCGGGCAGACTTATAGTTAGATAGTATGATAATGAAGATGTGACACTTTAGCTCACATTTTTCCACAGTTAACTTCATGGCAATGCTGGACATGAAGAAGTCCTGCCAACAACAGGAGGCCAATGCTGCTAGGACCAGTTGAGGCCATTTAAACATTTACTGGTAAGCACAGAGTGGGCAATTGATCCTGAGATCATCGATTTGCTCTCCAAAAGCAGCCTATCTTAATGGAACCAAATAGCTTTTTCTCCCTCTGTGTCACTGTCCTCCCTACATTGTTGCAGAGAAAATTGCTGAACTCGTTTTTAAGCATGTTATACCTCAGGCCTTTACTGAGTCCCAGCCAATCACCTAAAGACAATGCAGATTGCCTTCAATAAGTTTAGATGTTGCTGAATTTCTTGTCAATGTATTGATAGAAAAACAACTTTTGAGCTAACAGGGGAGGGGAGTGCAACAGAAGAGTCATGGATGTCAACTAAGGAGATTGGGATTTGTAACATCAAACTGAATTGCTCCTTAGATGTGAAATCTGAATGATGCGACTGCAGTTGTATTTAAAGGAACAATGCATTCATGGAAACCAGAGGTATTCAGGATGTGTCCTACCAACGCAGCAAGGACAGCTTTCAGATTTAATAATTCCTCAGAAAATCAGTGCTAGGTATAATCAGAAGCAGGAGGAACAGAGGGGACTGACAAGAATTCTGTGTTCAGGTTATGAATGCAATGTAGCAAGTGTTTTAATATCCTATCTAGGTCAGGAAAGGTGGGTAGATTTGCTGACTCAACTACGCTCTAAGCTACCCCCACCTTTCAATCTGTCTTGCTAAAAGTTCTGCATCATATCACTCCTCACACCCACTCGATGTTCAACAGCAACTAGCCCTTCACCTTCTTCGTTCTTCATCACATTCCTATTAATCCGTTGATCATTGTTACTCACCCCAATTCTCAAGCAGCATCATTCTGAGGAAAGGTCACTGGACCTGAAACATTAACTCTGATATTTTCTTCACAGATGCTGCCAGACCTGCTGAGCTTTTCCAGCAACTTCCATTTTTGTTTTTGAAGCTGGGTATTTCTGGCTCAGAGATAGCGACACTACCACTGCACCAGAAGAGCCTCCAAATAGACTGTTCATATACTAAATGGGCCAACAGAGTTCAGGGTGGCTTTGATCATGCACAGGAGGTAGTGACTAGCAAGGGCTAATGTAACCCAGGTTTTTAGGGGTCTGGTATACACAAGACAGAAAGATCAAAGAATTAAGGAGAAGTTTAGTCAACAGAACAGAACAACAATGCCCACTCACCCAGTGTTGCAAACTGGCAATGCAAGTATTTCTTTTGTATTTACTCTGATACTAAATTTCGGTAAAACCTGTGAAATTTACTTGTGCCTGGGATGGGTCTTGTGATTAAACAGGACTACTAAACTGTTAGATTTCTCAAACTCATTTATAATTGCAAAATCTACATCAATTAAAATTAAAGTAAACCCAACAATATCACATAGTGGATACTGTCCCTGCATCTGAGCCAGAAATTCTGGGTTCAAGTCCTACTCCAGAATGTAATTACCAAGGGAAGTTTGTCTATAATATGGTCAAACAGGTTGCGCATCAACATTTCATTCTTCCAACTTACATGAATGACTGATGGTCAAATCTGGACAGATTCCTGGTCAACCACATGATGGAAAGAAATTGAAGACTCTACCATCATTATTTGTAGCTTCAGACTACAAAGTGCATGTTAACATGGACTGCTTGGTTCAGTTGACTACTTGGCTGGGGAAGATCAAATTGGCACCAAGAGCAGGCGGTTTTGAACCCTGTGTTGGCTGAGGTGGTTTCGGGACCTACCTCCTTGCTTTACCTTACAGTGGAGGCTGTGGCACTGAGTCAGGTCTGCCTTCCCGCAGAAAAGCCAAGAAGAAAAAACTAGAGTGCAAAACATGAGGGACAGTGTTAGAGGTAACCCATGGCAAACACCCATTTCACTAATATAGAGCAGGAGGTAGACCTGTGATCCTCTCATTCAGCGTTGAACAGCTCATAGATAGTTTAGAATGTTTGCCTTTTCTCCTAACCTGATTTCCAAGGGACTTCCATTGGATTGTTCCACAGTTATGGGCAAAGTACTGTAATGGTTTGTCTTTGTCTTCTACAGGTTGGCTGACAAGAAAGTTCTTCCATCTTACTGCCTGCCATCAGGCGTATTTGGAAGGATTTACAAGCTGATAAACAACCTGTTTGGACACATTACGAATGCACCATGTGACCTGGTGGGGTCTCAAACATGGAGTTTCTAGCCCCGAGGTGGTGACGCTACCACTGCACCCAAGAACAGCTCAGAGATTGTCAGTGACACAATTAAAAATATTTTTCATATGCTTATTAATTTCATCAATGACTGAATCATGAAAAGACTCCGACTTCACAAGGAAGCAATCATATCACTATTCTGTGTTTTCCAGGATTTTCACATGTTCTGCAAATGTTGCAGGCTATCCATTAAGACAATTCTTCAGGATCGCATTCCTTCTGAGTGTGAACTATCTATGCACCTGTAGCTATGTACATTTGGTAGGTCTACATTGATGTCTGGGTTTTAACCTGATGATCCACACGTCTCAGATAAGCATGAGCAGAAACTGGTATCATGGGCAGACATGGGGAGTCCACATCAGAAAACAAAATATTTTCAGACCTCTGCACACAGATGCTTAACTTTGGGGATAGCTGGAATGTCTGAAGCTGGAAGGGACCTTGGATTGTCCCTCCAGCTTTCAGAATCTACCCATTACACTTAACTGGGCAGGAAACCTGTCTCCAGACCAATTCACTGCTCAGTCATTTGAAAACTTAAACTTAATCAGTTTCCCCAGCAATGATGAGTCTCCCACCCCAACAGTGAAAATTCTATCCAGGGTGTCAGATTGTTCACCTTTCATCGTAACTGGTTCGGAGCGTTTCTATTAATTCTGTTTTTATACAGAGATGTGACTTGAAAATGACACATACTGGTACCACTTATCTTGTATACTTCAAAATGGAGCTCCAGTACATTTATTTTCAAGCATTGCTGATTGTTTACTTTTTCCCCCTCTCTGGGTATCATTGCTTATAGTGTGGTATTAACGCTTGTCCAGAAGCTCCTTCTTCCAGATGGATGCTTGAATAATAACACATAAAAAGCAAGCTGCAAAACAAAGTTTGGATCCTTCTCAATAACTTTTTTTAAAGACAACAGTTTCAGAATATAGCACAGTGTGGAGCTGGAGGAACACAGCGGGCCAGGCAGCATCAGAGGAGCAGGAAAGCTGAGGTTTTGGGTCGGGACCCTTCTTCAGAAAGGCCCATTTCTGAAGAAAGGTCCTGACCCGAAACCTTAGCTTTCCTGCTCCTCTGATGCTGCCTGGCCCGCTGTGCTCCTCC
>NC_063358.1:13116847-13143220 GCF_021869965.1 Rhincodon typus | reverse complement strand
CCAGGATGAGGCATTCCACTCCCGTACATCTCAGTTGTCCTCGTTTTTCAAGGACCGTAACTTCCCCCCGTCAGTGGTCGAGAACGCCCTCAACCGTGTCTCCCACATTTCCCGCAACTCATCCCTCACACCACGTCCACGAAATAAAAACCAAAAAAGAATCCCCCTCGTCTTCACGTACCACCCCACCAACTTCCGGATCCAACGCATCATCCTCCGACACTTCCGCCATCTGCAATCCGACCCCACCACCAAAGACATCTTTCCCTCTCCACCCTTATCTGCTTTCCAAAGGGGCCACTCTCTCCGTGACTCCCTTGCCCGCTCCACACCGTCCTCCAGCCCCACCACACCCAGCACTTTTCCCTGCAACCGCAGGAAGTGCTACACCTGCCCCCATACCTCCTCCCTCACCCCCATCCCAGGCCCCAAGAAGACTTTCCGCATCAAGCAGATGTTCACCTGCACATCTGCCAATGTGGTATACTGCATCCGCTGTACCCGTTGTGGCCTCCTCTACATCGGGGAAACCAAGCGGAGGCTCGGGGACCGCTTTGCAGAACACCTCCGCTCGGTTCACAATAAACAACTGCACCTCCCAGTCGCGAACCATTTCAACTCCCCCTCCCATTCCTCAGATGACATGTCCATCCTGGGCCTCCTGCAGTGCCACAACGATGCCACCTGAAGGTTGCCGGAACAGCAACTCATATTCCGCTTGGGAACCCTGCAGCCCAATGGTATCAATGTGGATTTCACAAGCTTCAAAATCTCCCCTCCCCCTACCGAATCGCAAAACCAGTCCAGCCTCCCTAACCTGTTCTTCCTGCCACCTATCCCCTCCTCCCACCTCAAGCTGCACCCCCATCTCCTACCTACTAACCTCATCCTGCCCCCTTGTCCTGTCCGTCCTCCCTGGACTGACCTATCCCCTCCCTAACTCCCCACCTACACTCACCTTTACTGGCTCCATCCCCGCCTCTTCGATCTGTTTGTTTCCTCTCCACCTATCCTCTCCTCTATCCATCTTCTATCCGCCTCCCCCTCTCTCCCTATTTATTTCAGAACCCCCTTCCCCTCCCCCATTTCTGATGAAGGGTCTAGGCCCGAAACGTCAGCTCAAAGATTATGGTACCTTTTGGCTATTTGCTGTGACATTAAGCTGCAGTGAGGCTGGCAGTCAGTTGAATACAGTCTAAACCCTGTGCCAGAGCACACTGCAATTCACTCTAACTGTACATGGAAGTTGAGAGGCGACCTAATAGACATTTATAAAATAATGAGGGGTATAGATAGAGTTAATGATAGTTGGCTTTTCCCTCAGATAGAGGATTTTGTGGTGGCTCAGTGGTTAGCACTGCTGCCTCACAGCACCAGGGACCTGGGTTCAATTCCAGCATTGGGCAACTGTCTGTGTGGAGTTTGCACATTCTTCCTGTGTCTACACAGGTTTCTGCTGGGTGCTCTGGTTTCCTCCCACAGTCCAAAGATACACAGCTTAGGTGGATTGGCCATGCTAAATTGCCCATCCCATCCAGGGATGTGTAGGTTAGCTGGTTTAGCCACAAGAAATGTAGGGTTACAGGGTAGGGGGGTGAGTCGGTGTGTAATGTTGGGCCGAATTGCCCATTTCCATGCTGTGTGGATTCTCATTATTTCAAGACTGGGGGGTATAATTTTGAGGAGAAAGATTTAAAAAAAGACATGAGGTCAATTTTTTTTACGCAGAGGGTGGTTCGCATGTGGAGGACACCGGTACAATTGCAATGTTTAAAAGACATTTGGATAAGTACATGAATAGGGAATGGTTGGAGGGATATGTGCCAGGAGCAGGCAGGTGGAACTAGTTTAGTTTGGGATTATTTCAGCACAGACTGGTTGGACCGAAGGGTCTGATTCTGTGCTGTATGACGCTATGACTCAATGACTATGTCATGATAATTTTTTAATGGATTTTACTCAGTTTAGATGTGATGGGAAGGAAATGGTAATGGATACATTGTGGACAAAGAAATTCTCTGACTTCATTGATTTCTTATTGGCTAGCATTTAAAACAATGTCTTAAGTTTCAAAACATTCTCATCAATGGACTTCATACCTAAAACTGTTGTACTAACACTAAATCCAAAAGCAGAACACATTCTCCCTGATAAAAACAATTTCCAAGTGACCAAGCATTTTGTTATTAGAAATACAGCAGTTTTTTTTAATGATGCAATTGTAAATACCAAACATATTCACAAACCTTCCCAATAGATCTCTATGGAAATCCCATACCCTTTAACAACCAATTCTCAACCACCATTTATGAAACTAACCCAACTTGATGAGCAAGAAAAGCAAATAGCAGACAGCAACCTGGGTTCGTGTGCAAAATATTAGTGAAGTTGTTATCTTTGTATTCTTTCCACTGAGTCTATATAAATAACTGGGTACTTTTTACTTCAACCTTATATTGATGACATAGAAGGATTACTAATAGTGATGCAGTATGTCAATCCACAATTACATGCTGTGATCAAAGAAACTTGCACAAATAAATCAGGCTTGTACATGCTAATAGTTATACAAGAGGAAGTGAAAAACTATTTGCATCGTTTGCTGCACCTTAGATTTCGCAACAGTCTGTAAAGATGTAAACTGTCCCATTATGTTACTCATTTTTTTTCAGTCATATAGTCATACAGCATGGAAACAGATCCTTTGTCCAACTAGTCCACGCCAGCCAATTTTCCCAAACTAAACTAGTCCCACCTGCCTGCGTTTGGTCCATATCTTTCTAAACCTTTCCAGTCATGTACTTTTCCAAATGTCTTTTAAACATTGCAACTGCACCCGCATCCACCACTTTCTCTGGCAGTTCATTCCACACACTCCTCTCACCTTAAAAATATGCCCCATAGTTTTGAACTCACCCACCTTAGGGAAAAGACCTTTGCTATTCATCTTATCTATGCCCCTCATGACATTATAAACCTCTATAAGGTCTCCCCTCAACCTCCGATGCTGCAGCGAAAGAAATCCCAGGCTACCCAGCCTATTTTTATAACTCAAACCCTCCATTCCTGGCAACATCCTGGTAAATCTTTTCTGAACCCTCTCCAGTTTAATAATATCCTTCCTATGCCAGGGTGACCAGAATTGCGCACAGTATCCAGATATTAGCCTTTTCTTAAAAATTTAGTATTTTCCTATCTTCAATGCAATGATAATCATGCAATTCAGAATGAAACTGGTAATCAATGGTCACCAGTGAGATATAATCACAGACTAGAAGGTCCAAATGGGAAAAGACCTGTAGAACATTGCATTTGCTTTAAAAGTAATAATTTTGCTCAAAGACTAGAGGGAAAACTCCTCTTTGCCTCATTGGAAACTCACAGAGTGATCCCCACTCCACCCACCTGTGAACTGAAGCTAAACATACGAAATGAGCAGCTTAATTTATTGCCCATCCCTAGTTGCCTTTAAGAAAGTAGCGGTGAGCTGCCTTCTTGAACTGCTGCAGTCCATTTGGTGCAGGTAGACACACAATGCCAGTAGAGAGGGAATTCAAGAACTTTGACCCAACAACAGTGAAGGAACAGCGACATATTTCCAAGTCAGGATGGTGAGCGGTTTGGAGGGGAACTTGCAGGTGGTAATGTGTCCATGTATCTGCTGCCCTTATCCTTCTGGATGGAAGCGGTCATGGATTCGGAAGGTGCTGTCTAAGGATCTCTGGTGAATTTCTGCAGTGCATCTTGTAGATAGCACACACTGCTGCTACTGAGCGTTGGTGATGGAGAGAGTGGATGTTTGTGTATGTGGTGCCAATTAAGTGGGCTGCTTTGTCCTGGATGGTGTCAAGTTTCTTGAGTGTTATTGGAGCTGCTCTCTTCCAGGCAAGAGGGAAATATTTCATGGCGCTCCTGACTTGTGCCTTGTAGATGGTGGACAGGCTTTGGGGACTCAGGAGGTGAGTTACTCGCTGCAACTTTCTTATCTTCTGACTTGCTCTTGTAGCCAATAGCTATATGTGGTGAATCCAGTTGAGTTTCTGGTCAATGGTAACCCCAAGAATGTTGATAGTTGGGGAATTCAGTGATGGTAACACGGTTGAATGTTAAGGTGCGGTGATTAGATTGTTTCTTACTGGAGATGGTCATTGCTGGCATTTGTGTGGCGCAAACGTTACTTGACATTTGTCCGCTCAAGCATGGATATTATCCAGATCTTGCATTTGGACTGCTTCAGTATCTAACGAATCACAAATGGTGCAGAACATTGTGCAATTATCAGCAAACATCCCCATGTTTGACCTTATGATGGAGTGAAGGTCATTGATGAAGCAGTTGAAGATGGTTGGACGTAGGACATTGCTCTGAGGAACTCCTGCAGAGATGCCCTGGAGCCAAGATAACTGACCTCCAACCAGGTGCCAGGCATCACTCCAATCAATGGACAGTTTGTCCCCCTGATACCCACTGATTCTAGTTTTGCTAGGGCTCCTTGATACCACGCTCGGCTGAATGCAGCCTTGATGCCAAGGGCTATCACTGTCACCTCACCTCTGGGACTCAGTTCTTTGGTCCATGTTTGAATCAAGGCTATAATGAGGTCAGGAGCTGAAAACCATATGGCCTTGCTGGATGAGCCTCCAAGATGTTCTCCCTCTTAGTGCAGCTGTGACCTTCTATTAATGAGTAATGGAACTCCTCCACCCCTTTTACATCCCTCTCTTTAACACACCTGAATCATGTAAATCCTGGATTGTTGAGCTGCCAGTCTTGTACGTCTCTCAACCAAGTTGTAGCCATTACAGAAATATCATAGTTCCACATACAAATCCAGGCTCCAAACTTATCTGCATGAAAGTGATAGGTATAAGCTGCATTGACTCATTCGACATTATAACAAAGTCTACCAGGAGACAATGAGGACAGATGTGCCTCCATCAAAATCTCGAGCTAAATTCACTACAATTAGAATAGATAGATATTTGATGACTAGCATGGATACAATAGGCCAAAAGGCCTCTTTTCATGTTGTAAAAACTCAATAACTCTATGACTCCTCTTTTTCGCCACTGAAGACTATATGACAGCATTCGATTGGGTAGAACTTAATATAGTTTCCAACATTAACCCTTTCAGAAAGATTACCCTTATACCATAATTAACAACAGAGGGATGAAATTTAGGAAGTAGAGAGGCCTGAGTTGGAAGAACACAGAGATCTCACAGACCAAAGGAGATTACATGGATACAGATAGGCAAGGACCTGGAGAGATTTGAGAACAAATTGAGAATTTTGAGTCATTGCAGGGCAAGGAGGGGCAATGAAAGTATGATTGGAGAATGAGATTTTGTGCAAATAAGACTAAGTAGAGCAGAGTTCCAGATCATCAGTTGAAGTAGGAAAAAATGTCGCCTGAAATCACTGGGGCTTGGTCAATATAATTACTCATCACTCCATACATACTGTTTTAACAAACACTGTTTAAATGGAAGTGACATACATATTGTAAATAATTTTGAGGCCCCACACTCTGAAATTCTCTCCCTGAACCTCTCAGGCCCTCTCCCAGACTTCAATACTCAAAACTAGTTCTTTAAAAACTAGTTATTCTTATTTGCACAAAGTCTCATTCTCCAATCATACTTTCATTGTCCTTCCTTGCCCTGCAATGACTCAAAATTCTCAAAACTAGTTTCTTGAAGCAGGTTTTGCTAACTCCTATCCCTACTTCCTTTGTCTCAGGAAATATTTCAAAATGAAGCACTTGGGAATATTTCCTACATTAACTGTGCTATGATATTTAGCTGCATCACAACAACTTCAAAGAAATCTATTGGCAGTGAAGCATTTTGGAATACCCTAAGGCGTCGCTTGTTGCTGTATAAATGCAAGTTTATTCGTTTTTGTATGAATAGGCTTCCTCAAAAATCAAAATGGCAGCTCAAACCACTTCTGAAAAGTAATTTTATAAAGTGTTGGTCTGGTTCTTGATGCTTTGTTTCTTAATCCTAGTTCCTTAGTAAATGGTGACAATTTAGTGTGTTTTAACGAAGCAGTACAGTTCACATAAATGTTACTGATTGCTGATAGTAGTCTTTTGTCATCATTATTTTGAGTGAATCGTGATTTTTTTGCTGATAATAATGACAAACAGCTATGAAATGCAATACATTATTGACAGGGTCAATGCAAAGAACTTACAGTAGATAGCAACAACCTATAATTATTGAATGCATTTGAAGTAACGAGCCAACTCAGGAGCGTTATCAGACAAAATCTGACACCTTCAAGTCACATGTGGAGACAATCAAAAGCTTGATTGCATTTGTATGTTTTAAGAACATAACATAAGAACATAAGAACTAGGAGCAGGAGTAGGCCATCTGGCCCCTCAAGCCTGCCCCGCCATTTAATAAGATCATGGCTGATCTTTTTGAGACTCAGCTCCACTTACCCGCCCACTCACCATAACTCTTAATTCCTTTGCTGTTCAAAAATTTATCTAGCCTTGCCTTAAAAACATTCAGCAAGGTGGCTTCAACCGCTTCACTGGGCAGGGAATTCCACAGATTCACAACCCTTTGGGTGAAGAAGTTCCTCCTGATCTCAGTCCTACATCTGCTTCCCTTTATTTTGAGGCGATGCCCTCTAGTCCTAGTTTCACCTGCTAGCGGAAACAACCTCCCTGCCTCCACTTTATCTATTCCCTTCATAATCTTATATGTTTCTATAAGATCTCCCCTCATTCTTCTGAATTCCAATGAGTATAATCCCAGTCGACTCAGTCTCTCCTCATAATCCAACCCTCTCAATTCTGGAATCAACCGAGTGAATCTCCTCTGCACCCCCTCCAGTGCTAGTGTATCTCTTCTCAAGTAAGGAGACCAAAACTGCACATAGTACTCCAGGTGTGGCCTCACCAGGACCCTATACAGCTGCAGCATAGCCTCCATGTTTTTAAACTCCATCCCTCGAGCAATGGCAGACAAAATTCCATTTGCCTTTTTAATCACCTGCTGCATCTGCAATCCCACCTTCAGCGATTCATGCACAAGGACACCCAAGTCCCTCTGCACAGCAGCGTGCTGCAATTTTTTACCATTTAAAACATAGTCCATTTTAACGAGCATATTAAAGGAGGAAAGTGGAGTTTTAGGACTGGAGGTTCAGAGCTCATGGCATTGGCAGGTTAAGGTAATGGTGGAGCAGTTAAAATCAGGGATGCTCAAGAGACCAGAATTTGAGGACAGCAGATGTCTCAGAGGCAGAGGAGGTTACAGACACAGGGAGAAACGAAGCCACAGAAAGATTTGAAAACAAGGCTAAGCAAATTTTAAAAGTGAAACACTGCTCAACTAGGAGCCAGTGAAGGTGAATGCAGATAGGGATGACGGTCACCCTGCTATAGGAAGGATATTATTAAATTGGTGAGGATGCAGAAAGGATTCACAAGGATGTTACTGGGACAGGAGGGTTTGAGTTATAAGGAAAGGCTGGATAAGCTGGGACTTTTTTCACTGGAGCATAGGTGGTTGAGGGGTGACCTTACAGCGGTTTATAAAATTATAAGGGACATAGATAAGGTGAATAGCAAAGGTCTTTTCCCTAGAGCGCATATTTCCAAGTTGAGAGGAGAAAGATTTAAAAGGGTCCTGAGAGCAATTTTTTTTTACACATAAAGTGGTTCGTATTTGGAATGAACTGCCAGAGGAAGTGGTAGGTACAGGTACAGTTGCAACATTTAAAAGACATTTGGTCAGGTACATGAATAGGAAAGGTTTAGAGGGATACGGGCCAAAAGCAGGCAAATGGGACTAGTTTAGTTTGGGAAACTTGGTCAGCATGGATGAGTTGAACCTAAGGGTCTGTTTCCATGCTGTACAACTCTATGATTCAATATCCCGGTGTGAATTAAGATGCAGGCAGCAAGTTTTGGATGCCTTCAAGTCTGAGTGTTGAATGCGGAAGGTCATCTAGGATTCTAGTGAAATTGGTCAAGTCTTGAGGCAATGAGGATAATGATGAGGGTTTCATCAGGAAACGGCTGAGGCAAGGATGAAGTTAGGCCAGTACAGCTATATAGAAATATATATGAGTGTTGCACCACCCTTTCTGTTTTGAACACAAGCCTCAATGGTCTACCACAGAGATGGGCAAAAGGTGGGCTAGACATTGATTAAGTAAAGAGCAAACTCCAACTAACCTTTATTACATTTCCATTTTGGAAAAATATAAATGGAATGAAGGATAAATAATTCTGTTCTATTGGCCTATTCACCTTTTTTTTTAAGTTCCCACCAAAATGTTGGAGTCACATAGGTGAGGTTGGAGATAACTGTGTTTCCAACAAATAAAATAGGTTCAACGCTCTCGCAGCAACAAGCTTCTTCCCCCAACACAGATGGCTCCACATACAGTTTCATGATAGACAGTTTCCACAGTACTATAATGTGGAAGGGTTAAGGGTATTCCTCAATATTATTGTTCCATCGACTAAAACATATTGCTTTACTTAAATGGAGATTAAGTCACTTAGGAAAATCTGATGTTTTTTTTACAGTTGGTGTGCTTCATAATAGTGAAAGTTTTTTTTGAAAAAAGGAGAGTTTGCTTGCTGAAAACATGAATGGAATGAGAATTTCACATTAACCAGAATGGAAATGAGGCTTCCGATGTCAGAGCTAAAAGGAATGAAAGAAATTAGTTCTTTTTCTGCAGGTTTATAATTACAAATAAGCAAAGAGAGTAGCAGCGAGAATTTGAAATACGATAACAGTGTGGTTTCCTGTGCTCATGTGTGACGCACATGTAGTCCAAGAGCTAAAAATAAATGATGAAAAGGATTTTTTTTGTTTGTTAAACCCATTCATCAGTTACCTGATACCATGTTTGGGGCAGAGGAGTGGGAAACAGTAGCTGTATTGTTAGCACATACATGTCTCATTTTTAAATGCAAATTTTTACTGAGTGAGGGAGGGCAAGGAAGAATGTGTTGCTTGTTTGCATTGTCCTGAAGGTGTTGGAGTGGAACTGCAGAAATAGAATCAGCCCTCTTCACCACTTTAACCTACAGTGGAATTATGCTGCAGACAATAGTTTAACATAGACCACATTTACACACAGTGCACTGGCTGCACCATTTCTTTGCTGTGTTAGCAGTCTACTGCAATGGGCACAAACTCATAACCCTAAGTTTTCACTCCTGGGGCAAGAGCGCAGAAATCCCACCCAAGACAAAACAATTCCAGATGTTGGAATTTTTCTTCCAGGGATGCAAGGTGACCGGCTTCTCTGGGAATCATGTGACCCTGGAGCCTCATGCCAATTTAGTGTGAACTTATGCCAACCTATGTTCCCTATCTATCATCCTTTGCTCTTCTACCTGCCATGCCAAGGTACTCAGGATTCATGCAGGTAGACCTTGGGATCCGTTCTGAGACAAAATAATCCTAAATGCAAATTACAGAATTTATTTAAAAACAAAACACTCTAATTCATAAAAAAAATCCTTCAATTACATAATCGCTTAAAACATGTAATTCAAGTGTTTAAATTGTTATAAAAGCAAGTATTGGAATTTATAGTCCTGTTTCAAGGAGTACGTATTTGGAGCTGTCAATCAAATGGTGAAATGGCAGACAACCTACTGTAATATGGAGGGCTGCGAATTCAGTCGTAGAGGAAAGATGGCCATCTAGTCTCTTGAGATAGTAGGAACTGCGGAGGCTGCAGAATCTGAGACAACAAGGTGTAAAGCTGGATGAACACAGCAGGCCAAGCAGCATCATAGGAGCAGGAAGGCTGACGTTTCGGGCCTAGACCCTTCATCAGAAATGGGGGAGGGGAAGGGGATTCTGAAATAAATAGAGAGAGAGGGGGAGGCGGATAGAAGATGGATAGAGGAGAAGATAGGTGAGAGGAGACAGACAGGTCAAAGAGGCAGGGATGGAGCCAGGTAAGTGTAGGTGGGGAGTTAGGGAGGGGATAGGTCAGTCCAGGGAGGACGGACAGGTCAAGGAGGCGGGATGAGGTTACTGGGTAGGAGATGGGGGTGGGGCTTGAGGTGGGAGGAGGGGATAGGTGGGAGGAATGGTTAGGGAGGCGGGGACGAGCTGGGCTGGTTTTGGGTAGCTGTCAGGGGAGGGGAGATTTTGAAGCTTGTGAAGTCCACATTGATACCATTGGGCTGCAGGGTTCCCAAGCGAAATATGAGATGCTATTCCTGCAGCCTTCGCGTGGCATCGTTGTGGCAACGCAGGAGGCCCAGGATGGACATGTCGTCCAAGGAGTGGGAGGGGGAGTTGAAATGGTTTGTGACCTGGAGGTGTAGTTGTTTGTTGCAAACCGAGCGTAGGTGTTCCACAAAGCGGTCCCCAAGCCTCCGCTTGGCTTCCCCGATGTAGAGGAGGCCACAACAGGAACAGCGGATACAGTATACCACGTTAGCAGATGTGCAGGTGAACATCTGTTTAATGTGGAAAGTCTTCTCAGGGCCTGGGATGGGGGTGAGGGGGGAGGTGTAGGGGCAGGTGTAGCACTTCCTGCGGTTGCAGGGAAAAGTACTGGGAGTGGTGGGGCTGGTGGGGAGTGTGGAGAGGAGTTTGGAGTCACGGAGAGAGTGGTCCCTCCAGAAAGCAGATAAGGGTGGGGAGGGAAAAGTGTCTTTGGTAATGGGGTCAGATTACAGATGGCGGAAGTGTCGGAGGGGAAGGAAAACGAGGAAAAATGTTTTTCAAGGACCGCAACTTCCCCTCCACAGTGGTCGAAAACGCCCTCGACTGTGTCACTCGCATTTCCCGCAACTCATCCCTCACACCCGCTACCTGCAATAACAACCAAAACAGAATCCCCCTTGTCCTCACGTACCACCCCACCAACCTCCGGATCCAACGCATCATCCTCCAACACTTCCGCCATCTGCAATCTGACCCCACCACCAAAGACATTTTTCCCTCCCCACCCTTATCTGCTTTCCGGAAGGACCACTCTCTCCGTGATTCCCTTGTCCGCTCCACACTCCCCACTAGCCCCACCATACCCGGCACTTTTCCCTGCAACCGCAGGAAGTGCTACACCTGCCCCTACACCTCCCCCCTCACCCCCATCCCAGGCCCTAAGAAAACCTTCCACATCAAGCAGATGTTCACCTGCACATATGCTAATGTGGTATACTGCATCCACTGTTCCTGTTGTGGCCTCCTCTACATCAGGGAAACCAAGTGGAGGCTTGGGGACCGCTTTGTGGAACACCTACGCTCAGTTCGCAACAAACAACTACACCTCTCAGTCGCGAACCATTTCAACTTCCCCTCCCACTCCTTGGACGACATGTCCATCCTGGGCCTCCTGCATTGCCACAACTATGCCATCCGAAGGCTGCAGGAACAGCATCTCATATTTCGCTTGGGAATCCTGCAGCCCAAGGGTATCAATGTGGACTTCACAAGCTTCAAAATCTCCCCTCCCCCCGACCACATCCCAAAACCAGCCCAGCTCATCCCCGCCTCCCTAACCATTCCTCCCACCTCAAGCCCCACCCACATCTCCTACCTACTATCCTCATCCCGCATCCTTGACCTGTCCGTCCTCCCTGGACCGACCTATCCCCTCCCTAACTCCCCACCTACATTCACCTTTACTGGCTCCAACCCCGCCTCTTTGACCTGTCTGTCTCCTCTCCACCTATCCTCTCCTCTATCCATCTTCTATCTGCCTCCCCATCTCTCCCTATTTATTTCAGAATCCCCTTCCCCTCCCCCATTTCTGAAGAAGGGTCTCAACCCGAAATGTCAGCTTTCCTGCTCCTCTCTTGCTGCTTGGCCTGCTGTGTTCATCCAGCTCTACACCTTGTCATCTAGTCTCTTGTGTGTTTCATGTAACTTGCTCCACCTGCAAACACACTGGTGAGGGGTCCATAAAGTTCATCATCATGAATCCCAAGTCAACATTTAATGAGATGCGCTATGAAGAGACTTCTGAAAACTAAAGGTTGGGAATTCAGAGTTATGTTGGGGGGATAGAAATTTGATTCAGTGGGAACAAAAGGCGAGGCATTTAGGGGAGAATCTGTTTCCATTCTTTTTTACTGTGAGCACAAATTCCAGTGGTGGGGATGGGCAGTTGCACCTACTAAAGATGCCTAAGAGGAGGTTTAGGAAAGGTGCAGCAGATGTGCAGACTACTTTTCCTATTCACAGACTTACCTGCCCTCAACTTCCAGCTGGAATCTGGTTCTTACACACAATAAACTATTTAGATGTGTCATGGCACAGGTCCGCGGCCATTACGTCGCAAGGTGGGCCTTTTACCACTGCACAGGACCACCTACTGGTTCCTGTTTCTACGCCCAAATCTTTCTTCACTTGCCCCTAACCGCTAGAACATGCTCATATAGACACTCAACTGACATAGCATTTGAAACATGAGCAGTAGGAACATATGTACGCAAGTGTTTTCTTTAAATAACTGGACAAAGTTCATTTGCAATAACTATGTAGGTATTTCCCCCTCTATCATGTTGTGTTAAGGTTCTCCTTCAAGTGGCCCAGAAATCAGGTTGTTTCACAGACTTACAGACATCAGAACAATCAGTAGGCTCTTTAGTAATCCCTTGGCAAAAGCCAAACAGTAAAATGACTTGGCTGTGGTTATTGACCATACCCTGAAACTATGGTGAAAATGTCAGCAAGAGATTAATCAAATACATGCTTTGGGAGATAAGGCGATGGAATACACAATGGGAAAAGTATTCAAGAGTTTTGGAAAGATGTGCCTTCACAGTCAAAGTGAGCTCCTCTTGTCCTAGCCTAAACTCCTCCCTTCTTGTTGGGTTTCAGCTTCTCCTCAATAACCTGGACAAATGATCACATCCATCCAGAAATCAAAATAAATGTGGAAGCAACTTATAACATTCTTGCGAGCATTGAATATTTAAAGAACGCATGAAATGGATGGGAAACATCTACGTATGGGGTTGTATCTCCTACAGCCTAAGCAACATTCACACAAGCAGCAAGCAGCTGGTGAATAGTTAGAGGCGGATAAAGCACTGACTGAGAATGTGCCACAAAAAGGTTGAATAAATTTAGAAAAGTTTGTACCAATGTCAGTCTTTCAAGATCAAGTTTGGCTGAGTCAGCACTAATGACTCTGGTGGTGTATGCTTTCAATGAGAATAATCAGTCGTTTCCAAATCCTTTCAAGTTTAGTAAGAATTGAGCAAACTGCTATTTTTTTCCTTTATTCATTAATGGGATGAGGGCATCACTGGCTAGGCAGCATTTATTATCCATCCCTAATTACCCAGAGGGCAGTTCAGAGTCAGCCGCATTGCTGTGGGTCTGGAGTCACATGTAGGCCAGACCAGGTAAGGAAGGCAGTTTCCTTCCCAAAAGGCGTTAGTGAACCAGATGGGTTTTCCCCCGACAATCGGCAATGGATTCACGGTCATCATTAGATTCTTAATTCCAGATATTTTTATTGAATTCAATTTTGAACTCGAGTCCCCAGAACATTATCTGGGTCTCTGGGTTAACAGTCCAGTGATAATACCACTAGGCCATCGCCTCCCCTGCTTGTAATGATTGATCATTTAGGGTTATCCTGTAATACAGGTCACAGTTGTATTCCAACTGAAAGGAAACTTAAACCATTCGCCAGCAATTCAAATAATGTGAAAGCATTTGGAGTTGACACCGAAGAACAAACTAGCCATTGGAATCAAAAGCCATCAGAGTGAATCAGAATTCCAGTGACACCATACTGCAAGATGCCTTTAATGTACACAGAATCTTAAATAATTTCACAGATGGTATTGTGAAAACAGATACCCATGGCAGGAAATGTTTAGGTGGTACATGCAAATCCTTGTTTGAAGAAATAGCATTTTTATGGGAGTTGGGAGAGAGAGGTAAGGCAATTTGGGAAGGGAATTCCAGAGAGGAGGATCCAGGCAGCTGGAGTCCCAATGATTGGGTGAAGGAAAGGGAGATGCACAAGTTGCTGGAGGTAAAAGGTGATAATAAATTCAGGGACTTTGGAAAGAAAAGTGAGATTTTTGATATGGGACAGTAATTAATGAGGATAGAAAGGTTGATATTGGGGAATATTGAAGAAGATTGAATAAGATCGGGGAAGTTGGGACTATTTTCCTTTGAGAGAAGGATAAGATGATGCTTTGATAGAAGTTTTCATAATTATGAGGGATCTAGAGTTGATCGGGAGAAACTGAGTTCTCACTCATAAACAGATAGAGAACAAAATAGCACAATTTTAAATCGCTTCGTAAGAGAAGCAAATATGAGGTGAGAAAACCTTTTACCTCAAAGTGAGTAGTTAGTGTCTGGAATGCACAGTCCAGAAATTTGGTGGAGGCAGGTTCAATTGAGGTACCTAGAGGGCATTGGATGGTTATTTAAATATACTCAACGTGCAGGATTACGGAGAAAAGGCAGGAGATTGGCACCAAGTTAAAATGCTTAGAGAGCTGGTATTGACATGATAGGCCAAATGGCCCATTGCTGCGCAGTAACAATTCTGTGATTCTTCTGTGACACAGTGGGCTGAATGGCCTCTTTCTGTGCTCTAATAAAGAACGGGTATACATCCATCAAGTGCTACTGGATAACTACCTGGACCAGGAATCCTCGCTGATTTACCCTCTTTCCCTGTCCTGAAGACTGAAGAGGGAAGATTGTGATGCTCTGTCCTCCAATGTGGCTGAGATCAGGTCAACTCAGTGGGTCAACTTGGGTCATTTGTCATTCATTGGTAAAAGATTGGGGGCAGACTTTATGTTCAGACAGACAGCAAGGGAGTCACATCTGAAGAAAGGTAGGCAGTATTTCCAAGCCCCCTCCGTAGCTAATAAGTCTTCCCTCACACAAAACACCAGAAAACAAGACCTTCCTGGAAAACAGCTGTTGCACTAGCCCACAGAACAACAGTTACTGCACCACACAATGAATCATTCATTAAAGTACTTTAAGCCATTTTCAAGTGATGAGAACATTAAAAGCATTTTTAAATAATTAAAAAATGTTCAGATGATCAAACCTGGCTTGTGAGTTTTATGACTCATACAGGGACTATCACACACGCAGCTTGACACAAGATTTACATGCTGGTGCCATTTTTGGCAACAACTAGTTTAAAAATTCAACACGTTACCAAATTCCAGAAATTGGCTGGATCATCCCAATCTCCTGTCCGCCAAGAAAATTTGTCGTCATTCTGTTTTAAGCTGTCAGTAGAAAAATGATTAACAACCCAGAGACAGTCCATGATGTCTTGTCGGAAATGTAATGTACTTGCGCCAATGGCCTCTGTCAAACCAGCAAAGAATGAATAAGGGTGTACTCGGGGAAAATCTCATGTTAAGCTGGTTGCAGAGACTCTAAAGCATCAAGTACTGGACCCAGTACAGGTACAACCATCCAAACAGAATGGAATGTGGTTTTGACCGGTACAGCTGCAGAGACATAGATGTTACTGTTACAGTTATGATTACACAACCGAATTACAACAGTAACATATGTCTTTGTTAGTACAGTGCTTTTGGGACACTCTGTGGTCAGAAATCCACTATATATTTATTCTTCATATTACCTTGTTTGAGAGCAATTTATTGTTGTGGGCTAAAAGAAGGTAACATGCATGTATTCCACATACTGATTTAAACCCACGTATGTGGCTTGTTAAACACCCTTCCAAACACAGAGCCAAACCCATCATATGAGGTATGGCTGAGTCCTTTAAACTCCAGCCATCAATCTGGAGGCACCATAATACCAAGTGTTTGTTGAGCCCTCCATAGACACCAATGTGTCATATTTGCCAGAGCAACAGGGACATGTACTGAATTCCCTCATTAGCAGCATGGAAACATAGAAAATAGGGACACAAGTAGGTCATTCACCCCTTCAGCTCCATCGCTCATTAGGGTTGTGGCTGATCATCCAACTCAGTTTCCTATTCCTACTCTCTCCCCATTGATTCGTTTAGCCCTAAGAACTTTATGTAACTCCTAACTCCTCCTTGCAAACGTGGGTGCATGCAATGATGGCCTATCTGGAGCTGCGCTACTTGTAATTTGCAGGAAAATGTTTAGTATCAGCTAACTTGTAGTTCAGGTGACATCAGTAACTGAGGTATTTCCATGGGATCCTAACGTGACCCCCATTCATCAGATCTCCCACCTCAAACTGCGGGAGGAATTTTGTTGAGGCATCAGAGGTCTTGTCTGCTGGTTTGAGAGCCAGTTGAAGACCCACGCTGCCCCGAGCAGGGGAGACCAATGAGCGATATGTCCATCAGGCATCGGCAAGGACAGAGGAAGACCTCCAATCAAGACCCCAAAGGCTGAAGTTTGTACCCATAAGAGCTCCTGGCCAGAGATGGGAGATCTCACACTCGACAGTGGCACAGAGGAGGGCATTGCTACTCCAGGAAGACCACACCCAGATTCCAGAATCATACAAGACTGTGGAGAAAAGTGCGTGTTGGGGAAGATGTTTGAATGAGGACTTGTAGGGAAAGAAGGGCAAGGAGTTGGAGGCAAAGGAAAGGGTTCAGCTTCCACAACACCTGCAAGACACTGACTGCCTTTGATCAAGGGACCTGAGCCCATCCCATGGCGACAGTCTACCTACAGAGTAACAGCTATCATAATGTTTCATAGCACCAAGCCCACCTATAGCTGGGTTACGTCCCAGCAGGAGCAGGCTGAGGACCTGACACAGTTCTTACAAACATAAAAACAAGAATCCAGAGTAGGCCACTCAGCCCTTCATCACTCAATTAGATCATTGCTGATCTGATTTTAACCTAAACTCTATATTCCTGCATACACCCAATAATCTTACAGCCCCCTGGTAATTAAGAATATATCTACCCCTGACTTAAAAATATTTAAAGATTCTGCAACCACTGTCTTTTGGGGAAAGAAATTCCAAAGACTCTCAACCGTGGAGAGAAAAAAATGGTTCCTCATCTGTCTTAAATGGACAACTCCTTATTTTTAAACTAAGACCCCTAGTTCTAGATTCTCTCACAAGAGGAAACATCCTTTCAACATCCACTCGGTCAAGACATCGGGATCTTATCATCATCATCATCGGCGGATCTCTCACAAACGAGGCGACTCTCTTCCACTCTCAGGGGGAGTCCATAGGTGGCTGTACAGACTGATGTGGCTATCGCAGGCTCTGTTACACTTGGGGCAGGTGGTGGTCACAGGAAGGGGTGGGTGGGGCACTGATGTGGCAGGTTTTCTCCACTTTACTCCCCCCCAATGGCAAGTCTCAAGATGCTCAACACCTTCCTGGATGCTCCTCCTCCACTTTGGACGGTCTTGGGCCAGTGATTCCCAGGTATCTGTGGGAATGCCGCACTTGGCCAGTGAGGCCTTGAGGGGGCCACTAAAGCACTTCCTCTGCCCACCTGGAGCTTGCCTGCTGTTTCGGAGCTGGGAGTGGAGCACCTGCTCGGGGAGTCTCACGTTGCTCATGTGAACAACATTCCCAGCCCATCATAGCCTATCAAGGGTGGTCAGTGCCTCAATGATGGGGATTTTGGCCTGGTCTTACAGGTTTCAATTAACTTATCTCTAACTCTTCACAAGTCCAGAGGAATTCTTCATCAGGCCACTGAAGGGCTTCAATTGGCAGGGGGCAGGATCATTGACTCTCGGCCTTTTCACCAAGAACTGAATCCTGGCAGAGTCAGGAAAGTGCTGGGATTCTGGTACACCACCATCCCAGTGAATTCAGGACCCTTCCTGCCTCCAAGCTCATCACCTGCTGAAGCTTCCACCCCACAGAGAAGTGTCATTTTAGATTTAGATTACCTTAAATTCCCTGTGCAGTATTGCACAAGTTGCACTTTATTTGGTTGAAACAAATATTATTTTACTGAGCAGTCCCGGGATTTCACTAAAATGATTTACAATGAGGAAGTCTTTTAGTGCCCTAAAACAAAATAAGCAGACCCACTGATTTTCAAGGACTGAAATAAACATGTTTTTGTCGCAAGAGATCTACAGGTGTTGACCCCATTTTTTGTGATCATATTCCGTAAAAATGGTGAAGGAGGAATTTTGATAATTAAATACAAAATGAATATGTTCCCTATAAAAGCACTCAGAGTAATCTAGCATCTTAGGCTGTAATGATGAATACCTATTTAAAAACAAATATATCAAGTGTCTTCTCCAAAGCTGATATGCACTTCTAGCTGTAGACTAGCAACAGACCACAAACACTACTTTAATTTTCTATGGCTTGCAGAAATAATCCCTATTGGTGGAAACACGCATTAGACAAAAAACGGAAATTGCTGGTGAAACTCAGCAGGCCTGGCAGCATCTATGAAGAGAAAGCAGAGCTAAAGTTTCAAATCTGGTATCAGAACTTAAAGGAATGTTTGTGCACAACACTGGGAACACTTTAACCCGAACCAAATCAGATTCAAGCCAGTTTCCACATGTTGCAATGGAAGGTTTTATGTACAGTTTGGGTCTCTATTCAAAGGCCCAACCCACACAAGAAAAAACACAATCAGAGCATGACACCAACACCTTCTTATGTTGACTGTAACTGCAACACAGAAGAACTGCCACAGACTGAGACATCAGGCGACAGAAAACAACAGCACCTTTAGTTGTTTGTGTAGCTGAAGAACGCTGAGGATATGAAAATCTCTCACTTTGGCACATTTAACACAGACTGCATCTGTCTTCACAAGCCAACTGTACACTTCATCAGACAAATGTGCAAAGTGCTTTATGTTCACAGATACAGAGCAGAATGCGACAGCTCAGGGTTCAGAATCTTTGATGCATTTTTGAGGGCTGCAGACACTTATCTTTATGGCTCCATGCAGACATCCTGCAGAATTATAGACTCGTTTTTACAAGTCTCCGCCAGAATCAAATATATGGAGTTTTTAATTTCCTGTGAACCTGCTTCTCAGATCAACCAAGAGATTATTGCCATGGCTTGCTCTGTCTGAGTTAGTCTTCTGAAAAAAGCCCTGTGAGAAATCTGGCAAATTTCTTTGCTGTCTGTCACTTCTCACCTCAGGCAAAGCATGAAAATAACTTATTTTGAGCTGGTTGGGGTAAAAATAAATGCACCGTAGAACATGCTGTAATTAGAAGTAGCTCATTAATAAACATACCATTTAATTTATCAAAAGAGGGTGAATAAAGTGGGGAGAGCACAAAAACTCTAATTTTATAAGGATTTGTTCCACAACCTGATTAATCCCCAGAGATTTGCAAATGTTTCTGCAATAAAATAATATCAAGACAAATTCCTTCTCACACAGCATGTTGTGAAGATAGGTATAGGATGCTTTCAGGCCTTCTCCTAGCTCCTAGGATCATTTCTTTCTAAGCTTGGGTGTCAGGAAAACAGTACCACAGTAAATATATCGAGGAAGGATCTGAAATTGGCTGCATTCCCAAGAGGAAATCACCAATTTTCCTGACTGAACTCCCAGTTGGAGCTGGTGTTAGCATTTTGAGATGCTTGCTTTTCTCTTGCCTCCTCATCTCCCCTCACCTTTGTGACTCAATGCTGAGAGTTTGTTCCATCTCGGCCAACAGATCTCTCATACGTCACCCACATAACCCACACAGGAAGACCGCGAGGCGCGTGTCATTAGTCAATCTAGAGGGGAGCTGACAAGGAGAGAAAGGGGGAGGGGATTTGGAAAGAATCATAGCTCTGCCCCAATTCTACGCTCATCTCTTCATATTCAGCTTATTAGGAACAGGAAATAAACCAAATATATACATTTTAGCCTCCCAGGGAGATTAAGGCTCAACTGAAGTCTTGAAAATTATTCTATTTTAAATCAAAAGGCTAGACAGTGCCATACAAACTCGCAGGTATCTAATTTGTGTTGAAGGTAATAAATAAATTTTCTTCTTACAAATTAAAATTGATTCAGAGAAGAAAGAAAAGATAACACTGTTCCCAACCAATTTATTATTTCCACGTGGTTGATTCTGACAGAAATAGTTTGAGAATGACAATCCTGTTTCTGTCTAAATGTGGGAGCTCTCTCTCCATTACACAGCCTTCCTGGGAAAGCTGGATAGGAATAAATCGATTTAAGAGGTTTACAGCACAGAGAAAGGCTTTCGGCCCATCAAGTTTACCTTAAATCTATGTCCCCTGGTCACTGAACCCTGCATCAAGGTAAAGTTCCTTTCTGTCTGCTCTGGGAATGCCTTCATAATTTTATACATTGCATTTTACCATGGAAAAATTGGATCACTGAACATTTAGTGGGACAACTACACAACACCTAAAGCATCAGCATGATGTGGCTTATTTCACTCTATTGCTAAACTGATCTTACAGTCAGAACCTGACCAACTAAAGCAAAATGGAGCAGACTCACTCGGGAGCTAAGTTAGAGTACGTTGCTCTGCACATTGAGTTTGCAACACCTAAGTTAAAGTTTAACATTGGTATGAGACCAAAACCACTTTGACCAAACACTAAACTTCTGATGTGACAGCAATATTGACATCACGCATTTGTGAACATCCAATTCAAATTTCAGATGTTTTAGAATATAGCTTTGAGCTTTGGGAATTGAAATTTTAACTGTGGATATACGGTGGTAACTGACTGTCAAACTGGCTATAATCCTGATGTCAGTGCAACTGAAACAAGCTTGAAGTTAATTACTCTTAAAAGGCTAACCGATGTTTAGGAGGTCAGAGGGAGAAGTATAAACATGAACAATTGTTAAGCTTGTAGTAGAGCTGGAGGGTCTCCACTTATTGAATTAAAAGAGGTGAATTATGAATTTAGCTCCCAGAAGAAAGAAAGCTAGAAGCAGTTTTATAAACGGCAGTGGGGGAGTCTCTTTAAGAGCCCAAAGTCTGGAGAGAGGATAGTTCCATCCAACAGCAACATAAATTACGCATAATGGGTTAGAGAGTCGAAGAGTTGTGTTTTTTTTAAATGTAAAATGAGTAATTTGTTTACAAATCTGTTTGAGGACATCGCAAAATCATGTCACATTGTCATAGAGATAGACAGTGGGGGTAGGAAGTTAATTTGTTAAACTTAGTTGGGTCTTGTTCACAAAAGACACTTGCAGCTTTGCTTTATTGTAGGCTACATCTCACTGGATTGACAGGGCTGAATATTAGTCAGGCTTGACATCTAAGCAGAGGAAAATGCTCACTTTATCATTTACCATGTGGAATTCAGTTGGGGCTCAAATGCAATTTTGATTTCATGAAGGGAAAAGCTGGAAGTTTTGCCTAGTTGGCAGAAAGGAGGAAATCTACAATGGCCCTTTCAGAGCCTTGTGGCTGAAAGCAGTCAGCAGAGTTAGCAAGGAAGCTGTGAGAAAACAGTTGGATATCTGCTGGCAACTAGAACAAGTGGCCAAGACATCTTACAGACTTAAAGAAAAGTTGGAGGATCACTTGACCAAAAAGCTAACGGAACAATCCTACAAAAGTCTTCCTTCAGAGAATAACTGGAATGCAGAGGGGAATTAAAATGAATTCCATGGGGCTCTTGCATAATATTGGGTTGGTCCCCACTGAAGTAAAGATTCTTTAATATTTATTATAATGCATAAAGGAACTTTGCAGGGCTGAGGAAAGTAAGAAACTGAACTGAGTTTATAGCATAGGTTTCTACAAGCCAGAGCGTTAAGTTAATAGAGCCAGCTTTGCAGAAATTTTTAAATAAAGTTTGCACCTTTGTTTAAAAATATGAACTCATATGGTGCAGTCCTGCTGATTAATCACCAGGTGTTCAGATTTCTCTTTAAATGCTAACGGTCTCTATCAGGATCATAAGAATACTATAGTTTCTGTCACTTCATCTAGGAGTACTAGGTCATAGGAAATTTCCAACTTTTGTTTCCAACCAACAATTACCAGAACAACCAAGCTGTTAAAAGAAATTCAGATTGCAATACACTCTTAGATTCATTATGATTAATATCAGAAGTTTGGAGTGGAATGTGAAAGGGAACAATTGACAAATAGAAAATGCTGCATGTCTTCATTTGATACTGTTTGTGATATAATCACTGATTTGTTAAAACAGTACCAGGGATCAGAGATTATGGAGAGCCTGGAGAAGCTTAGGGCGCAGAAGGTCACAGGTATATTTAAGATCATAAGACCACAAGAAATAGGAAGAGGAGAAGACTGTTTGGCCTCTCAAGCCTGCTACACAATTTAATAGGATCATTAAAATTAAAATTTTCTTTCAATCTGTCAAAAATACTTATATGTAGGTGTGGCTTTCATATCCTGATGATAATAATTTACATGAGGTGCAGTTCCACTTGTGCAGACATTCTCTAGTACCTCAATCAAGCAACAATTCTTCACATGTAAGGCTAGACAAGAAGCATTAGTGAGGAGTGAGAGGCATAACAGTCAGGTCTCACCCTCTTATCCAATGTTACATGTATGTTTTCCTAGCAATGGTCACTGGCTTCCAATCGGAAATGGATCTTGATTAACAATGCTTCAAATCCTACAAGTGGCACTCCCAGTTTAGAGCAACTAGTTTTGCTTTGACCGAAAATCTGATTTTCCAATCTATTGTAACTCAGCTTCACTATCCAAACTCCTGAAGCAATTCCAACAGCATGCACTATTGACTAGTTTTAAGAACTTTTCAGTATTCAAATAGTAAGGATTTCTTAATGAAATTGCCAATAATTATATCAGCATCATTAATCTTGCTGAGGAGAAATCACAGCACATCACTAACAGTGAGCACCTAAAAAAATATTTAGATTATTTGCAATCACTCAGATTCTTTATACTTATTAAATCTTACTGATGAGAAAATGGTAATGAAGTTAACTTTAGTTTTTACAGGTTATTAGTTATATGTTTATGGAATATGTCTGGCCATTATCCTAGCTGCTTACTGTTCTCTTATGTGGCTGACATCCTTTTTATTTCACAACATAGCTGGACTAATTTCTCAGGCAACGTGTGGTACATTAACAGACATGACAGGTCATGACACAGCGCCTCACTACAGCTGACACAGTGATGGCATAGAAAGGGGGAGAACAGCTTAGAACAGAGAATCAAATTACTATTTAAAGGTAACATTATATTTTAAAAGACAAACAATATGAGGAATGCAACAAGCCATACATCTCCTTTGACAAGGGTGCTCTCTGGAAACATCAAAACATATTCGGTCAACAGGACTCTGGAGCGTACATTTGTTTTTGTGAAATATCACAAATGTTTTCTTCCTACGTCAGCCATACAGGACCTGACGCAGGATCTGACTGTAACGAAGCTGGAAAATGTTCAAAAAGAACAAAGTGGCCATTTCCTGCAAATGGGAGAGGATCCAATGAACGTGGAGAGAAACCTGCACAGCTGACTGCTAGTAAGGTCCCACCATAATAATACTATTGTGCCAAATTATTTCTCAATCATTGGTTAAAATCACCAGAATGCTGATGATCATGGACTACATTCTAAGCTTTGTTAGTTCTCGAATGCAAAAAGAAACCTTGATGTTTCCCTTGAAGTCGGGTCACGTTCTCAGCATTAAGGGGTCAGCCTTTAAGACTGAGAACTTTCTTCACTCAGATCATTGTGAACATTTGGAATTTTTTTTACACCAAGAGCTACACATTCAGTCATTGAGTACATTCAATTCAGAGATACTTAGAGAATCAAGGGCTTTGAGGATAGTGCAGGAAGGTGTAGCTTAGCGAGAAGATCTGACTGAAAAGCAGGACAGTCTCACCAGGTTTATTCCTGCTTGTTTCTTATTTTACATCAAAATACTTCTAGTGCTAACTAAAATACTTAGTGAAATGCTAACCTTTGAAACACTGCCTCCCATCAAAACATGTGAATTCCTACAGCACATGTTACCTGATATTATACCTTAAAGGCACACTGCCCCTGATAGTGTAGGTTTAGTTCTGTCAAGAACTGCAGCAGAGAAACTGGTTTTCCTTAAACCATTCAAGACTCACATTTATGTCCTTGGGTGAAGTCCCGGTGATTTAAACTGGATGGGATGGGAATTGTTTGCTGCAGCATGGAAAGGAAGAAAATTTAAACTTTACATCAGCATATTTACTCAGATGATCGCCACCCTATTCTGAAGGAGGTGGGGTATCACCAGTGATATCTATTGTTTTTTTCTGCATTTCTCTGGGTGTGCAGGCATGGAGCTCAGCGACTGACTGAGTTAAAACATGCACAATGTCAGTTGACAGAGAAACATGGCAGTCTGTGAAGGTTAACATATTGCTATGGATGGGTTTGTTGTATTCACTTAGTTGCAGCTCAGCTCTGTATTTTTTCTGGCATTTGACTACCTGACCAAAACACTCAAAGTGTGGTGGGGAGTGACAGAATTGGAGGGAGGGAAATCAAGTTGATCTTAGTCAATTATTACTTCTTGCTACATAACTGGTTTTTCTTATATCCTTGTATAAGTACAAGCAGATCAAGTTGTGTTAAGATCTGTGTAGAGTGATATTTGACTGATTAATTGAGTTGAATTTTTGATGAAACCTCTGGCTTATTGAACTGGAGAATAGCAATGGGTGCTACATAGAGACTTACAGAAGGCATTTGATGAGATTAATCCACACAAAGGAATAGCAAAATATTAAACTGCACAGAATTGGGGCTATCGTTGTGGGAGGTGGACACAAAGGAAATATTCTAGGGTTCGTACAATAATAGGATTCAAAAGGATGTCCTTCAATATTTTTACCAGGACCTCTGCTTTGCATCAAATATGTTCGTGAATTGACTGAAGCAAAAACAAAAAAAGGCTTGTGTTTACAGATGATATTTAAGAAGAATATGTCATGTTGATGCATGAACGAAGCTACAAAGGAAGACAGGCAGGTTACGTAAATGGTCAAAATCCTGGCAGATGGATTTCAATGTGTGGAAATGTGAGGTCATCCACTTTGGATCTAAGAAGAACAAACCACAGTATTTTCTTAGTGTTCAGAGACCAAAGGAGCAAAGGGATTAAGATGTCCACACAAATCACTAAAAGCAACTGTATAGGTGCACGAAACAATTAATAACCTTTATCTCAGGGGAGATGAAATATAAAAAGGTGCAGAAGTGATGCTTCAGGCATTGAGAACATCGATCAAATCAATGCTCCTGATTCGACTCCAATTTTCAACACTGCCCCTCAGGAAAGATTTACTGGCTTTGGGGTTCAGTGCAGATTCACTAGAAAGATAGTCCCAGGTTTAAAAAAGTAAATTACCAGCACAAGTGCATAAACTGGAATTTGCATTGTCTTGAATTTAGATTGCTAAAGGATGATTTAACTAACATATCTGAAAAGGTGACAAAGAAATTCTACAGGACAGAATGCAGAGGAACTATGTTCACAAGTGGAGGCACTCAGATCATGGGGAATACTCTTTAAATTAGAACCAGACCAGTTAGATGTGGAATCACACAGACTTATGAAAAGTTGAAAGTTTATTCTGAAAAGACTGTGAATGCTGAATCAATTGAATATTTCAATCGAGCTCAATAGATTTTTTATTAGGTCAGGATATTTGGGGATATATGAAAATGCAGGTTAAAGAAGTTGAATTACAGATCCGCAGTCATCTAGTAGAATAGCAGAGCTGACCGGAGGGTTGAATGGCCTACTCCTGGCCCCATGTTCCAATCAGAGAAGCATGTGACTATCTTCAAAATCACTGCCTGAAAAAATTACAGATCAATTATTGCACAGCACTTTCCTATTTTTAAGCAAATTTTCATCTCACTTTCTGACTCACATGCTCTATTTCCACATCCATCCGGGATGTTCAGTGCCAAAATCAGTAGGGAAACATAATTGTATGTTACAGGCCTGAACTTACTCCTTGCTGCTTTCCATTGAGATTAAGCTGCCCCATCTTGTGGCCATTCAAAGAGCTGCCAACACTTGTCCAACAAGGAAAGGAGCCTTGTATTTAGAGATAGTAGGAACTGCACATCTGCTAATGTGGTATACTGTATCTGCTGTTCCAGATGTGGCCTCCTCTACATTGGGGAAACCAAGCAGAGGTTTGGGGACCGCTTTGCAGAACACCTACGCTCGGTTCGCACTAAACAACTACACCTCCCAGTCGCGAACCATTTCAACTCCCCCTCCCATTCCTTAGACAACATGTCCATCCTGGGCCTCCTGCAGTGCCACAACGATGCCACCCGAAGGTTGCAGGAACAGCATCTCATATTTCGCTTGGGAACCCTGCAGCCCAATGGTATCAATGTGGATTTCACAAGCTTCAAAATCTCCCCTCCCCCAACCGCATCCCAAAACCTGCCCAGCTTGTCCCCGCCTCCCTAACCTGTCCTT
>NC_063358.1:13086269-13106847 GCF_021869965.1 Rhincodon typus | reverse complement strand
CGCATCCCCCCTCTCCCTATTTATTTCAGAACCCCCTTCCCCTCCCCCATTTCTGAAGAAGGGTCTAGGCCCGAAACGTCAGCTTTCCTGCTCCTCTGATGCTGCTTGGCCTGCTGTGTTCATCCAGCTCTACACCTTGTTAAGTCAAATTTGGGCTTGAGTCACAAAGTGAGAGTAGACACTGGGCCCTTCAGCCTGGAAAGGAGAAGGCACACAACAGTTGTCCTATAAAAGGTAAAAGGAGATCGGAAATAGCAAGGGGATAAAACACAATATTATTTCAAATTGAAGGAGTAGGATAAAGGACACAAGTTTAATCCAGTAAAAGGTAAACTTCAGGAAAACCTGCACACAGAATATTCAATTTTTGGATTGGAATTTATTTTCCGAAAGAGTGCTGGAGGTAGATATCCTAGATACAGTTAGGAAATAATTCCGTTATCGGGAGGAAAGGAAATGTGAGATGCCAAAAAGTCCTCTTTCATTTAAAATTATCTTGTGAGGTATTTCTTTTATGCTTCACTGCTTTATTAAATTAAACCATTTGTGATTCAACCTGGAAAAGGCTGAAAAAGCAGCTACTGGGCTTCACTTCGCCCGTCTGCCTCATTCTTCCTATGCTGAAGGCAATGATTAATACTAGGAAACAACTGTAAGAACTCTGTAACCTATTAGTACCATTGCATGTGGATACTATTCACATGTGCACGTGTCAAGCCCCTATTCATCTTTCTAATACAGTTAGGAGTTAGGAAAATAAACAAGTTTAGTTCTGTCATCATCCAACATTTACAGGTGCATGCTTTCTCTGTAGCAAGCAGCAAACATCATGATCAGCAGTGGCAATACAGACTAACTATCTACTGTACAATCATCAGTAGTCAAGTCATAAAGTCAGAGTTATACAGCACGGAAACAAACCCTTCGGTCCAACTCACCCATGCTGACCAGGTTTCTCAAACTAACCTAATTTGCCTGCATTTGGCCCTTTCCTATTCACGTAACAATCCAAATGTGTGTCTTTTAAATGTTGTAGCTGTACCTACATTTACCACTTCCTCTGGCAGTTCATTCCACATACGAACTACCCTGTGTGTGAAAAGGTTGCCCCTCAGGTTCCTTATAAACCTTTCTTCTCTTATCTTAAACTTATGCCCTCTAGTTTTGAACTACCCCACAAACCATGGATTAACCAAGTTCTAGATTTGCTCAGTACCACAGGATAATGCCCATCTTCCAATTTCAGAAGACTTGTGGATCCAACTTCATACGTTCACAGGGATGGTAAACTATGTTCTTTGCTTTAAAAGAGATACTGTCCTTCAGGTGAGATACTGAAATAAAGACCACATTTTCCTTTCAGTTGGATGCAACAGAAGAGCAGCAACTTCCCCATACCCCGGCCAATATCCATTCCCTAAGCAAAATAGATCAACTTTCCATTAGTCTTGTTGCTGTTTATGTGCTCCTGTGGTGTGAAAACTGGCTGTCACATTTTCTTACAACTATAACTACACTTTAAAGAATACTTCATTGGCTAACAAGTGCTGTAGGGCATTTTAAGGATGTGAAAGGTGCTACATAAATGCAAGTCAATTCTTTATTCCTGCTTTGGTGTTGGAAAGTAGTACAACATAAGTAACACAACAAATTACAGGAAATCTGGTACAGTCACTGAAATTGTTGGTCTGTTGGAATCCCTAGTAAACAGCAAAAAAACCCTTTATTGATAGAACCATCTTAATCTGCAACTGCAAAATTTTCTACACCAATGTGACAGTTTCACAATAATCAGACCCAGTACACTAATTATGGCAGACTCCAACTACCAGAAACTATGCAAGCTGGACTCTTCCCTCCTTGTGCAGGCAACATCAAAATTTTGCACCTTCAAAAACATGTTAAGTTGTTCAATGTTACATACACAACTCCTGTGTACAGAAAGGTCAGGAGTGAAATGGTGACTAACAGCTTTCAAACACAACCACTTACCAAATAAAACTGCCAGCAAATCAGCAATCTTAATTATTCCAAACAAGAAAACACAAAATGCTGTTTACAACACTACTTTCATCTGTGATCAGCTGATTCCTACAAATCTAAAGTGACTTCTTGTAACTGCAAACTACCATAATCGTTGTAATACATCTCTAGGAAGCTAAGATGTATAATGTTGTAAGCTCAGAAACTAGATGGCAAGGGATGAAGGATAATTTTGCATGATTGGTTGCTACAGAGTGCAATGAAAATTGCACAGCAAGTGTTACATCAATCACAGACATTGTGACTTGTGGCTCTTACACTGGAAAGGAATAAAGAGATTTGATCTACATTTACTCAGACCTGAAGGTTTGTGTCTGTAATGACTCAGATTCCAGGAACAGGCTATTAAACTGCAGCGTGCAACTGTTTATAATTTACCAGAACCTTAATCTTTAAAGTTTCCAAAAAATCCTCTTTTCATGCATCAGTTTCTAAATTCCCTCCCATTTCAACCACTCCTTGATCTTCTCTCATTGTTTCTCATTCAGAAAGTGGGTGAGTGAATTTTTCACCATGACTAACTGCAATCTCAGTTATTGGTTGACACAATCTCCATCCAACAGATATGATTATCCTTCTTCCTTTTTTTTTTACGAGCTCACAGACTCTGCACGACCATAAGATGTGGGAGCAGAAATAGGCCACTCAGTCCATTGAGTCTGCTCTGCTATTCAATTAGATTGTAGCTGATCTGCTAATCATCAACTCCATTTTCCTATTTCCTATAACCCTTAACTCCCTTACTGATTAAAAATCTGTCTACTTCAGTCTTGAATATACTTAATAATCCAATCTCAACAGACCTCTGTGGTAAAGAATTCCACAGATTCACAACCCTCTCAGAGAAGAAATTCCTTCTTACTTCTGTGCAACATCTTACTCTGAGATTACACTCTCTGGTCCCAAGCTCTCCCATAAGGGCAAACAAACTCTCTGCATCTACCCTGTCAAGCCCCCAAATCATTTTTATTTCAATAAAAGTCTCCTCTCATTCAGCTATAGAGTACACACCCAATTTACTCAACCTCTCTTTATAAGCAAATCCCTCCATACCTGGGATCAACCTAGTGAACCTTCTCTGGCTTGCCTCTGATGCTAGGTCATCTTTCTTTAGATAAGGGGACTAATACCATTCACAGTGTTCTAGGTGCGATCTAATAGTGCCTGTATAATTTCAGCATGACTTGTCTGTTTTTATACTCCAGTCCCTTTAAAATTAAGGCGAACAGTCTATTTGCCTTCCCCATTAGCAGCTGAACTTGGATGTTAGTTTTTATGATTCATGCATGAGGACCCCCAAATCCCTCTGTGCTGCAATGTTCCGCAGCCTCTCTCTATTTAAGTAGTACTCACACTTACTCTTGTACTCTCTTCTTTCTCTGGCCAATGATAACAAATTTTACAATAAGCCAGTTGTATGTCTGTCATTGCTGGTGTCTTCGTGATTATTTCTACATTGGGATGATTTGTAAGCAGAAATTAAAATCTTTACCAAGACATTTAATAATTACATGTTGCAAGTATAGGTCTGAAATACACAGTCTACAATGTGGATTTAAGATTGTGGAAATCTGAAATAGATTGTTGACCTACTTTAAGTAGAATTGGTTCAGCAATTTATATTCACAATTATACAGGATAGCACACAGTCCAGTATTTGAGCTTCTACTGCTTAAATTGTTCAAAGGCAGTTAGGGAGCTCTAACAAATGCTGGCCTTACCAGCGACACCAAAGTACCAAGAACAAGTTTTTTGTAAATGGGAACTGAAAATATGTAAAACTGATATGACTTGCGGCATAGTATGACAAAAATGGGTTGATGTGATATAAATTAGTCTGTGGAATTGGTGGAAAGATCTTGGCTTGTGTAAGAGGCATTTTTATAAGCAGAAGGGTATTAATAGTTATGAATCTGCATGAGGACTGACTTGTGAAGACACAGGAGATTGAAGGTAGAATTATTGCTCATAACAAACATGATCAGGATGTGGATGAAAGAATTCGGGGAATCTGCCTGGAGGGTTATAGACCATACAAAGTTTTGTCTCAGCATTTGGATCCTAGTTGAGAGAAATGATTAAATCAGATCTAAATTCAATTGAGGCATGGAATCTAGTCTGGTAGATCCTCACTAAGCATCAATTAATGCAGTGTTAGGCATGTGGCTGGGGTACAATCAAGAAGTGTGCAACATGCGTATACACTACAGGATTCCAAACTAAATACAGGAAAAAAGCCAGAAAATGCTAGAGAAACTCAGCGGGTTTGGCAGCATCAGTGGAATTACCATTTCAAATCTGATACGACTCTTCCTCAGGACAAATTTTTCTTTCAGGTTTTTAGCATCGACAGTATTTTTCTTTATTTACAGGAAAAAAGACTAAAGGTCTAAAGGTTTGAGGCTACTGTAGAAAGCAATTAGAGTACTTGGATGAATGGTTGGTTGTTATGATCCCAGCTGACAGTAATACTGGGCAAATCAGATCCCAAGTTGAAACCTAGCTCGATGCAATATAAGTTTTATTTTTGCTGTGTTTGTTTACTGTGGTGGTCAGTCACTAAATATATTCACAAAAGGCTGCCACTGCAATTTTAATCAAAAAGATGAAATTTATCACACACAAAACAAACTATTCTACAGTGTATAAAAAGTGATTGAAACAATCTTATACAAAAACCAGAAATAAAGATTCAATCCTTTTAGCCTCATAAATGACCTTACAAATTCTCAAACCTCAGTGAAAGGTCACACTGTTTCCACTTTAATGTTCCTCGTTCTGTTGTCATGGCTCTGCTTTGGTTATTTCTTCAAACTTTGGCATTCATTTAATGCTATCATCTTTAGTCACATCCTAAGAGTTCTAAACACACAGACAATGCAGTAATGCGATCAAATATCGAAGGGCAACGGTTAGATTCTCTTTTATTGTAGATAGTAATTGCCTGGCACTTGTGTGGCATGAAAGTTACTTGCTATGTAAGACCATAAGACATAAGAGAAGCAATTAGGCTATTTGGACGATCGAGTCTGCTCTGCCATTCAATTATGGCTAATAAGTTTTTCAACCCCATTCTCTCACTTTCTCCCTGTAACCTTTGATCCCCTTGACAATCAAGAACCCAATTATCTCTGTCTTAAATGTACTCAATGACCTGGCCTCCACAGCCTTCTGTGGCAGTGGATTCCACAAATTCACCACTCTCTGGCTAATGACGTTTCTCCTCATCTCAGTTCTAAAAGGTCTTCCCTTTTCTCTCAAGCTGTGCCCTTGGGTCCTAGTCTCTCCTTTTAATGGAAACATCTTTCAAACATCCACTCTGTCCACACCCATTCAGTATTCTGTAAATTTCAATTAGATTCCCCCCCCCTCAGTCTTCTAAGTGCCTTCAATTATAGACCCAGAGTTCTCAAACGTTCCTCATATGTTAAGCCTTTCATTCCTGGGATCATACTCGCAAATCTCCTCTGGACCCACTCCAGGGCCAGTACATCCTTCCTGAGGTGTGGGACCCTAAAATTGCTCACAATACTCTAAATGTGGTCTGACTAGAGCTTTATAAAGCCTCAGAAGTACATCCCAGCTTTTATATTTTAGTCCTCTCAAAATAAACGCCAACATTGTATTTGCCTTCCTAACTACCGACTCAACCTGCAAGTTTACGTTAAGAGAATCGCGGACTAGGACTCCCAAGTGCCTTAGCACTTCAGATTTCAGAATTTTCTCCCCATTTAGAAAATAGTCTATGCCTCTATTCTTCCTACCAAAGTGCATGACCTCATACTTTTCTAGATTGTATTCCATCTGCCACTTTTCTGCCTACTTTCCTAACCTGTTCAAATCCTTCTTCAACCTCCCTGCATTCTCAATACTACCTGTCACTCTATCTATCTTTGTATCATTTGCAGACTTAGCCAGAATGCCCTCAGTTCCTTCATCGAGATCATTAATGTACAAAGTGAAAAGCTGTGGTCCCAACACTGACCCTTGTGGAACACCACTTGTCACCAGCTGCCATCCTGTGAAAGACCCTTTTAATCCCACTCTCTGCTTTCTGCCAGAGAGCCAATCTTCTATCCATGCTAGCACCTTGCCTCTAACACCATGGGCCCTTATCTTACTCAGCAGCCTCCTGTGCAGCACTTTGTCAAAGGCCTACTAGGAGTCCAGGTAGATAATATCCATTGGCTCTCCTTGGTCTAACCTGCTCATTAATTCCTTAAAGATTTCTAACAGATTTGGTAGCATGACCTCCCCTTGATGAAACCATGCTGACTTTGCCCTATTTTATCTTGCACTTTCAAGTATTCAGAAATCTCACCTTTCACAGTGGACTCCATAATCTTACTAACGACTGAGGTCAGGCCAATTGGCCTGTAATTTCCCATCTATTGCCTTACTCCCTTTTTAAAACAGTGGGGGTTACATTAGCGATTTTCCAGTCCTCTGGAACCCTCCCTGACTCCAGTGATTCCTGAAAGATCACCACTGATACCTCCACTATCTCTTCAGCTATCTCCTTCAGAACTCTGGGGTGTGGTCCATCTCGTCCAGGTGATTTATCCACTTTTAGACCTTTCAGTTTTTCTAGCATCTTCTCCTTGGTGATGGCCACCATACTCACCTCTGAACCCCACCACCCGACTCTCGAATTTTTGCGATGTTACTTGTGTCTTCCACCGTGAAGATTAACACAAAGTACTTGTTCAGTTCCTCCACCACTTCTTTGTTCCCCATTACTCCAGCATCAGTTTCCAGTGGCCCAACATGCACTTTTGCCTCTCTTCTGCCCTTTATATATATCCAAAGGGACTCTTGCAATCTTTTTGATATTACTGGCTAGCTTACCCTCATATTTAATCTTCTCCCTTCTTTTTTCTTTTCTCGTTGTCCTCTGTTAGTCTTTGCAAGCTTCCCAATCCTCTGGTTTCCCACTGCCCTTTGCCACATTATATGCTTTCTCTTTTGCTTTTATGCTGTCCCTGACTTCCCTTGTCAGCCATGGTTGCCTCATCCTCCCTTTAGTATGCTTCTTTTTCCTAGGGATGATCTTTTTGCTGTGTCTCCCAAATTACTCCCAGGAACTCCTGCCACTGCTGTTTCACTGTCTTTCCTATTAGGCTCCTCTCCCAGTGATTTCTGATCAGCTCCTGCCTCATGCCACTGTAGTTGCCTTTATTCAACTGTAATACCGTTACATCTAATTCCATCTTCTCCCTCTCAAACTGCACAGAAAATTCTATCATATTATGGTCACTGCTTCCTAAGGGTTCCTTCACCTGAAGCTCCCTTATCAAGTCTGCCTCATTACACATCTCTAAATCCAGAATTGTCTGTTCCCTAGTGGGCTCCACCTCAAGCTGCTCCAAAAAGCCATCGCATAGACATTCCGCAACTTCCCTTTCTTGCGATGCACTACCAACCTGATTTTCCTAGTTCACCTGCGTATTGAAATATCTCATGATCACTGTAACCTTGCCTTTCTTACACGCCTTTTCTATCTCCTGGTGTATCTTGTGCCCCACATCCTGACTACTGTCTGGACACCTGTACCTAACTCCCATTATGGTTTTTTTACCTTTGCAGTTCCCTAACTGTACCCACACAGATTCTACATCATCTGACACTACTTTGTTTCTTGCTATTGATTTAATTTCATTTCTTATTAATAAGGCAACCTCACCCCCTCTGCCCACCTGCCTGACTTTTCAATAGGATGCATTTCCTTGGATATTTAGCTCCCAGTCCTGGTCTCCTAGCAGCTATGTCTCCGTGATGCCTACCACATCATACCTGCCAATTTCGATCTGCGCCACGAGCTCATTTACTTTCAGCCAAGCCTGGATATAGTCCAAAAAAATGAGCAACCACAATTGGGTCAAGTGTCAGGAAACACTCTACAGTTGTTAGTCACTTTGTTAGCGGACTGGAACCCAGAGATTTTCTGGTGAAACATTTTCACAGTAGGATGGGAAATTATTCTGCTAATTTACAATTGGGACCACAAAATAAAACTGCCATTAAACAAAGCACCATCTTAGGAAGGTCACGTGCCTACTAGAAGCTGTAAGGTTATTCAGAAGCGATAGTTTGCTTTAACTCAGCTGAGTCAGAATTTCGTTCATTCTGTCTCAATATATCAGTGGGCTCAACTTTGCACAGAAAAAAGTAAAGGAAGATAAAAAGGAATTGAACACAAGTCAAAGCAAAAAGGGCAAGGCATAAAATGAGGTCCATCTTTCTGTTTGTCACACCACTCCTGCAGAGTCTTCAGAAGTGTGCTTTATTATAACATAAATAGAATGAGTATTGCTGGAAGACACACAAGTTGAACCTTTTCATCTTGCACTTATTAGGACAATTTGCAAGAATACTAATTCAAAGGGAAAGCTAACATTTACACTCTATGTGATGAAGATGGTGAGTGGTTGGCAAGTGGACTGAGGTCATTGTTATAAAATTAGGGGTTGCCCTTTGGGGTCGAAATGATGATAATTTTTTTTTCTCAGAGGGTTGTGAAACTTTGGAACTCTGTGTCTCAGAATATGGTGGAAGCAGAGTCATTAAATAATTTTAATGCAAGGTTAGATAGATTCCTGTTAAGCAGGGGACATCATAAAAGCTTATCAAGGGTAGAAAGGAATTTGGAAGTCAAAGCGTAGACAGATCGGCCAAGATTTCACTGAATAGCAGAGCAGACGGAAAGAGCTGAATGGCCTACTTCTAGTCTGACGTATTACATTCATAGGGACTTATTGGTTCAGAGGTTGCCATGGAGAATAAAACAGTTAATAATGGTTGCCTGGCAGTTAACTTTCAGTGTCTCTACCAGTCAGAGTTCACTTGCCAGTCAAACAAGCACTCAGGTCAAATGTTGGCTTTTCCCTTAAATTGGGAATCTTGCAATTTATCCTGACAAGATGAAAAGCTTCGATAAAATATATCTTTTGTAAGCAATATTCAACTTCTGCATGAACAAACAATTATGAATAGTCGGTGTGGCTGGGGCAGGGGTGGGCAGAGAGCACAGTTTGAGCAGGCAATTACTAGGAAATGTAACAGCTTCATTTCTTCCCTCCCATTGCTTCCCTAGACTACGTTTGCACACTCAAATTAATAAAAGGAAATTGGCTCCAACATGAGACAAATAGCAAAAATAAAGTGCAAAATGACATGACCGCTCTCAGAAATTTGGCTGCTTCTGGTGGAGGTTGAAGATCCTGACCACAGTCTGGTGACCTTTATTGTAAGGTATGTGTGTAGCTTGCAAAGTTTGAAATGAATGCTGACACTCCATAACAGATGAGCCTGCCCAAACACGCACATAGCTCACGAACAAGGGAGATTAATGATGGACATGAAAGCTGGTTTTCCTACGGACACTCGCATTCAATGAACCAAATAAACAAAGCAGTTGAGGGAAAGAAAATATGCAAACTGCCAGAAGATCTGACAGGAGACAACACTTTTGGGAAAGAGGAGAGACACAGACAGACAACTGACAAGTAAATAAAAGCAAACAAAATGTGTGGCTTTAAAATTCTTAAATGCCACACAACTGAAAACTCTTAAGGTCTTGCAAAAAATTTTGATTGCATGTGGCATTTAACATTTGAAAGTATAGGTAATTAAATTGTAAAAATGACACTGTTAAGTATAGTGAACACAACATTTTAATTGTTTGATGAATGACCCTAACATAATTTAAGTTGCAATCTTATATTTTCAAAGGGAAACAACCACTGCTTTTGAAACTCAGATTGACATGAACCATATTCAAAGCAGTGGGCTGCCTCAATTTGCATTTTCTAGACTGGACGACAGGAGGCCTGTGGTGATTCATCTTCTGCTTTCTTCAACTTCTTTTGACATAGAATATGAGTCACCTATAATATATAATAAAGAAATGAGCAGATATTGTGAGGGGAAAAGGATCGGGCTTAACAGTGACATCTCTCTCATGGTTAAACATCCAGCTAACTCTCACCTGTCCTGTAAGGTAATGGTTCTGAAAGGGTTAATGATGGATTCTGCATTAAAACTCTATCCACTGTGATGCATTCATGCAATATTGGGTGGGGAACAAGAAGAGTCTAGATTGAGAGACAGTGTCTGATGTGTCATCTCTGACCGCTAACAAACATCATTACTATGACTAACCAGCAATGTCGCTACTATTTACCACTATCATGCAGTAAAAGTACAAACTGTTGTTAAGACAAGTGCCTCTTCTTTTTCTAGTGGTTCATTCTCTATCACTTTTAGACCCAATACAGAAACATGGAATAGCAGCCGTACTCTACGCCGAACATCAGCAAGATGTTTCAGCAGCACATACAACATGGTGATCAACGAGGAAGTCGATGTTTAAATACCTAAAGGTAACAATGGTGAAAAAAAAATCCACCTGATCCGGGGGGGAAACAATTCATAAAACAAGAGTGTATAAAGACATTATCATGTTAAGAATACTCAGACAGCCAGTCTGCAGCTACAGGCACTTGAACAGACATGTAATCAATAGAATCTGTAAAAGGAATGGAAAGGCAAAAGCGGAAATCCAGGCTAAAACCTTCACCTCAGAATTGGTAAAAGGTGCAGGAAAAATAGTGTGGGCTAGTCACAGAATAAAAAAGCCTGTCACGCTTGACAGTAATAGAATAATTAAAGCAGAAAGGGCAGTCCGGATTCAAGGTTCAACTGGGAAGCCATTTTGGAGCTCCATGTCTTAAGTTCAAAATTCCTGTTGGCAAGGGATAAAGTCTCAAAATTAATGGCATGAAAGTCCAGGCTGGAGCAGATACAAGTTAAATAAAAAGGTACATTTACCACTTACAGTGAGTGTCACTACCACTGTGAAAGGGCATAATGAGACACAGGTACAATACTAAAGTCAAGATTCATTACATTAATATTTACTGATTCCAAAGTATTGAGAATGTTGTGGGGTACATGTGTGGTGGGGAAGATCTTGGAGAAGGTACTGAGGGACAGGATATATGCACATTTGGAAGAAAACAGACTAGTTGGCAACAGGCAGCATGGTTTCATACGGAGGTCATGTCTTACCAACCTGACTGTATTTTTTGAAGAGGTGACAAAGATAATTGATGAGGGAAGAGCTGTGGATATAGTTTATATTGACTTTAGTAAGGCATTTGGTAAAAAACTAAAATCACATGGAATTTGGGGTGGGCCAGATAGATGGATACAAAATTGGCTTGGTCATAGAAGACAGAGGGTAGCAGAGGAAGGGTATTTTTCAGATTGGAGACTGGTAACTACAGGGATCAGTCTTAGGTCCTCTGTTGTTTATGTATATGTAAATGATCTGGAGGAAAATGTGGCTGGTCTGATTAGTAAGTTTGCAGATGACATGAAGATTGGTGGAGTTGCTGATAGGGCCAATGATTGTGAAAGGATACAACAGGATATAGATAGAATGGCAACTTGGCACAGAAATGGCAGATGGAGTTTAATCCAGACAAGTGTGAGGTGATGCATTTTGGAGGATCAAATTTGAGTGTAAATTATACTGTTAATTGTAGAACCCTTAGGAGCATTAACATTCAGATGGATCTGGGCATGCATGTCCAGTGGCAACACAGGTGGCCAAAGTGATTAAGAAGGCATGGACCTGGGCATGGAGTACAAGAGTTGGCAAACCATGTTGCAGCCATATAAAACCCTTGTTAGGCCGCATTTGGAGTATTGTGTACAGTTTTGGTCACCACATTACCAGAAGGATATGGAAGCTTTGGAGAGAAAACAGAGAAGGTTCACCAGGATGTTGCCTGGTCTCCGGGGCATTGACTATGAGGAAAGGTTAGAAAGACTAGGATTGTTTTCACTGGAATGATGGCAGCTGAGAGGAGACCTGATAGAGGTCTGCAAAATTATGAGAGGCGTAGATAGGGTGGATAGTCAGAGGCTTTTTCTCCGGGTTGTAGTTTCAATTACAAGGGGGCACAGGTTCAAGGTGAGAGGGCAAAAGTTTAAGGGAGATGTGCGAGGCAAGTTTTTCACGCAGAGAGTGGTAGGAGTCTGGAACGCACTGCCAGAGGAGGTAGTGGAAGCAGGCATGTTGGCGATATTTAAGAGGCACCTGGATGGTTACATGAATAGGGAGGGAATAGAGGGACATGGATCAAATAAGGGCAGTAGGTTTGTTTTTAATTTAGTCAGGGCATGAAGATCGGCACAGGCTTGGATGGCCAAAGGGCCTGTTCCTGAGCCGTATTTCTCTTTTGTTCTTTTGGGACAGATTTAAGTAGATAAAAGAGCAATTTGAAGAAAAACATTTTTGTATTTTCTGTCAGATTCTAAACCTTTGCTAAGACAGGGAGATTCATAACTTAAACTTTGACAGAAAGAATGGAACCACAGACGTTTACTTTAAAAATCAGGGAATGGGACATGTTTTATGGATTAGGCTGTGAAAGGCAGGCAAGTGTTTATTTTGTCCATGAACAGATATGAAAACTTAGTCAAGGCTGTGAAAAGAAGTCAAACATATATTTTGCTAGTGGGGGACCACTATTTTGATGCAGAAAATTGTGAGAAACTCCTCAGCAAACAGCACTGAGATACAGACTGCTTTTTAATAGAATTTAAAGTTTTAAAAGAAATATAAAACTCTGGTATTGACATCATACAGAAGCAGAAGATATATAAGAAGAAATAATAAAGTGCTCTATAACAACACATCTAAAAGCTTTTAAAACAAAGAGAAGATATCATTGCCATAGCACCGAATTATCAAATCATGCAAGAAGAAATTAAGATAGCATTGATACGCTGTGAGATTAACAGCCCTAAAACCAGGATATTACAAACAGCATAGGCATTCAGCAGATTTGAAACAGCTTTAAAAGTAATACAAATAACTAATCATATTAAGAAAAAATGGCATGAGAACTAGTTCAATAAAGATTTAATGCCAGTAATGGGCAAAATAGAATACAGGATTAGACCTCTTACGATGCAGAATTGCTCCAAAATTAACAATAATTCTCAATCTGAAGTAAATATATCACTGTATTCAATAAAACCTGCAGATGATGACACTATAAATTGCCAAAATATAAGAGAAAGCACAGACAGCATTTCATGCTTTTGATAATTACTTTAATCTGAGAATGAACAAAATTCTTAAAACAGCAAGATTTAGCAGAAGAATTCAACATCATGGGATTATAGATCTATCAAAGATAGCATAGATCATAGACAATTTAATGAAATAATCTCTACAGATTAGTGGACACTATGATTATGGAGATTTGAAATCAGAATTTAGCGGAACTTTCCTCAGAATTATTGGTATGTTTGTCAGATTTATTATAATCCAAGTGTTATAAAGTGGAGGTTGACCCCACCCCCAAGAACTAAAACTGAAACACCCAAAAAGGAGCACCTCAACCCATAAGCTGTAAAAGGAGGATGTAAAGTGGTGTAACTTGCTTTCCAACAACTTCTGGTGGTTAAATAAAATAAATCCCTGACACTCACTTTAAAATCTAACAGTGAACAAATTAACTAAACTATTAACAAACTGAATAAATCCCTTCTAAATGCTAACTACTCCCAAAGAAAGCAAGATTCTAATGCCATGCTCTTCCAATAAACAGAAGTCCCACTTATATAAAAAAATTTAGTCTCTCAAAATTACAGCCAGGTTATGTGTCTTCCAGAATGTTCTGTGCCTTCTCCGTTGATTCTTCTGTCAGGAATATTAACTACTTGTACCATTGGTACCGTTGTTGTTTAGATGGTGCTTTCTCTAAGACATAAGAGGAGGCTGTGACAGCCTGCAGTTCTTTCTTAAGAGCTGCGGGCCATTAACTTTGGCAGATGGCAGCTAGCTCTGGGGCTTTGTTCAACTGGATCCCTTCTGTTTTATACCCTTGATGACATATCAATATTTCTTAGAATAGGATTGGTCCAACGTTGTCAAAGCCATCAGACTTAAATTTAGGAAGATTTTGGTATCTAAGTATCTAGTTCAAATTGATTGGCTGAATTCAAAAGCCTTTTGTCGTGGAAAAAAAGCTGCTGCTTGGCCTTTCAATACAAATATTTCAATTTGGGTGCTCTCTGTGTACTTGCAAACTTTCAAGCTGCTGCTCACAGACAACCCTTTTAAATCTCTAAGCACAGAAAAAGCACATGGTCTTTTAAAGGGACCACGCAATGCTTTCCCCCATAGCATTTACAAATACCAAATTCTAACTTCCTGTCTCCCAATCCATGAGTACTCTACCCAACATCGCAACACAAGGAAAATCTGACTTTGGAGAAGTCTGTTCAAATTGTACTCGATACAGAAACCATAAAGGCTCACTGACAAATCCTGAGAGGGGAAGGACACCTTGTTGACCAACTAGTTAAGGGGCATCCGGCAGAAGATTTCATTGGGCTCCCTAGATTCATATCAGAACCCAAAACAATTAACCCACAGTGATTAGCAGTGCTGATGTAAGAGAATTGCTTTATTCATCAACATGAAGGCAATTTGTGACTATACAGCAGTCATGGAAATATTTTCCATTCCTACCATCACTGAAGAAAATTCAGGAGACAAAAATCAGCAAACACTGAGAACAAGAATGGGCTGTATAACCCACTTCAGCTCACTGGGAACTTTAACTGAAGTTCTTCAGAGAGCAACACTGCATGGTGAACAAACTGTTGCGACAAATATGACTTAGTTGCTCGATGATGAGTTAACACAAGCTCAAGAGCAACATTTCAATTGTTTGTCACTGGAACTGAATGCTTTGAACGACAAAGAAACTTTAGCTAAGCAGTATATCTCCAGTAACATGACTGAGGATATGTAAATGTCTAATTCACTTGGAAAACATCCACAGAAGGCAAATGAAGATGTCTACAGAACTCAACAAGTTGAACAGCATATATAGTTTAACCCACAGATGTAGCAGCACATTGAGAGTAAACATTTGTTTGAACACAATGCAGGATGAACTGGACAGATTTCATGGAAGCCAGACCGATGTCCAAAGATTCAGGATACAGTCAAAAAGAAATTATTTAGTCTGAAAATCCAGGAAACTGGAAGAAAGAAAGTATTTGTATCAGCAGAGCAGCCATTCACCAGGATGGACATACATGAAATTAAAGGACCACCATATGATGTTCTGGAGCAATGACCTGAATTAGTAGCAAACAGTTAATCTGCAAAGGGTATTCAGGAGATGAAAATAAGGTAACAGACCAACTATTGAGTTTAGCAGGAACAAGATCTTCATGAAAGTTATCCAAGCAATATAAAAATCTTCCACTGGTGAAATAATTTCCAGAAGATGAGAATCAAAGTCAAAGACATATCAAGGCAGGAAGAGAGAGCGGGAGTGAGCAAGAGAGAGAGAGACAGCCAAGGTCATGATAAATGTAAGTATAGTTATTTATTTCATAGAATCCCTACAGTGTGGAAACAGGCCCTTTGGTGCAACAAGTCCACACCGACTCTCAGAGCATCCCACCCAGACCCATCTCCCTATAACCCTATAACCCACCTAATCCACTCATCTGTGAACACTATGGGCAATTTAGCACGGCCAATCTAGCTAGCCTGCACATCTTTGGACTGTGGGAGGAAACCGGAGCACCTGGAGGAAACCCACGCAGACACGGGGAGAATGTGCAAACTCCACACAGACAGTCACCTGAGGGTGGAATTGAACCCAGGATCCTAGTGCTGTGAGGCAGCAGTGCCAATCACTGAGCCACCATACCACCCCATACCTGCATGTATTAAGGTTAATTAAGGGGGAAAATCATATAAGGCAATGTTCTGAAAGGATTCTTGGGTGGGCAATAGAGGAGTTCAGTTTGAGACCGAAATGGGCTAAGACAGATCATCCCTATCTCCTGATAGATGTAATTATCAAACCTATCCAGCCCAAATAACCTGACCTATTGCTATCCTGAAATAAATTATGCCTTGTTAAGACAAGTGCCTCTTTTTGTTGGACTCACTAGCTCTTCCTCCTCACCATTTGTTAATGGAACAGGCCCCTGGACCCCGTACAGGAAGTCAGTATGTCAGCAGCACAACAGAAACTTTCAGAGACCTGTGGGCACCACAGGGTCTGGAGTGCATCATCACCGGTTAATGTTATTTTGATTTAATAAGGTTTTGTTTGTCTTATGTAAGTTTCCATTAATGGTTAATTTGTATTTTCATTAAAGTGCACCATCAGAGGCCCATTCTAATTTAGTGTTAAAAGAGATGAATGTCAGCATGCTACTTCAACCATTACCTAGTAAAAGTTGTGTCTGCAGCACATACGACATTGATGGTCCTACCCATTTATAAGACATGAGCACAGCAGTGATGGGTGACCAGGGCCTGGTAACAGGATTCAGGCAGAATCAGCCCAGAAAAACAACGAAACAGTTACATTTAAAGGTAACAAAGGCATGAATAGGAAGGGTTTAGAGGGATATGGGCCAAATGCTGGCAAATGGGACTAGATTTATCTAGGATATCTGGTTGGCATGGATGAGTTGGACCAAAAGGTCTGTTTCCATGCTGTACATCTCTATGACTCTATAAGAGTATTTCTAATAGTACCTGATAGACATATACAAGATTATGGCAGGTTTAGATAAACTATTAGCTGATGCTACAAGTCTATGGAACTCAGATTTAAAAGGTTTTGGGCAAGAGAGAGGTGAGGAAGTTTTATTTTGCATAGTTGTGGAAGAAAAATTTTACATCGCAAGGGTAGATGGGAATTTAGGCTAAGACAGAAAGGCAGCCATGGGAGAAACTGATGACTTAGAAAAAGAATTTTAATTAGTTTAGCATGTGGGATTTTAACGAGCTTAGCAAAAGTCAGGAGGTAGTTGCTCAGACTGTGTTATCACTACGTGTATGTTATCTTAGCTAGAGTTGGAGAAGGATCTTTTGATGTATGGTCACCATACCAAGGTTTTAGGCTGAAGTAGATATGTTCTTTGTATCCGCGTGGAGTCTAGTTACTGATAAGTTAGAGTTTCAATTAAACTGTAAGTCACTCCCTATGCTAGCTGCATGCCGAAGGTCATTTCAAGTAGTAATTATTAAGGCACCTGTAAGACAGTATTCCTATTATCTCGAGATGCGTCTGTTTTCTTTAAACTTACAATGAATGAATCAACAAACACAAGATGTCACGGGAACACCCTGCTCTGAAGTTAATGGTATAGAGGAGATTGTTATACACTGTATTGGGAGAGTAGGATGCCGGTTGAGATCAACACTCACTCTCCTTGGTACCAAGTAAGAAAATAAACTGCTTCGAACGGGAGCTAGAGTCTAATCTCATTATTAGTTAAGCAGAAATAAAAATTTCTACAACAATTTGGCGTAGCCGGCAGATCCCACAGAACGGGATTCGGACGGAATCACTTGAGTGGAGACACTGGAGTCTGAAACCTAGACTGTCCAACAAGGAGGGGGACAGATCTGAGCTGGTCCTAGCTAAAAGGGGGACCGAGCTAAGCAAATCCTAGCTGAAAGGGGGATTGCTCCAGGCCGCCCACAGTCAAAGAAGACTGCCCAGCCAGTGACCTAGTCTGAGAAAACTGCCAAGACGCCCGAGGGCTGAGGAACAGGGTGAAGGCTAGGAAGAATTGGGGGGCCAAAGGAAATCAGACTCAAACGTCTCAACTCAGGTGAATGATAACTCGACTCCAGGGCTCGCGACAAGGCAGGAAAACCGGTGAGCGCTCAGTGTAAATAAGTGTAAATAAGGGGGTTATAGAGTAGTAGTGTTTTGTATAACCTTTACTTTCACAGAAAAGAGATAGAGGAGACAAAGCCGATAGGAGAAGATGGGAAACAGAAGCAGTCGATCAGGTAATGCTGGTCCTGCTAACAAGCCAAGGAACGCTGGAGGTAAAAATGATGGACCGTTGAAGGTAGGACAGAAAACTTTAAAAAAGATAAAGGAAGTTAAGAAACAACGACAACTATTGGGAGACCTCTTAGTCCCACCAGGACCCCCAGCTGATACTGTGATTAAAGAAACAGGAGATGAAAGACGTGCGGTTACCTTTAGTAGTGATTTACATGGGTGGTCGGACAGACAGTGGCCTTATGGGGGAAGCTTTAATTTAAAACTAATTCAAACTTGGGAGGATGTCACGCGAGAAGGGGACGGCGACCCAAATTGGAATGTGGACTACAAGTTGCGGTGTTTTAAAAAGTGGAAGGAAGTCATCAGCCACCAAAACCCCCTCAAGAAAAAAGACCAAATAGAGTCAGTGGCTAAAGAGGCAGTAGAAACTAAACACCCCAGGAGCAGGATTACATCCCCGCCTTCCTGCCCCAGCTAGCGCCCCTCCCCCTGGTGGGGACGGAGTGGACGAATTGATACTAATTGCTGCAGCCCTACCCCCACCCTACTGGGGACCCTTGGCACAGGAGGCTGTCGGTGGAAGTGAAGAATACCAGAGCACAGGGGAATCCGAGTCGACAGTTAGTAGCACTAGCGACTTCCGGAAACAGCCTAGCTGAAAAGCTAAGGATAAGACAAGAGGGGAGGAGGTGGTTTTACAAGCTCCCCGTATTATGGTAGGAAATGTTACTATACTAAAACCCTGGACTCCGGCAGAAGCCCGAGCCATGGTGTCTGAAGCCCCAAACCCCTTAAAGAGACACAATGCTTTTCATAATTGGCTGGTACAAATGTGTACAATCTACTCCCCCCTGCCCGGGGATGTGCAGATGCTACTGAAATGTGCATATGGAAATTCGTGGTCATCTCTAAAAGAGGGATTCACTATTCACCCCAGTGAAAACGGAGATTGGAGACCAAACGATGACCAACCTGCAAACAGGAATGAGTCTCTGTCTCACTGGCTAGAGAATAGAGGGAAGGAAGCTATAATGAGAGGAGCACAAAAACATAGTGATATAGGGGAAGTAACCTGCTGCCTGCAGCAAAAAGGGGAGCCTGTCCCAGATTTTATAGCCAGGTATAAAAGTAAATGGGAAGAGCATGCAGGTATTCCCCTGGAGAATGGACCACTGGCAGTCCAAACTTTACTAAACTGTATGCCACCCCGCCAGGCGCAGGCTTACAAACTGGCAAACCTAAATTGGCAGAATCAACAATGGGGAGAAGTGGTCACTTCATTAATGAATATGGACAGACAGGGCCTTTCCGTCTCCCAGGAGGAGAGCAAGCCCGAAATGATGGGACAATTTTATCAAAAAGGAGGATATCCCCAGACCAACAGGGGTGGAGGGGGTGGAAGGAAACAAAGGTGGTCTCGAGATAAATCCCAAGACCAGTGTAACAATTGTGGAAGGAAGAGTCACTGTGCCTGGGAATGTAGATCAGGACGAGGCCAGGACCTGAGGGGAGGGGAGATGCCCCCCTTCTCTTTTAGTCACCCGAATCCATCGGCATAGAGGTGCCGCGAGGGGAGGGTGGTACAGGGGGCCGTCATCAGACTGTCCAAAACTATGAGGAAGGAGCCTATGACTACTATTCAATTAGGAAATAAATATTTGGACTGTCTGATCGATACCGATGCCACCATGTCCTCTGTAACCCCCTCTGTCCTAGAAAGTGGCCGCCTAATTGAAACCGTGGGGATAGCTGGCGCCCTTTCCTTGCCAGCTCAATTGAAAATAATGGAAAGAGATGTCACAGATATTTTTATTATTTCTAAGTGAGCCCCACTCCCCCTACTGGGCAGACAAACTCTTTGTAAACTGGGAGCCACATTACATTGTGCGACCGAAGGTATATATGTGGGGACGAGAAGCACGCATTGAATTCTTTAATGACAGGGAGGGGAGGATCGCTATACGCCCTGAGGTCAGGGGAACCATTTTTGAAAGGCAGCAACCATGAAAAGAGGAGTGCCCTTAACAACTTCTCCTTCAATTCCTCCCACTTCCGACAGACAAAGGGGGTGGCCATGGGTACCCGCATGGGCCCAAGCTATGCCTGCCTCTTTGTAGGTTACGTGGAACATTCCCTCTTCCGCAGCTACACTGGCACCATCCCCCACCTCTTCCTCCGTTACATCGATGACTGTATTGACACCGTCTCGTGCTCCCACGTGGAGCTCGAACAGTTCATCCCCTTCACCAACACCTTCCATCCCAACCTTAAGTTCACCTGGACCATCTCCGATACCTCTCTCTCCTTCCTGGACCTCTCTGTTTCCATCTCTGGCAACCACCTGGAAACTGATATCTATTTCAAAACCACCGACTCCCACAGCTATCTAGAATACACCTTCTCTCACCTTCCTGCAAAAATGTCATCCCCTATTCCCAATTCCTTCGCTTCCGCCGCATCTGCTCCCGAGATGAGGCATTCCACTCCAGGACATTCCAGATGTCCTCGTTTTTCAACGACCGCAACTTCCCCTCCACAGTGGTCGAAAACGCCCTCGACCGTGTCTCTCGCATTTCCCGCAACTCATCCCTCACACCCCCTACCCGCAATAACAACCAAAACAGAATCCCCCTCGTCCTCACGTACCACCCCACCAACCTCCGGATCCA
>NC_063358.1:12974430-13076269 GCF_021869965.1 Rhincodon typus | reverse complement strand
CTCCTCTGATGCTGCTTGGCCTGCTGTGTTCATCCAGCTCTACACCTTGTTATCTCAGATTCTCCAGCATCTGCAGTTCCTACTATCTCATGACCAATTTTGATACTAGTTCTCAAAGAATTGAACAAATGTGAATTTTTGGAGGACGGTGAAAACTACACAATGTAACCTCTGTGAAATCTGTTTCGTCACATCAGCAAAAGTAGCAATATTTTCACAGTGCACAAACAGTTGAGTTAATGTTGTTGCTGAAGTTCAGGACATGAAGGACATGGCTTTATATTAAACCATTCCTTAGAGCATGCTGAGATTGTGTTGAAGAAAAAGAAACTACTCTTCACTTAAGAATGTCAAGCCAAAATGTCAATCCTGTTCTTCCTGACAGATGCTGCCAAATTTGCTAAGTATCTCCAGCCTTACTGCTTTTATTGAAGATACAACTTAGTAGTAAACATCATTTGTAAATCTCACTCAGCTCGCACTGAGATGAATGTTTCCTCACTTTCTCATATTTCCCCATGAACACAACACCAATAAAAATAAAAAAAAGATTACTGATGACAATCCAAGAAATCAATTAACCAACTATGGCCTCAGGTTTCATACTTATGCCTCAAAGAAACCCAAAGGACTTCATATTGCAAATTCTTTTATCTTCCTCTTCTACCGATAGTGGATGTTATTCCTGTTGACTTTGTACGCATGTGTGAGAGAGAGGGAGAGAGCCCAAGTGACTGCATAAACACTGAATGTTTGACCTTGTCTTTTTACTATTTTTCTCACAGCTATTAGGTAATAAACTTGTTTTTGTTCTCTCAAAGAAACCCTGTAATTAGCTCTCTATTATTTAGTTAAATTAGTGAACTACATCTTAATTGGAGTAAGGTTTAGCCTGGGGCTAAAAAGAATACAAGGGCTTTGGTACAACCAACCAAAGAAACTAAAAAAAAAAGTGAGCCACCTGAAATTAGGAATCCTACCCAATTCTGTACCTTCTGAAACCAGAAACTATCACTAAAACTGAAATCATCCATTTCAGCTTACCAAAGATTGAACCTTGGAATTTTCTGGAACATATGACTTACTTTCTCACTGTCCATACAACATCCACTGAGCAGCTAGGGGAGACATTAATTTGAAAAAAATGTGGAAGCACAACCTGACAATTCGAAAATGGCTCATTTATGCCAACTTTGCTTCCAATTAGCCAAACAATCCTCTATCATAACTAATATGTTACCTCCTACAATATAAATTCTTAAATTAATATAGTAACCTTTGATATGATACTTTAGCAAGTGCCTTGTGGAAATCTAAGCACAATAATGTTCACTGGCTTTGCTTTATCTATGTTGCTTGTTACATTCTCAAAGATGGCTAATAAATTAATCAAACATGATTTCTCTCTCTCAAAGCTATGTTGCTCTGATATAATCTCCTTAATAATGGATTCCAACATTTTCCCTATGACAGATGTTAGGCAAACTGCCCTCAAGCTTCCTGCCTCCCTCGTTTCTTGAATAGAGGAGTCACCTTCACTGTTTTCCAGTTGGATGGGCCAGTTCAAGAATCTGGAGAATTTCGGGAAAACAAAACCAATGCATCTACTAACTCAACAGCCACTTCTTTTAAGACCCTAGGATGAAATCCATAAGGACAGATGACTTGTCAGACTTTAGTCATAATAATATTGTCAGTACCTGTTCACTGGTGATTGGATTGTTTAAATTCCTTGCTCCCATTCACATTCTGATCCACAATTCAATTCTATTTCATTGAAAGGAAGGCAAAAAGGAGAAATGGTCTCAATTACTTATTGATGTCCAATAACAGCATGGTGTTCATTATGTAGATACTCTAAAGGTGTAATAGGATGAAGAGAGAACTGATGAGTTGGGAATATTCATTCAATGGAGATGAAGTAGGTGGCTCTACATTGAACCCATTTTGGTGGGTAAAGTGAAGGTGGTTACAGTTTGGATGTACTGACTGTCTCAGTAGGACTCAATAGGTTAAATTGACACAATTATAAACAAAAATCACCCAAGTCGGAATGAAAGAGAACAGAAAAGCAATTCTTCCAGGCACAATGCCAATTAACCCTTTGTAAAGCAATGGTCTCACTCAGAAACAAAAGTAGAGATTGCTGGAAAAGCTCAGCTGGTCTGGCAGCATCTGTTAACTCTGATTTCTCTTCACAGATGCTGCCAGACCTGCTGAACTTTTCCAGCAACTTCTGTTTTTGTCCCTGATTTACAGCATCCGCAGCTCTTTCAGTTTTTAATGGTGTCATCTCAATGGGGTTACACAAAATTCAATCAGAATACAGGTTATTAATGAAGCTTTTGTTTATAAATTGGAATTGGGAAAAGGGATTAGGAGAAGCATTATTATTACTTATTGAATAAATGTGCCAAAAATGCAATAGAGACCTAAATTCCTTTATGACTGCCAAATCAAACAGGAGGGGTGCAGCATTTCCAGTCCAGATTGACATAAGAAAGTGGAACAATGGACAACATTCAATGTCTTCTGTGGAAGTGAGCTCTGAGGCTGGGCTTGGGGGGAGTTGGCTGATCGGATGGGATCGGTTGGGTGGAGATTCCTCCACCTGCCCCGATTAAATCCAGGCAAGAAAATTTTCCCCCAGAATGCTAATTAAGGCCCTTAAATGAGCAATTAACAGAAGACAACTTGGTATATGTAAATCCGTAGCTTGCATTTATATAGCAACATCAACATCGAAAATTAATCCCCCAGGGAATTCACAGTGGTATAAATGAACACCAAGCCAAAGACAACAGTGAATGTTGGAAATTGGGAAACTTTTCAAAACTGAATTATTTTAGATTTCTGTATTTAGTGTGTAGCATGAATGTTACAGCAGTAACTAGCCTTCTACAAACATAACCAGAAGAATCTCTGGGGTCATAATGTTTTATTGAACCAATGTCAAAGATTCAAAAGGAGGGCACTGCCCTATTATCAACGCAGTGTTTGGGATAACAGGATTTTTTATTCTTAGAAGGGATGCAAACTAACCTTCAAATGGAGGTGGGCCAGGTGATAATGGCCATCTCGACCTTGGGAGTAACTGCTCATGGTCAGTGGCCAAAGGGGTCAGGCAGGTGACTGACACAGCACAGGTTGCTGTAGCCATTGCCCGAGAAGATAGTTAAATAGGGATATGTGGGAACGAGAAAGCGAGGTTTCAGGGGAACAAGCTTTCTTGGGAAAAGACCACGAGTTCCGCTGCATCGGTTCAAGGGAAGAACAAAAGATTGTTACTGCCAAAGACTGCAAAACATCAGGGATTAACACTGCACCACTCCATATAACAGACGTCCACCATCTCTGCTTCTCAATTCTACAGAATGGCTTTGGGATCAGTCAAGTGCTTTCGTCTGTTATGGATCGTATATTTCCTCTCTTTTATATAAATAATACATCGTATCTAAACTGTCACTTCTTAACAAACTCAATAAAAACTGTCTGAAAATTGCTTACAAATGGTTGATTTCCTATATTAGGTCATTGTGATTATGAACCCCCAGAACCGAACATGGAAGAGGTCCAGAAATGTTTTGTTGATACACTTGTTTTAAGAGAATTTTTAATGGCAGAGAGAAAGAAGCAGAGAGGTTTCAGGAGGAAATTCCAAAGCATAGAGCTTAGGCAGCTGGAGGTATGGCCCCTGATGGTAGAGTGAAGGAAGGGAGGTCGGTACAAAAGAGACCAGAGGCAGAGAAAGATTGAAAATTGGTAGGAGAGTTAAGCTATAAGACCGGAGGAAGTTTAGAGATAAGGAAATGTGAGGCTTTATTAGAATTTAAACACAAGATTGAACATTTTAAATTTGGGATGTTGTGGTTTGGGAGGTTAATTATTCATGACCTCGCTGATCCACATGAATGAGTGGGAATGCTAGAAGATGGAGGAAAGCTTTGGAACAGTCAACTCTAAGGATGACAAAGGCCAAATGAAAACTACAGCAGCAGATAGGCTGTGACAATCGCAGAGTCTGGTGGTGGTCTGGGGAGGATGTAGTCCAGAACTCAGCTAAGGGTCAAATTTGGATGGCAAGTTTATGAAAACACGAGATTAGCCTGAGACAGTGATGAGGGAAGGAGATGGAATTGATAGGAAAAGTTTAATGTTTTTGATGTGGACAAAAGACAACGTCCAATCTTACCCATATTTAACGAGCATAAATTACAGTTCTTTCAAGTCCAATAAAGGCAGTTAAGTGGTGGTAGAAAGGTCATGCTGGGTGATATAGCCTTATAGATGGAGACACTTTCTAACCAACCTACTCAGAGCAGTAATTGCACAACTCTGGAGCAGGTGGGTCTTGAACCCAGGCCTCAGAGGTAGGGATATTACTAAAACAGCCCTCCACATTCAGATGTAAGCTCACCCAACATCTACACATTTTGGTAGTGAAAGACATATGGTCATGTCTACAAAGCATGTAACGAAAGAAAGGAGGGGCCAGAGGTAAATGCCTGAACTGCACAGGAAATGGCACAGGAGTGCGAACAGAAACAGTTGCTGGAATTATTCTTCCTACTGGCAGATAAACAAAAATGGAACGAGGTGAGGGAAGTTCCGCTGAGACAATGGATGTGATGTTTAAGGACTATGGAGTAGTCAAAGACAGTCAAAACACTGTGGAAGAATAATTCAATACCGATTGCAGCCATAGAGAGCAGCATTTGTGCTCCTGGTTGGTAGTCTTTTTGTGCTGCGACATACTGAAAACCTGATCAGAGTGAATGGTGACGGACAGTTAAACATCTAACAGGAAGAGAAGACGCCATGAATATCCCTGTCTTCAATTACTGGGGAACCCAACACATCAGTCCAAATAAGAAAAGGCCAAGTATTTGCAAAAATCTTCAGTCAGAAGTGTCAAGTGGATGATAAATCTTGGCCTTCTCCAGAGGTCACAGCTTCTCAGATGTCAGTCTTCAGCCAATTTGATTCACTCCATGCAATATCAAGAAACAGCTAAAGGTAATGAACATTGCAAAGGCTATGGGACCTAACAACATTCCAACAATAGTATTGAAGACTATGCATCTAGCCAAGCTGTTTCAGTGCGGCAACAAGGCCAACATCTACTTGACAATGTGGAAAATTGCTCATGTACGTCCTGCAGAGAAAAACAGGACAAATCCAACCCAGCTGCTTACTGCCCCATCAATCCACTCACAATCTGTAAAGTTGACCGATTAGAAAATATCTATGACTAACAATCAGGAGTGCCTCTTATAATGACCATTCCAGCCAATATGTGCATGAATGGATACTACAAAAAACGAGGAGGTAATGAATTGTAGATTTAAAGAGAAGAAAGAAAATCAGTAGTTCAAAGGAAAAAAGGAGAAAAAAGCACATCTAACCCACGTGATAGAAATTATATTAAATTAGATGTAATTCATGACAGAGTAGTGCAGGAAGTACAGCAAATTATAGCTACTAATCTTTGGGACTTGCATGATAATGGCAGTACGTATCAGGATAAATGCCAGAATATGTCTCTGTAGAAAGTAATATCTTCATTCACAGTTTGCCACTGTATATAGATCATTAAAATGTCATAGACAAGCTGGTCAGGTCCTAAAGGACATATCTGCTAGACTGGGTCTGCAGCAGGTGGTGAGGGAACCAACAAGAGGGAAAAAGATACCTCACCTCATCCTTACCAATCCGCCAGCCTCAGATGCATCTGTCCATGACAGTATCAGTAAGCGTGGCCACTGCACTGTCCTTGTGGAGAAAAAGTCCCAACTTCACATTGAGAAAGCCCTCCATGATGTTATGTACCACTATTACGGTGCTAAGTAGGACAGACTTCTAGCAACTCAACTCCTTGAGGCATGGCGGGCCATCACAGCAGCAGGATTGTACTCCAGGATATCCCTCACTCAACCACTACCATCAAGCCAGGGATCAACCCTGGTTTGACGGAGAGTGCAGGACTGCATGCAGGAGCAATACCAGGCATACCCAAAGAAGAGATGTTAATCTGGTGAAGCCACCAAAAGGACTACTTGCACGCCAAACAGTATAGGCAGCAAGTGTTAGACAGAGCTAAGCGATGTCACAACCAACAGATCAGATCTAGGCTCTGCAGTCCTGCCACATCCAGTCATGAATGGTGGTGGACAATTAAACAACTCACCTGAGGAGGAGGCTCCACAAATATCCCCATCCTCAATGATGGAAGAGCCCAACATACCAGTACAAAAGCTAAGGCTTAAGTATTCGCAGCAATCTTCAGCCAGAAGTGCCAAGTGGAAGATCCATCTCGGTCTCCTCCAGTGGTCCCCAGCATTACAGATACCAGTTTTCAGCCAATTCAAATCACTCCACATGATATCAAGAAATGGCTGGAGACACAGGATACTGCAAATGCTATGGGGCCTGAAAACATTCCAGCAATAGCACTGAAGACATGTGCTCCAGAACCTGCTGCTTCCCTAGCCAAGCTCTTCCAGTACAGTTACAACACTGGCATCTACGTGGCAATGTGGAAAATTCCCCAGTTATATGCTGTATACAAAAAGCAGGACAAATCCAACCTGGCCAATTACTGCCCCATCAGTCTACACTAGATCATCAAAAAGCGATGGAAGGTGTCATCAACATTACTATCAGCCAGCACTTGCTCAGCAATAACCTGCTCAGTGATGCCCAGTTTGGGTTCCGCCAGGGCCACTCATCTCCTGATCTCATTACAGCTGTGGTTCAAACATGGACAAAACAGCTGAACTCCAGAGGTGAGGCGAGAACGATAGCCCTTGACATCAAGACTGCATTCGACCAAGTATGGCATCAAGGGGCCCTAGCAAAACAGGAATCAACAGTATCAGGGGGAAAACACTTTGTTGGTTGGAGTCATACCTGGTACATAGGAAGATGGTCATGGTTCTTGGAGGTCAGTCTTCTTGGCTCCAGGACATCTCTGCAGGAATTCCTCAGGGTAATGTCCTAAGCCCAACCATCTTCAGCTGCTTCATCAATGAACTTCCTCCCATCACAAGGCCAGAAGTGGGGATGTTTGCCGAGGATTGTACAATGTTCAGCACCATTCGTGACTCCTCAGATACTGAAGCAGTCCATGTTCAAATGGAACAAGATCTGGACAAAATCCAGGCTTGGGCTGACAAGTGGCATGTAACATTCACACCATACAAATGTCAAGCAATGACCACTTCCAATAAAGGATAGCCTAACCAACATGCCTTGACATTCAAAGGCACTGCCATCACTGAATCTCGCACAATCAACATCCTAGGGGTTACCATTGACCTGAAACTCACTGGAGTCACCACATAAACGCAATGGCTACAACCGCAGGTCAGAGGCTAGGAATACTGCGGTGAGTAACTCACCTCCTAACTCCCCAAAGCCTGTCCACCATCTACACGATACAATTCAGGAGTGTCATGGAATACAGCCCACTTGCTGGATGAGTGCAACTCCAATAAAATTCAAGTTTGACACCATCCAGGACAAAGCACCCGCTTGATGGGCACCACACCTACAAACAGGGCAGCAGATATATGGGAATACCACCATCTGCAAGTTTCCCTCCAAGCCACCCACCACCCTAACTTGGAAATATATCATCATTCCTTCACTGTCATTCCCTCCCTAAGGGCATCGTGGATCTATCTACAGCACATGGACTGCAGAGGCTCAAGGCAGCAGCTCATCACCACCTTCTCAAGGACAACTAGGGACAGGCAATAACAGCTGGTCAGCCAGCAACACCCTCATTCCATTAGTGGATTCAAAGAAAAGTATCCCTTATATCTAGATCACTAAAAAAAATGCAGGCTCTGGAAGCTCTGCTTCAGTTATACAGCGACCTAGTGGTGTCACACCTGGAGTACTTTGAACAGATGACTTTGGAGGTAATGAATTAAATTTCAGCAAAATAATATCTGACTCCAAATGTTAAATTACGAAGAGGTAGTACAGGTATTCCTTGTTTAGTTGACCTGGTATGTTCCCAAAAAATGTGTGCTAAATGAAAATGTCTTGGAACAAAAATCACTTTCCCATAAAAATACTGGTAATGAGGCTGGATTATGTTCCTGACCTGTAAGTCTAACACTACAAATCTGTTGGCTGCACTAAACCACACTAAAAAAAATTCTTACTAGCTTAAAAAATATTTATTACATAACTCTTTGTATTTACCTCCTGCATCCAATTCACCACCTCTCATTCCTGTGCTTCTTGCTTGCCACCCACTTGCTCCCTTGCTCATTTCCTCAGTTCTGCTGCTTGTCTCTTGAGCCCCCCTCTAAGAATTCTGTGGCTGGAGGTGATCATTGCCTGGCAGTTTTGCGGCACAAATGTGTTTTTGAGCCTTGCTGATGTTGGATGACCAATGCGTGTCGAGTCAGTTCCAATTTTACTTCTATTAGATGAGTCACCTCACTTCTGATCAAAGCCAAGAAGCTCACCACATGAAGACTGTATGCCATTTTATAGAAGAAAAACCTGCAGACTTAAGATTTAGCAGCTGTAAAGTCCTTTCTAGAATTTCCAAATTTTTAGCAACATTCAACAGGAACCCTTTGTTTTATCTAAAGAGAGAAAGACCAATCCATGTTGCATGTTTATCATTTCATTCATCCAGTTTAAATCATTCCTTGATTTAGCAATTTATCTTTACCTGGCATGACTTAACTCTTCTAGTATGCAAGTTGCTTTCAAAGTTAATCCATGGCTCCTTGGCTGGTAGTCCAATACCATTGAAAATCCCAGGTATGATATGATCATAGATCAATTTTCAGCTCTCCAGGGTGTGACAGGAACATGACTGACTGATAACATAGTAAACTCCATCCTCAACAACAGGCTTGAGTATGATTCTATTACCAGAGTTAGCATTGTGTGCACTGGAGGAACTGCCCCTTATTTACGATCGCCATTTAAGGGAGTCATCAGCAGCAAACTATCAATGTAAAAGCAACAGAGCTTGCGCTCCTGATGCACTGAACATTGTGCCTGGGATCACAGAAAATGATCCAAATAACACTTTGGAATCAGTTAAGGCAGCAAAGAGACAGATGGTTGGGGGGATATATTAAGAGACTGCCAGAATGTGCCAATGTAGAAACTTTCACTAGTGAAGCAGAGAACAAGGAGAATCCTGGACACCAGAAGACATGATAGGATGTCTACAAGGTTATAGAACAGTCCTGGGTAAAGTGGAGATAACACAGTGTGGAGCTGGAGGAACACAGCAGACCAGACAACATCAGAGGAGCAGGAAGGTTGACATTTTGGGTTGGGAGGTTCTGAGGCTTGGACACCACTTTGTAGAGCACCTTCACTCTGTTCATGACAAACGACAACACCTACCAGTCGCGAACCATTTTAACTCCACCTCCCACTCCCTGGGTGACAAGTCCATCCTGGACCTCCTCCAGTGTCACAATGACGCCACCCGGAAACTGGAGGAGCAGCATCTCATATTCTGCCTAGGGAGCCTACGGCCCAATGGCCTAAATGTGGATTTCACCAGTTTCTAAATCTCCTCACCCCCGGCCTCATTCCATGACCAAACCTCCCTCACATCCCCGCCTCCTTGACCCGACACAACCTGTCCATCTTCTCTCCCACCTATCCACTTCTCCCACCTCATGACCAATCCCCACCAGACCCTCCCTGCACTCACCTATCACCATCCCACCTACCTTCCCCAGCCACACCCCTCTATTTATTCCTGAGCTCCCTTCCCAATTCCCCATTTCTGAACAAGGGTCCTGACCCAAAATGTCAACTTTCCTGCTCCTCTGATGCTGCCTGGCCTGCTGTGTTCCTCCAGCTCCACACTGTACTATCTCAGACTCCAGCATTGGCAGTTCTTACTATCCCTGGGTAAAGTGGAGTAAGCTAATAGAGGGATTTGATGCTGATGCTAAAGACTCAGTAGTCAATTTTCTGAGGCACAGGGCTCCATGCAGTTGACAATTAGTGAGAATAACAGTTTGGATGTATACATTGATGATTTTGATGAGTTGCAATTTGCTGTATTGGACAATGTTACAGAAGTCGAGCCCTCAGAGCTGAACTGAAGAGTAGGAATGTCAGAGGCATGCAACATTTCAGAGTTCAAAGATAGCAGCTTTCAATTTGATATAAAAAAGTGGAATTCTGCACCTCTGGGCTTAGCTACAAAATTGATTTAGATATGTATAGAATTGCTTCCACTGGAATAAGCTAATAGCAGATAAGTTGTACAGGGAGCCAGTCTCATGTTGATAGCTGGATTAATCTTCTAGCAATTATTGAACTCTACTGATAAGGTGGTGAGTATTGAAATTAGGAGAATCAAATACAAGATAACTAAAACAAAATAGGAACATAACCAGAAATTGCTGGAAAAAACGTCTAGGAGACCACACTGTGAGCAGTGATTGCAATAAACTGGATTGAGTGAAGCACTGCTTCACCTGAAAGGTGTATTTGGGCCCTTGGATACATAGGAGGAAGGAAGTAAATGGGCAAGTGTTACACCTTCTGCAGTTGCAGGGGAAGGTGCTGTAAGGCTGTGGGGGAGGTGGGTATTGGAAGCGAAGGAGGAGTGGATCAGGGTTTCCCGGATGGAACAATCCTTGCAGAAGGCTGATAAGGGAAGGGAGGTCTATGTGTGTTTAGTGGTGGCATCCTACTGTTCACAATATGGTCTCCTCTATATTGGGGAAACAAAGTGCAGAGTGGATGACCACTTCACAGAACACCTAAGTTTTGTTTGCAAAAAGAGACCCTGAGCTTCCAGATGCTTGCTGCTTCAACACACCATCTTGTTCCCTGGCCAACATCTCTGTCTCAGGCTTACTACAGTATTCCAGTGAAGCTCAGCGCAAGCTGGAAGAACAGCAACTCATTTTCCACTTGTAAACTCTACAGCCTTCCGGACTCAATATCACGTTCAATAATTTTAGGGCTTGAGGCACCTTGTTCCATGTCCTTAGCCTAAACGCCACACATCAGGCCTTGTTATCACACTACCCACTGTTAGCCACAAATAAGTCCCCATTAGTAATTATTCACCTCCTAGCCAGATTGTTACCCACTCCTTTGTCCAATTGTTCTTCTCTCTCTTTGAACGGTATCTTTGCCTATCATTCTTACTCCCTTCCCCGACCCTATCTTCTGCATAAAAACCAATATTTTCCTAGCTACCATCAGTCTTGAGGAAGGGTCACTGAACCTGAAACCTTAACTCTGATTTCTCTCCACAGATGCTGCCAAATCTGCTGAGTTTTTCCAGCAATTTCCATTTTTGTTTCTGATTTCCAGCATCTTCAGTTCTTCTGGGTTTTTCAAATTAAAATAGGGATATTTCAAGCCAAAGACAAACTTTGGTGGATTTACTAGCTCTATTGAAGATGGTAAAGCCAGGATAAAACCAGGAGATATTGTAATAAAATCTTTGTGAGCTCAAAGAATGTGCTGAGCAAACTGTGTGCTCTACCCTATTCAGCTAAAGAGAGTCCAAAAAAGGGAAGCCACTGCTGACTGCTCCTGAATGCTACCTAGTGGCTGGTTCTGGTAACATGGGTCAGAGTTTAGTGCATGATTCAGGGGTTAGAAACAACAACAGAAAGACAAGAAGCAAGTGACTAAAAATTGAATGCAATACAAATATCGAACATTGTAGACATAGGGTGGCATAGTGGCTCAGTTGTTAGCACTTTTACATCACAGCGCCAGGGACCCAGATTTGATTCCACCCTCAGGTGACTGTGTGGAGTTTGCACATTCTACCTGTGTCTGCGTGGGTTTTCTCTGGGTGCTCTGGTTTCCTCCCACAGTTCAATGATGTGCAGATTAGGTGGACTGGCTGTGCTAAATTGCCCAAAGTATCCAGGGATGCGCAGGTTAGGTGGATTAGCCATGGGAAATGCAGGGTGACAGGGATGGGGTGGGTCTGGATGGATGGTCTTTGAAGGGTCAGTGTGGACTTGATGGGCTGAATAGCCTGCTTCTACACTGTAGGGATTCTAGAGCTGTATTTTTTAGTGTTAATATTTATGGCTAAATTTATCAACTCTATGTAACGCATAACTATCAAACTGAATTTCAAGATTGAACTAGTTACTGTGATAGCCAAATGCTTTTCTTTCTCTCAGTGAGATAGAGATAGTTGTAACATCTTATACAGAGTAATGAACAGCAAGGCTGCCGCTACAGGGCATTCAGAACTTCAAATTATTTGACGACTATAAATTGGAATACTGCCATTTCTGCATTTAAAGTAGTTTCTCAAATCATGGATCCTTGTATGAATATTACCCATTAAAGCTTTGTGTACATTAGCAAATGGAGTTTGCTTTAATGTTCACTATCACTATAGTCAAAACCTAGACCAAAACCATTCATGATTTTAACAATAAAAAGACCCAAATTTTATTGGGATTCCATTTGTTAGATTTAATGTGGTTGACTCTTAATTGCCCTGTGGGCAATTAGGGATGGGCAATAAATGCCGCCTAGCCAGCAACGCCCTCATTCTGTGAATGAATAAAGAATAAACAAATTTGCTGGCTGGGGATATAAAAAAACATTCCTCAGAGTTGTTGGAAGTGAGAGTTGGTAAGAACACATCAACAGCTTTAACAGGGCATTTAAAACCTTGGCAAATAATGGGACAAAATCGATGACTCCAAAGAGATTTAAGGATTCAGAAATAAACAGAGGAATTGAGTTTAGGATAATGGGTGGAATCAATGTCAGATCAGATACAGAAAGAGAGCCAGAGGAAATGAATGGGATCAAAAGCCTGGACTAATAAACAAAGGTAAATCAGAAAAGTAAGAGTTTAAAAACCTAATATTCAGCAAGCTCATGAGAACATCTCCATCTACAAGTTTTCCTCCAAATTACACACTGGACTTGCTTGGAAATCACTCCCTGTCCATTTGGTTCAAATCTTAGAATTCCCCAATAAAACTCTACCTTCATCACATGGGGTGCAGTATTTCAAAGAGGTAGCCGACTGCCACCTTCTCAAGGGCGATTAGAGGTAGCCAATAAATGATACTCCTATCAGCAATATCTGCTTCCTAGCAATGCCTCAATGAATAAACTTAGGAAGCAGTTTTCAACCATTCAAGCTTTATGATTTATTTCACTTGAACCTCTGAATTAAAGATACCCATTATTCACTACAAGCTAACAATTATTACTTGTATTTACTCCTTGACTATTATTTTTCTTCACGTATTTTTTTCCTATTCTGTGTAGAATTTTGAGAAACAACTTTAACAGCTATTGTAGAAGAATTATGTTCACATCAATCAATGTGTCAGAAACCAATTATAATTGGGATTTTGAAATTTGTAACTGTTTAGCCAGAAATCTTTACATTGCCTTGAATATTTTTTACAAGAATACTATTTCACAAATCTAATTTGGGAAAGGGTAGGCTAAATACTACAACATTGGCAAATCTTATTAAACTCTTACACATGAATAAAACAAAAAAAAAGATTTCTTTCAAGCAGCTGGCTGCTTTGTAAATTTTAAACTAGCATTAAATTAATGTTAAAAGCTCTTATGAATAAAGATAACATTGGCATATGGAATGCTATTGTGAGTTAATGTGTAGGGAGAATGTTCTCTTAACAAGTTAATATAAAACAAAAGAAAATGTCTCCCACGATGACAGCGTTGATCTAAGTGGAACCCAATATGGCACATAGCATAGGCAAACCCCAGCCTGCGCTGTACTAGTTATCCTGAAATGCTAATGATAGGGAAACTGCAATTAATGCAAGCACTCATAAATAATTGCAGGGTGGCAAAAGTGCAACATGCAGTAAGGTCTCTTGCATAAGCTTCCTGTGGACATTGAACGAAGGGGTTAAAATCGAGCTTGCCGAGAGATCTCCCACAGTCCCTCTCTAGACACACTAGGGCCAGTATCAGCAAGGAACGAGGAAGCTACCATCAGTCGTAAGAGCTCACCCTCCACAAAGCAAAGGTGTAAACTCTGGTGAAAGATCTGTCAAAAAAAATGTATGTCATTAAAGATTAGGACACGTTGAGCATGAATTTCTCTAATAGGCTGAGATTTCTCCTCACAGAGTTGTGTAAAATTCGAATCCTTGTTGGGTTTTCTTAAATGTTTTCATCTCCACAGAAACGTTCCAATTTCTGTATAGTCTACAGCACAAGTTGGTAAACGCACACCCAATATCATTTGCGGGAGGGAATGGACCAATGCAAGGTTTTTTTTGTCATGTTTTGTTAAAACAAGTTGAAGGGTGCAAACATGGATTCTCGTTACACAGCACCAAATCAAGGTTTTTAGCCATTGCTGCATTTTAAGTTAATGTCCCCCATATAAGACAATTATTGGAGTCACCAAGACAACCACTTCGCTTGTCAGCGTCAGACACAAACGTTCAATTATGTCTTGACATGTTACTATTCTTTCAGAATCAGCAGGACAGAGTTTATGCCAATCATTAACTCGACCCCCCACCCCCACAACACTGTCTTTGTCCACAAAATTACTGGATTTAACATGTCATCTCATAACGATATAATTCCAGTTTTTAAAGCAAGCGGCAAAGATGAACCGCAGGTCTGAAGACACAAAAATAATATTTATTTCAGAAACTGACCCTTACCTGCGAAGAAATTGAATCAATTTATTAGTGTCTGAATCGCGGGAACGGGTAAAGCATGTACAAGGTACTGAGCAAATGCAACCTGCAAATACAAGCAGAGCTTGCATTTTTTTTACAATTCGTGATGATGTCAAAATCAGATCCATTTCCTACTACATTATTTATAACTTTTCCAGATTCACATCCGTGTCAATGTTTCAGCAAACTCTGGCATTTGAGACTAACACCTAGAAAATCTCAACCTTTTTCTCCTCTAGGACTGCATTGCATTGGAATAGCTAGAGATCTTCAAGAACGATGCATTTGAACTGGAGGGTGCTACGGGGAGAAATTGCAGCATTTTGAACACCTTGCTCCAGCAAGAGCTGACATGCATTAATCCATTGCATGGGTTCAAAATATGGTTATGCATCGAAATGCAAAACCTCCTCTTACCCTGCCTGAGCCAGTCTTGCAGCACAGTGGCGGGTCTCGGTGTTTTCATCTAGCCCCGGCTTTTTCTCGTCTTTCTCCCTCTATTGTAGCTCACCCTGGAATGAGATCCTCGCTTCCAGTTATCGTTAGTCATTGAGAAGCTGCGGATGCGCAAACTGTCCAAGACGTCACAAAGAAAGCTCCTTTCTGTCGTGACGCCAGTGGAATTCCTCTGCATTAATCTCGAAATAAATAATCTTCTAACGCAGACTGTGTGAATATTTAAAGTCGGGCTCAGATTAATTTTGGCTCCCCGTCTAATCGATTGGCAAAGCTCCCCCAAAGCATCAGACTGATAAATGTACCTTGTGCTTAAAATCTGAAAGAGGCGGATGGGAATCACACCCCTGTAACCCTGTTAAGAATGAACCTTTTATTACCTTCCCTGCAAATCGAATGCCATCTTTGCATTCACTCTTCACGCGGTTTTACCCACTCCTGTTGTTCAAGTACTCCATGGTACGGTTTCCTCCTACTGCCCATTCCCTATTGAGGCACTGGTCTTACCCGAGTCCAGCGAATTAAAGTGCAGTTTCTCGAAACCAAAGTCGAGAGACCACAATGTGGTAAAATGAGATTCATGCAAATAACGAGGCAACTGACAGTAAGAAAAAGGACACCTGTCCAGAATGAGCATTGACGGCAGAGGTCTTACACACTACACTAGAGAAGAGGCTCCCAACCTTTTCAGGAACAAGGCACACACTTTAATGAGACAAACCATTGGAGTATACACCCACTTTTTCAGGTCATTTGATTGCTCATAAGCACATTTATTGCATTTACTCTAGTTATGGTCATACTGGAGAGGTTTGCAACACAGCGCATACAAGTTAAAAAATCAAATACATTAATGTTTCAAATCTGCTGCAAGAAACACACAGTTTTCGACTGCAAGCGCAGACACATTTTTAAAATCTGCTCAATTCAATTATTTTGAACTATTTCATGGCCCTAAATCTGTCTACACACTGCACTCAACTTAGGAGTCTGAATTTCAAGGATGAGAATTCATATTTGTAACATTTTTAAATGTACTATTTTATTCAATAATTGAACTGATACGTCATTGAAATTCAATGGATCAGAGCAAAATGCAAAATAGAGTAAATTGTAATTTACTGGGTCAGTGGGAAACCTGGGCTTACTGATGCACCACCTGCAAATCTCGATCCACTGAAAAGTATTCTTTCCTGTTGTTCTTTACAACTGTATTATCGGAGAGTAAAATTTTGGCAATCCTTTTTGCAGCATCAAATTTTAACGTTACAACTATGATTTTTTATATGTAGGTATGATTAAAGTTTCAGTAATAGTATAGGGCTTCTTTGATTTTGCCACAAGCTCAGCCATGAGGTAACTAGCCTCTTGACCTTTATCTAGTACCTGCACACTCCATCAAATAGTGGATCTGCTCCATGTTTTGTTCGTTCAAGCACTTGGAAGTACTGAATGTCTTTGTTCACAAGAGATGGATGTTTTGTCTGCAAATGGCATTTTAATTTACTTGGCACCATCACAGCACTTTCCAACCTCTCTCTGCAGATGAAGCATACAGATGAGGGGCAAACAGCCTCTTGTCCATGAAAATCCTGAGACCAGTCAGTTCTCAATCTCTGAATAGTTTTTGCTTTTTTGGGGGAGGTTCAGATGTTTCATCAACAACTGAACTAGTGAAGGAACTCATTCTTTTGAAAACAAACTTATCCATTTCTTCTTAGACTAGTGGAATCAAAATAGATTTTGCAAAGAAATGTGGGATATGGTCAATTTAGCTACCTTTGCCAATATTAGCTTGTTTTGTCTTATTCTAGTATCGACAAAAAAGTATGCAAATGCCGTTGAATCAGAGATAGTAGGAACTGCAGATGCTGGAGAATCAGAGACAACAAGATGCAGGGCTGGATGAACGCAGCAGGCCAAGCAGCATCATAGGAGCAGAAAGGCTGACGTTTCGGGCCTATGATGCTGCTTGGCCTGCTGTGTTCATCCAGCCCTGCACCTTGTTGTCTCTGCAAATGCCATTGGTTGATTTCCATGGTGACTGGTTAAAAACTATCACATCATTTGAAAATTGCCCTTTGGTCACCTGCATTTTCCAGAAACAGATACCACATTTTTATTTTGATGATTAATTTTCACCAGTTTTATGAGTTGTAATTATAGTTGGATAGAATATTGTTTTAGATGAAACTGTTTGTTTTACATTGTTTTTTGTTACCTTTGTACAGGTTTTCAAGAACCAGTCTAGCTAGTTAAACATCAACTGACCCATGGTGTGTTATAGTGGTGGTTGGCCCAGGTAATACTGACTTTGATAAATGATTGACTCGGTCTGTATTTTATCACGGGTTAAGGAAACAAAACAAATTCACCTCCTTCCCATATTTTTCAACAACATAAAACCTTATCACTTTTCCACCTCTCTTCAGTTCTGAAGAGAAATGTTAGAATCATAAAATGAACTTTATTTCTCTCTCCAAAAACATTGCCAGACCTGCTGAGTTTCTTCAGAATTTTCTGTTTTTGTTTCAATTCTCCAATATCTGCAGTGGTCTTAGAGTCATACAGCATAGAAACTGGTCCTTCAGCCCCACACATCCATGGTGACCGACAAACACCAAATTACACTAATCACATTTACCTGCACTTGGTCCATAGCCTACAATGCCCTGGCATTTTAAATACTCATTTAAATATTATGAGAGTACCTGCTCCATCACTCTCTCAGGCAGCAGATTGCATACATTTACCACCCTCTGGGTGAATTTTTTTCTTAGATCTCTGCTAAACCACTTGCTCTCGCCTTAAACTTATGCTCTCTGGTTTTAGACACATCTGCCATGGAGAAGAGATTCTCACAATCTACTCTGTCTATGCCTCTGTTTAATTTTATATACCTCAATTAGATTCCCCCTCAGCCTCCTCTGCTCCAAGGAAAACAAACACAGCCTATCCAGTCCCTCATCATAACTGAAACTTTTCATCCGAGGCAAAATCCTGGTGAATCTCCTCTGCACCCTCTCCAGTGTATTATTAGTGTGGCTGACGAAAGCATCACATAGTATTCCATCTGTAGACTAACCAATCTTTTATAAAGTTGTAACAAGCATTCCATGATCCTACATTGTAAATCATAGAATCCCTAGTGTGGAAGCTGGTCATTTGGCCCATCAAGTCCACCAACCCTCTGAAGGGCATCCTACCCAGACCATCCCTCCACCATCATCCTTTGCCTCCTATTTATATGCCAATTTTGGGTACAGTTTTCCAACTTGCCTTGGATCCCATGAGTTCTTATATTTTGGACCAGCTTTCCATATGGGACCTTGTCTGAAGTCTGTGTAAACCACATCAACATTTTCAGTCACCTTTTCAAAAAACTCAATTAAATTAGTCAGGTAGGATCACCCTATAACAAATCTGTGCTGAATATCCCTCATCAATCCCTGCCTTTCCAAATTTTGATTAATCCTGCTATTCAAAACTTTTTCCAGTAATTTCCTGACCACTCACATCAGACTAACTGGCCTGTAATTACCTGACCTATCCCTTCTGCCCTTCTTGAACTAAAGAACCACATCAGCAATCTTCCAGTCATCTGGCACTTCACCTGCGGCCAGTGAAGTATCCTTACAGCTCAACCTCCCACCCAGCTTTGTATCATCTGCAAACTTGGAGTTTTATATATATATAATAGCTGGGGTCCAAGCACTGATGCCTGCAGTAACCCACTGGTCATTGGCTAACACTTGGAAAATGACACATTTATTCCTACTCTTTGTTTCCTGCCTGCCAGCTAGTTCTCTATCCATGTCAGTACACTACCCCTAATGCCATACATTTTCATTTTACATGCTAATTTCTTATGTGGGGCCTTATTGAATACCTTCTGATAGTCCAAGTTAACCACATCCACCTGATCCCCCTTATCAACTCTATCAGCTACATCCTCAAAAAACTCCAATAGATTTGTCAAGCATGATTTCCCTTTTGTAAATCCATGTTGACTGTCTGATCTTGTCACTGTTTTCCAATGCTTTGCTATTAGATCTTTTCATAATTGACTCTAGCATTTTCCCTATGACCGATGTCAGGCTAATTAGTCTACAACTCCTTGTTTTCTCTTTACCTCCTTTCTAAAACAGTGAGGCTACATTAACAAGTCTCCAATCCATAAGAACTGTGCCAGAGTTGATAGAATCTTGAAAGATAACCACCAATGCATCCACTAATTTCTGGACCACTTCCTGAATTATTCTGGGATGCAGATTATCAGCAGTGGTGATAATGTCAGCCTTTATTCCCTCAATTTTCCCACCATTTCTTTACTAACTGACTTCCTACTGTTTTTCTCGCTCACCATAGACTACATAGTCTCCAACATTTTTGGGACATTATTTGGGACCTTTGTGAAGTCAAAACCAAAATATGTATTTAATTTGTCTGCCTTCTCTTTGTTCCCCATTATAACTTCCCCTGTTTCAGTTGCAAGAAACCTACATTTGTCCTCACTCTTCTTTTCGCAAACCCCCTTTAGGGCTTCTGCTATTTTGAGCTCTCAATATCTGTCATCGGCCTCCCTTTATCTCTTGATCCACTCCTGTACATCCTTTAACATCAATAATTCACTGGCTTTGTTGGTCCTACACTGTATTTTTGTTGGAATATTTTGAGACTGTATTCTCATTTTCTTTGTGAATGCATCCCAGATTTGACACAGATTTACCGAAAAATATCTGCTCCCAGTCCACTCTGGTCAAATTATATCTGATCGCATTAAAACTAGCCTTCCTCCAGTTTCAAACCTTGATTTCAGGCTCATACTTGTCCTTTTCCATAACAATCTTGAATCTAACAGTTAGGATCACTGGCTGCAAAATGCTCTCCCTCTGATACTTCAGCCATTTACACAGCCTCATTTCTTAAAATTAAGTCCAGGACTGCCCACTCTCTTGTAGGGTTTTCTACGCGCTGGCTTAAAATGCTGTCCTGGATACCTCTAAAACTTTCACCCTATGACTAGCACGATGACTACATTTAAAATGTATGTTTTAGAACGCTGTGGATTGTCTTGGTTGCCAAGGAGCAATTTGTCTTTGCTGTCGGAATGTGAGAAAAGCTTTTGGAGCAGATTGTTAGATGTGGATTCATCTTGTGCCTCATCGGTGAAATGGAAGCTCTTCATAAAAACATGATTGTCATATTAACATGTGGTGAAAGTCATGTACTCTAGTGAATGCTTTCTTCACTTGTTTTAATTGTATCCTTCAGTCTAGCTCTCAAATTTCGTGTTGCTCACACCCTGTTGTCACTCCCCACCTTTCCCCTCTCAGCCCAAGCCTAACAGCATCACTGATTCTGATCTGATATCAACGGAAGTAAAGAGCCAGGGATGACAAGGGAGAAGTGGCAGAAGAATAGGAGTAGTAATGAGGTTATGGGCAGCACTGGGATGGGGGTACAGGCATGGTAAGTTTGGGGTGCAGGAGTGGGTGTTTAACGGCAATACAGAGACATTCCTCCAGATGTAAAGGACTATATTTTTGGCAGACTCCACAACTACTAAGAACATAACTAATAAATTCATGCAAAAAGTAAATGAGTACAGGACCAACAGTCTATTTCCAAGCACTAATAGGTCCTGATGGGAAAATCAATCAGTAGAGACTCCATCTCAGCATTCATCACTATTGGAAGAAGAGATCTGGGCCTTCACGTCAGCAACTTGGTGTTATCAACATAGGAAAGTAAGGTTTGATGCTTTTTCATTGTTAATTATTTGTCTGATTTGAATTTTAAAAGTGTCTCTTAATTGAAAATGACTATCTAACAACAACTAATACTTTGTTCTTGGACATGACATTGAATGAAGAATGCAAAATTGAGTGAAATCAGCATGTTTGCAAGCAGAAAAGACAATTCCTTCTCCAAATTGTGCATAATTTGATTTACATGGTACATAGAGTTCTTGGGGAAGAACAACGCTTAGGGAGAAAATGAAATCTCTTCTAGGAGTTAAAATGAATCAGCAAAAAACAACAATAAAGCAGATTAGATACATTTTATGAAAAATACTTGGTTCAATGGCTTGCTGTTAATATTCTTCAGCAATGGATTTTAACCTGTTCTAAGGCACTGAATCAGATACAATGTTTTCAGGTGCTGTCAGCCTTATCAAGAGGTACAATATGACCATTTGTTCTATTGAATTATGATACAAGTGCCAGAGTGAAAGTATGAACTATTCTTATTCTTTCAAAGGCAAATCAAAGTGCTACGTCATCACACCATTCATTATTTATTAATCTCATATTGTGTTGTGCTTGTTTTACATTCCTACACAGGATGGGGAACAAATCATGAAAAATAAATTGTTGAGCTGATCAGAAATGTACAACTTTAAGAAATCAAGGCGCTAAAAAGTCAAAATGCTTGTGCAATAGAAGATAAGAATTTTATGTTGCTTTGCTCTCAGTCAGGTTTTTTAAATTGTTATTTATATTATTATTATTTTCTTGCAGCATTTAACTTGGTTTTTTTAAATTTTATTTGTTCATTCATCTTAAACCGAGCAGTACAATGGTAATGGATCAGTGTGCATAGATGTCCCTAGCCAGAAATGCCTTATGTTGCAAGCCAGACAAGCAATCTTAATTGCGTTTAATTGGAAAATGAAAATTAGGGTCACTGTATAAGTCATCATAAAAGACTGTATTAGTCAATACTTGGCTTATCATTGGTATTTCCTATTAACCACCATGATTGTTAAAGATCCAAGATCTTAGGTTAGTTAAAATGTAAAACACCCTTACAGCTATCCTTCACAAATATCAGTTTAAGCACAACTTACATCCATTTTATGAATATGTTGCAATTTTTAAAAAAGATACTACCTAGAACAGTGGGCTGAATTTCATACTTTGACTAAGTGTCAATTTTATTGAGTTTCATGGAGTGTTTCGCTCCATGAGGCATGGTAAGATTTCTTGCATTATCGTCCCAAACACATCTCATTAGTTACTGACACCAGCTTGATTCTTCCATTCACAGGAGCTTCTTGTCACTGTTGGGATATCACAGAAATGACAGCCATCCCTGGCACTGGTGCCAATTCAAAAAGGCCATTAGTATGGTTCTTGCAGCACTGTGGTAGTGTCACTAGCTCTGGACCAAGGGGCCCAAGTTCATGTCCCACTTGCCCCAGAGATGTGTGATAACATTTCTGAACAACTTAAATAGAAAACTAAACAAAGGCCATTTGCGCAGCTGGGCAAGTGCTGGCATTCTGGAGCCGGTTCAAATGTGAGGGTAGACAAAAGGAAATTGGCACTCTGCTTAACGGCCACAGAGCCTGGGCTCCTGATGGGCGACGTGGTGCAGAGGAAGGATGTTCCCGTCCCCCAAGGACCACTAGAGGAGATAATGCTATCAAACCTTGCCTGCTTGGTCTGGGGGGGTCTGGGGGTTACTATCTCAGTCAATGTGGTTTTCGAAGTTTGGAGGAATGCCCAGCTGAGCAGAGAGAAGGTCAATAACCTCTTCTGTTCCACCCAGGCTAAGTGCCACCAACTTCTCTGCTACCTCACACACACTATCTCTGCTCCTGCTCCTCTTACCAAGGCTCATGTTGTATCAATTTCACTGTTGCAGACAACATCTCTTACACACACAAACCCAAACACCCTCCTTTTTTTTTGTCAGGGGGTGTTGTAGAATGAACATTAGAGAACAACGGCTGCTGGAATGCAGCAACACCACAGGAAATCTGCAGTCTCTGGCAAGCAATTGTCTGGATGCCTTCATGAACATGTTGGCAGCTGCCTTGGAGAGCCAGGTCCAACAGTCTCAGGGTCTGGATTTGTGGGCACCGTACATTCCATTATAGTAGCTATTGGGTCCCCAGCACCAATGGCAAGGTGGCAGGAGGACGAGGGACTTTGACATCACACAAGGTGCCCCTTCTTCACAAGGAGGAAGCATAGGAAAGTGCCAGTTGGCACCCAGCTAGAGGAACTACAAATAAGACCCCCAGAGATCTCTCACAGGGGACTCCACAAATAGCATTGCCTTTCACCTCCATCCTGTCTGGCACCCTCATCCCTAGAGGCGTGCAAGGTAAGGAGGGGCAATTGCCTCTGGCAAGAGCACACTCAGTATATCACTCTAGACACAAATGCCCTGAGGGCTGGCCCACCAAAGCTCATGGGTTCTACTCAATGGCAGGTTCCCTCCACCACAGCTGCAGACCCAGAGACTACGTTGAGACATACAGGGAGGGAAAGAAATAAGACAATCTTTCTGGATTGAAGGAGTTGACTGTTAGAGAACAACTAAACAGGCTGGACCTTTATTTATTGGAATTTAGACGAATGAAGGGTGATTTTATTGAAACATAAGATTCTGACGGGGCTTTACAGAAAAGATGCTCTGATGATGTTTCCACAGTGAGGCAATCTCAAACTAGAGCACATAGTTACAGAAAAAGGGAAAATGTATTTAAAAATGAGATAGAGTCACATAGATGTACAGCATGGAAACAGACCCTTCGGACCACCTCATCCAGAAGAATGGATGTGCGGTGCAGATCAGCCATGATGTTATAGAATGGCAGAGCAGGCTTGAAGGGCAGAATGGCCTATTCCTGATCCTATTGCTTATGCTGTTATGCACTGAAGGGACGTTGGTGGTACAGATGAGACGACTATAGATAAATACTCAATGTTTGTAAACAGGCACAGAGGCGGTCCAAGCTCAGGCTGGCCTGGGAGACGAGTCACGGGAAGCAGTCTGAGTCCAGGCCGGCCAGGGAGACCAGTCCTGGTGGTGGGTCCTGGGCTGGGGGCCAGCACGAGGAGGCAGTGAGGCGTCGAGCTCTGAAGCCTGGTGGGCACAGACTTAGTGAAAAGGACTGTAGTCCCAGTACTTTACAAGATACTTTTATTCTGGACTTTGAGTAATTGAAGTACTTTTTAAAACTTTGTATTCCTATGCTAGACTATATTTTTACTCTTTCAATTCTGTAACAAAGTAGCTGTACCAAGGTATCCTTTACCTAGGCTGGGGCCAAAGCAGCGACATTACAAACTTTTCACTGCACTCATTCCAGTGCACATGACAATAAAGGCTATTCTAAATTCAAATTTGTGCTCAATATTGACTATCATGTTTATGCAAGTCTCTTTCTATCTGCCTTGCCATATAGGTGAATCCCCAAACATCAAAAACCCTTCAGATAGTTCTCCCCATTAACCCCATAGGCGCAGCACCTCCTCAAGTCCCCACCCAATCCACCTATCTAAGTCTGCATTTGCCCACCTTTCTCTCCAGTCCCAAACATATATGCCAGGTCTGTAGTTCAATGTCCTACCCTCTAATGGTTCAAGCTTGAGATAATACCCAAGGAGTCACACATACAGCAGCTGCTTGCAACATGAACTAGCACTTTTGGTCTTGCAGAACATATGAGCGATGGGTGACCAGCATTTAGAAAAAAAAAATCTGTAGGACCTAAGGGTTCTATTTCAACCATCACCAGTTTCTTTAGTACCATTCCCATGTGCCCCATTTCAATTTCCAAATTTTGAAAGGATTTAATTCTCAAGTGTTTTAAATAAAATTAATGTGTGAAATGTGTTATACAATTGCTGTCTTTTATTACAGGGTAATTCAAAACTTCTAAAAGTTGAAATCCTTAACAATTACTTTTGCTTTTTATTCATGTGATAATATTGTGATCATGCAACAAGTATGAGTACTTGAACCCAATGTTGCTTTAATCTTCCATTAAAACACCACGTAGCATCTGCAGAAACTCAGATTTTTCTGAAGTCTATATATATGTGGAACAACGAACCAGCTCTGCGAGCCAACCAACCACAACATGTTAACATGATTCTTCAGTCAGGCTAATGGATTATTAACCAGGTGGCTTGATAATTAATTTAGGCCAGCCTTTCCTTTAACACTTGTAACTATAAAGTACAATAGTTAATATTTTAGTAGACACATATCATTAAGCAATTTGATAAAAAGATTCAACAGAAAAGCTTATGCTGAGTCACTAGTATTTATTTAATTCTAGATTTCATACTGAAAAGGATTGAAATTTCAAATCTCTTTCTGCACACACTTCAGAACCATTTATGCTCTCAGTTAACTGCCTTTGCACACAATATTTCATCATGATTGGTCAATTCCGAATTATGCATTCCAAAAACAATCATGTCCAAGTTAGTAAGTATTTTATATATATGTGTGTGTGTATATGTGTGTGAAATGAAAGTAAAATAGTGATAAATTATCCTTTTTATTGACATGAATTTTAGTCAGGTATTAAAATTGACTTGTAATCAGCTGGACCAAACTCTAACAATACCATAGTCAGTGCAACTGTTTCAAGTTTATTGTTAAATCATAACGTTTTTTTTGAAAAAAGCGTATTTGATACAAGTATCAAACATGCCCTTCATTACACACCAACCCCAAAAAGTGTAATATGCACTTTTGTCAATCAGAGCAAGGAAACGAAAAGTAGGTGGCAATTTGCTCAGAATTTTTACATAAATTATATTTTGCACTAACTTCAAATATTTCCCTTTTTCCATTATATAATTAGTAAAATGGAATGATTTAAAAGCTTGATTGCTCAATAGCCCTCATAATTCATCCATTAAATCCCAATAATAACAGAGTTTTAAAATGGAATTGCACATTTATAGTCCACCAACATCCCCTCCTACATTCTATAACCTACCACCACCGTTCCCTTCAACATTATGTAAACTTGATATAATAAACTTGATAGTTGGCACATTGGTGTCTGGGAAAACATTGTCTCAGTCATCATAATTTTCAGATGGCTGAAATGATACAAAAAATGGGGTTAAGTAAATTGGAATTTCAACACAAATCTGACCATCAGATCCGCAGGAATCTTAGTGCATCAGATGGCTCACAATCAGATACACATAACAGAATGTCGACAAACCATTAATATTGAAGACAATAAATACACCATACTTTACCTGTATTTTTACACGGTATTTATATGTACTATTGCATGTCCACTCACCTGCATGCAAATATTTTTACTAACGACATAGACTTTGCATTGATATTACTTTCACACCAGTTTTAGCCCATTTACTTCAGATGACCAATTTCTAAGCAGTTATAAAAAGTCAGAGATAAGAAAAGCCACCTCCCCAACCTAACAGGCTCTGCTTTCAGAACTCATTCGTAAAAATTATTTTTTAATCTCTAAGAAACAGATACATATCATCATGAAATCTTCCACAAGATAGTTTATGTTTAAAATTAGTTCACTTATACACTTCATACATTTGTGTACATGGCAGGTGTAGTTTTACATTAAAATAAACGGACTGAGAAACTTTCCCATAACTATCTTTTGAAACCAGACCAGACTGAAATTAATGAACAAAGACATAATGGGTAATCATTTTGGTACAGTGTGGGGGCACAGGAGACAATACCGAAATGTAGTTATGTAATCAACTGCAATAGGTGTAGGTTGGACCCTCCTATCATCATCATACTGGTTGGTTAAAAAAAAAGTCTGCTGTACCTGTCACTGCTTTGAGATTTTTATGATAAATATATCTTTTGTCTGCATCCATTTGTCTTTTTCTTCACTGCTTATCTTTCGAATTCATTTGCTGCATCTATTTAACAATGCTCCTGAACAAAACTAACTGCTGTATTTGTGCAAATCTGAACAATGATTGAGTACTTTTAGTAAAACACCTAATTTTATTCTCTACGTTATCACTTTTCCTAGTTACTGTTGTTACCCTTAGTTTAAATTTTGAAGGGCTATTTTTAAGTGGGACCTTTTTAAATAAATCCCACCTTACAACAGTGACTACACTTGAAAAGTAGTTTGTAGAACCAAGGCTCTAAAAGGCACTGTATATCTGCAATATATAATTTGCCCTTTCAATTTCTGTCCTCAGATTGGACCAGACATGGATTACCTTTCTAATCTCCCTACAACTCTCTTACTTAGCATGACTAATTGGACATGGTGACAAAATTATTTCCAACTCAATAATGCAAAATAGAAAAATAAATTTTGCATTTTACAATGTATTAAAAACCCTTCTTGATGACTGAAATGTGTGTTTTTGAAGCCTCAAATGGGGAATGATTTTTGCATCCATAGAAACATTTATCAGTGCCCTCTGGCAAATCTGAAAACCTGCCCTCTCCATCAGGGTGTCAAAATGAAAATGGAACAAGTGGACACAATTTTTGAAATGCCCAAGGAAGGAACAGGGAAATAATCTAAAATGCGCAGAAAAATACACTTAATTGTTTTTCTTGGTTTGGAAATAGGCCAAATTAAAATTTCTGTTTCTGCCGACCAATGGTAAAATTAAAACATTAGCATTGATATAAGCACCAGACTATTGGTACAGGAAAACCCAAAATCTAAGGAAATAAACTAAATTCAAAAAATTACACAAGATTAAAATAGAAGATAAATGATTAAAGATGTATAAAAAAAAAAGAACAAAGATTAAAATAGATAGCTAGTCCAGAAAAAGGGAGATATTTCAAAATACTGAGAAATGTATAACATCTATGCCCATCAGAAACCTGAGACTATATGTGAGAAAGGATGAAAGTATGAAAGATAAGACCAAGAAGTAGAAGAGTCTCAGGCTTTGTGATTGTTCAAACAGGTTTGAGGTTCTGGCAGCTGGTAAATGCACTGTGGCACCATGGTACAGGAAGCCATTCAAGTAAGGGTCAATAGGAATGTGGTGTAATATGGGGCAAGTTAGGAGGACAGACATAGTTCTCTGCAGCTGAGAGCACTGGTCTAGGTTATATTGCTTGCCAGTGACAGGGCTTGTCCAGGTCATCAGCTCTGGACTGGAGAAGAACTTTTACGATGAAGGGCAAGATCCAGTTGTTCTAGGCCATGGGGTATCACCAGCATAAACAGGACTAGATTTGAGGTCTTGCTTGGGGATTACAAACAGCTAGGGGATAAATTAGAAAGTTGAATCTGAAGCCACAACTAAAATGTTGTACAGCAAGTCAGATTAGAGAAATGAATCCATTTCTCAAAAATTAGCATGGGACAAATGGATTTCAATTCATGGGACACTGGGAAAAAAAGAGGAAGCTGTAATTTGGGCCAGACTTCACCCAAACCATGCTGAAGCCAGTGTTCTGGTGAGTCATATAACTGGGCAGTAGTGAAGGCTTTGAACTAAACACTGAGGGGAAATGTCAGTGAGAGGGGAGATTTGGTAAGTCAAAGATTTGGTAGATGAAGTAATGAGAACACGGTAGTTAGTGGATTAGATAATGATAACCAAAAGTGTGGCAGGAAGGGACTAAAAGTACAAACTTAATAGTGCACCAGCAGAAAAATCAGAATGAAAGGCTCTGTATCTGCCTGTGTGGATTTGTAATAAGATGGAAAACTGCTAACGCAGTTAAAAATAAACCACAGTACTACAGAAATCTTACAGAGCAGGAGGCCATTCGGCCGATCATGCTAGCCCTGGATCTTCAAATGAACATTATTACCTAGTGCCAAGTTCCTGCTTTTCACCCAATACATTTGCATATTATTTATATCCAAATAATTGTACAGGGCCCTCTTGAAAGCCTCAACTGAATTTGTCTCCACATTTCCAGGCAGTGCATTCCAATCTTACTATTCGCTGAGTGAAAATGTTTCTTCCCATAACACCCTCGCTTCTTTTGAAAATTACTTTAAATCTCTGCTCTTTTGTTCTTGCTTCTTTTACAAGGAGGAACAGTTTCTTCCTACCTACTCTATCCAGCCCACTCATGGATTTTAAAAGCCTCTAGAGTTCTCCTCCTAGTCCCAACTTCTTCAATCTATCCTCATAACTGAAGTTTCTATACACTACTCAATAGCCAGTATAGAGATAACAATGGCAGGTTGACCAAAGCTTGGACTTGAACGTTGAAGGATATTTAACATTTCAAAAAGATTACATTCAGTTTTCAGGGGAGAATTGTGGGCCTATGACTAGCGCTTTAAACCAGAATAAAAATGTGATAAGAGTATGAAAGCCGAATTAGCAAAAGTGAAGTTGGAAACTAAGTTAAAAGAGAGGACATTAGAGATGCAGTGAAAAATGTTTAAGGGGATTCAGAAAGGAGTCTGAGAAGGATGCATCATCCATGCCTTAATTAAACATAGTATTAAACTGAAAGAAACACTACAAATTTAGAAAAAAATTAGTGCTAGGTCAGATTTTAAGAACTGGCAAAGAACAAAATAAGAGGGTGGAAATACAACGTAAGAGACAGGGATCTGGTAATATCAAAACAAATAGTATTAGTTTCCGCAAATACTTAAAAAGGGGAAAAAAGTAACAAAAGAGTTAGTGTTTATCCACTAAAGAAATTCAGCTGTGGAACTGATTACAAAAGACTAGGAAATGACAAGGTGCTCAATACATATTTTGTGTTTGGCCTCAATGCATAAGATTCACTGGTTCTAAACTTGCAAAATTCCTTCCAAACAGATCGGCCATGGCCTTACTGAATGGACAAGCAGCGTTGAGTGGCTGAATGGGCTATTCATGCTCCAAATTCATATGCTCCTATGTAAATTACAACAGAATGAAAATACTTAATGTGACATCTTATTCAAGGCAGGGAGAGAAGACGGGAAACTACAGGCCCATTAGCCTAACATCTGTCATAGGGAAATTGCTAGAATCCATTATCAAGAAGGTTAAAGCAGGATACTGAGAAAATCATGATGTGGTCAGGCAGTGTCAAAGAGAAATACAAAAGAACAGATAGTGGAGAACAAGTAAATGGTACAGCATTTCAAAAAAAACTATAGTTCTACCTTCACTAAAGACAGAATTAACTTACCACATATTATAAGGAAGCAAGAGTCTATTGAGAAAGATAACTGAAAGAAATTAACATTTGTCAACAAAAATGCTGGAGAAATGAATGGGACTGAAAAATGATAAATCTCCAGTGCCTGTTAATCTATATCCTGGGAACAAAAGGAGATGGCCATGGAAATAGTTGATCTACTGGTTCTCATTTTGCAAAATTCTGCAGATTCTGCAACAGTCCCAGTAGATGAGAGGCTGGCAAATTAACCACATTTTTTACAAAAGGAGGAAGGGGACAAAATGTGAATTACAAACTAGTTATTTTCTACCACTGATATGAGATTATCAACAGGAATAAATAAAGTCAACATGAATTTGAGCATGAAATCATGCTTGACAAACCTTTAAGAGATTTTTGAGGACGTAACTCATAAAATAGACAAGGGGAAACAGTGGATTTGGATTTTAATAAAGTCCACACGAGAGGTTGGGGTGCAAGAGTTAAAGCACATGGGATTAGAGATAATATACCGATATGGATTGAGAATTGGTTAGCAAATAGAAAACACATTAGGAATAAATGGATCTTATTTGGAAGTAGTGGGCAGCATGGTGGCTCATTGGTTAGCACTGCTGCCTCACAGCGCCAGGGACCCAAGTTTGATTCTAGCCTTGGGCGATTGCCTGTGTGGTGTTTACATGTTCTCAGTGTTTGCCTGGGTTTCCTCCAAGTGTTCTGTTTTCCTCCCACAGTCCAAAGATGTGCAGATTATGTGGACTGGCCATGCTAAATTGCCCAGTGTCCAAGGATGTGCAGGTTAGGTGGATTAGCCATGGGAAATGTCAGGTTCGGGGGACGGGGTGGTTCTTTGGAGGGCAGTACAAACTTGATGGGCTGAATGGTCTGCAACTGCACTGTAGGAATTTTATGAGTCTATGTAACAGATATCAGTGTTTTGGCCCTAGCTATTCACAACAAATTTCAATGGTTTGAATGAGGAAATCTAATATATTTCCAATTTTGCTGATAACACAAACTAGAAAGATTTGTGTGTAGTGGAAAGAGTGAAGAGGCATCAAGGTGGTTTGGACAATTTGGGTGAGTGGGCAAATATTTGGCAGACACAGTATCATGCAAATAAATGTCAAGTTGTCCAATTTGATATTATTTAATTGGTAATAGGTTGGGAATGAATATATAAATGTACCTGGGTGCCTTTGCACACCAGTCATTGAAAGCAAGCATGGTGGTGCAGCAATCAGTAAGGAAAGCAAATCTATGTTAGCCTTCATTGCAAAAGGATTTGAGTACAGGTGCAATGTTGCCTTGCTGTAGCTGTGTAGGACTTTGGTGAGACTCACCTGAGTATTTTGCTGTTTTGATCTCCTGACCTGAGGAAAGATTTACTAGTCATAGAGGGAGTATAGTGAAGGTCACCAGACTGATTCAAAGGAGTGGCAGGTTTGCCATGAGGACATTGGGTCGACCAGGTTTGTATCCACTGGAATTTAGAAGAATGAAACGGGATCTCGTTGAAACCTATTAAACAGGGCTGGACAGACTGGATACAGTGATGATGCTTCCCCTGGCTGGGGGAATCTAGAACAAGGAGTCAAGGCCTCAGGATATGGGTAGGCCATTGAGGATCAATGAGAAATTGAGCAGCTGGTGAACCTGTAGCATTCTCGACATAAAGCAGTTAAGACCAAGTAACCGAATATATTGAAGACAAATATGGGCAGACAAACATGTGAAGACATTCTTCCCTATCTCGGCCCTAAATGACGTCTCTCTTATTGTAAGACCTAGTTCCAAAGCCCCCATCCATCTCAAGCCTAAGGAAGCATCCTTCCTGCATCTACCCTGTTGAACTCTAAGAAATGAGGGGTGACCTTATAGAGGTTTATAAAATCATGAGGGGCATTGATAAAGTGAATAGCCAAGGTCTTTTTCCTAGGGTGAGGGAGTCCAAAACTAGAGGGCATAGGTTTAAGTGAGAGGGGAAAAATTTAAAAGGACCTGAGAAGTAATTTTTTTTATGCAGAGGGTGAAATGGAACAAGCTGCCAGATGCAGTGGTGGAGGCGGGTACAAACACAACATTTAAAAGTCATCTGGATGGGTATATGAATAAGAAAGATTGAAAGGGATATAAGCCAAATGCTGGCAGATAGGACTAGGACAGATTGGGATGTCTGGTCGTTGTGAATGATTTAGACCGAAGGATCTGTTTCTGTGCTGTATTACTCTAACACTCTGATGAGACATATTTTTGTAGAGAAAGGAGTCAATAATTATGGGAAGAGCAGAAATTGAAACCACAAGCAAATTAGCAATTATTCTGTCGAAAGGCAGAGCAGGCTCAAAAGGCCCACTCTTGCTCCCAAGTTTTATGTCCCTAAATCTGACAAGTGGACTGTATGTGTGAAACAAAAGTAATCATTAATGTCCTCCAATAAACACCTAATATTGGCAATTTTTAACAAGTAATTACTAATGCAAACAAGAGAATAAAGATAAACGTTAATGTCAAATTATTTTAATAAACATGTAATGGATGATTATCTCAAGTAGTTAGAAGTAAACAGTGATCAGTGTTAATTCATGAATTGTGGTACGGTAGTTGAAGCAGTGCTTGTGGCACAGTGGTAGTGTCCCTACATCTGGGTCAGAAGGTCTAGATTCAAGTTCCACCTGGTACAGAGGTGTTATGATATGTCCAAACAAGTTGATTAAAACCTTTCTTTACAAAGAGGGTGCAGATGGAACTGGGAAGTTGGATGAGAACTGGGTGGCTAAGAAGAATTCAATAAACTCTCCAAAGAGAAGCCTTGTGTCCTTGTTTCAAATTCACCCACAAGCTTAGATCCTGTTATCAAACTAAGCCTGGTAATTACCCAATTCAAATGATTAATGGCACTCTAGGGATCTGATTATACATTCCTTAAAAAGATCTGGTAGTCACATTTCCAGCACACAATTTCCTGGAAAGTATGAATGCGAACAGAAAGAAGAACAGTAGACCATTTTTCTAAAAACGCATATGGTGTAACACATCCATTAATTCTCTGAACCCACACAAAACTTTACCAACATCACACCAGCACACAGACAAAATTTCAATTCTGACAACAGTTTCAGTGAGAAAACTGCTGTAAAATTACAAGGGATCATATAAGGTACCTAACCAAGATTGCAAAGTTACAGGTCCTGACATGCCAACCATTTTCCAACTCACAGTAATAGCAGTTTGGCCAGTTTAAGATATCTGACTATTCTTAATCTAATTTGTTCTACAAAAAAAATCCAAAATCACAGCCTAATAAAATTATGTTATCAATTTTGAAAGTAACAACCCTTAACTGATCATACATTAAAAGAGATGCACAGAAACAGGAAGTATACTCAGAGTGCACATATACATGAACCTCTACAATATATGAAAGACGACCAACCAACAGCTTATGTACTGGGTTATAAGGAAATACACAATTCTTTTCCCGTACCAATATCCCTAATTTTTATTTCTTAGTTTTGTCCATTGGTGACCAACCACTGATGTCAGGACAAGGGGAAGAATGGAGCAGATGGAAGAAAACATGCTTACTGTTTTCAAATTTGGTACCCAATGATAATGCATCTGAATGCTCTAAAATAACAGCAGTACTAGTGGTAGAAATAATTAAGGTGAAGACACAAACAAAATTATTCCCAGATAAAGATGATGTTCAATCTGTAAGTTAATTAGAAATATAGTTATACTATTTCTACTTAAAAAGATGAGGTCAATCACATGTCAAAGTATTACCTTTCATCATGAGACAAATAAATGAATTTGAATACTCCAGAATGAGCTTCATTGGTTCACTTTTATTTGAACTCTTTTACAAAGCAAAGCAAATTCTCAATCTCCTCTTTGAAAAACAGGAAAAATATAAAATTATCAATTTGGAACAGGATACATTAATTAAAAAGGTTGAACTTTAGATTTTAAGAAAAGACTTCCCAAATAGAGTTAGAGATAGTAGGAACTGCAGATGCTGGAGAATCTGAGATAACAAGGTGTAGAGCTGGATAAACACAGCAGGCCAAGCAGCATCAGAGGAGCAGAAAGGCTGATGTTTCAGGCCTAGACCCTTCCGTCAGCCTTCCTGCTCCTCTGATGCTGCTTGGCCTGCTGTGTTCATCCAGCTCTACACCTTGTTATCCCAAATAGAGTTAAGTTTGTATTTATGTCAAAAGTGATTTTTCTCCTTTAGACCTACCAGAATCAGAAACAACGTAATGATCTTAAATGGACACTAGATTCTGAGTTTAACAGAAAAATAAAATATTGTGCAGATGAGAAAATTACTCAGGTATGATGGTACCTGTAGGACCCCAAACTCTCAGAACAGGGTCACTGACAAGCCCCAAAAATAAAAATCTGAGACTTAGCATAATGTGCCATGGAGGTTAATTTTCAAATACTTAATGTCTCAATGTCACAAAACTGAAATTGAGGAACAAAGGATGAAGATAGATTTCATTTGAAGCAAAAATAAAAACTAGAACTACAGCAGAAAATCATCCTCTACATTGAAATTAAACAGTCAACGCTTCAAATTTATCCACAGCGTAAACAGTTCTACAATCTCCAGTTATATTATCTGACCTGCTGTTTCTCTTCAGCTTTTGGTTTCACTTATTTTTCAGTTTTTATTTTGTTCATGTTTAATTTTCTTAAACGAAAATAGCATGTAAATAAATTCGATCCGTTAACAATCATACAGTCGTTGAAGACAATTTGACAGGTAGATCATCCCGGAAGTTCCAGTAAGGATGAAGACAGAAAGGTCACCTCGCTCAGTACAGACCAAGCCTCCACTTCTCAGCTAAAGAAAACCCAATACAAAATATTTCATTGATTCTATTAGATGACAGTAATGATAAAATTTCTGATTGCTACATAACTAGCAATAAAACTGAACCAGACAGCAGTGTCTACCATCTTAAAATTTGCAACTTTATGCAGAGACTTCTGAGAATCTCGATACCATTATCAATGAAATTGAAATTTGATCGAAGCAAGTAAGTAGTATTTTACTAAGAAGATTGATCAAATGCCATACTCTGGTTTACAGTTTTATTGGAGTTGCTTCTTTAAACATTATTAACCATATAAAATATTGTTTTGGATGTAAAGTGTCATTGCTGTGATAAACAAATAGTCCTCTATTGAGATTTTTGAAAAAGTTACAGGTTCACAGATATAGAAACTATTTTTAAAAAGAGCTTTCCTGAGCAGAGTTAAACAAATTCAGAGAAAGCTGGAAAAGTCCAATCAGTTTGTTATGAACAGGAGGGCCATCTGCCATCCAGTAGAGTCAATTTATTCCCAACTTTACAGGGTTGAAGGACACACTGCAGATTAGAAACCTGCATCATTTGTTGGTGATGTACATAGTTCAGAATCTTGCTTTGAAATGCCTTGGTTGATTTGACTTTTCCCTTCCTTGACATTTCTGGTTCCACTTCTGGGGACAAGCAGAATCCATATGGTCTAAATCCATTAGGTTCACTGGCTCCCACAGCTATCTGTGCTACATTTCATCTCATTCTACTTCTTGAGAGGACTCTATTCCATTCTCCCAGTTTCTTCAACTCTCTTGCATCTGGTCTCACCATGCTACCTATTGTACCAAAGCAACCGATATATGTTCCTCGTCCAAGGATTCCTCTCCAAAGCCCTCAACCATGACATTTTCTTGCACTTCTGCTTTCACCACTTCCTCTCCCATCTCCCCACTTTCCACGATACTGAATGGACCATCCTCTGCAATTTCCAATGGCCCCACTATGATGCATCACAAAGTATATGTTCCCTGCTCTTTCAGAATTCTGATGGAATTGTTCACACTGCCACATTCAGATCTACTCCAATCAACTTGAAAAGCCACTCCCCTTCCCACTTTATCCTCCCATACATGTGCAAGAGAGGTAACAATGGTCTTATCTCAACTTCCCACGAACAGGGTCATAAACCAACTTCCAGCTGAAACAGTTATTTACTTGTACATCTTTCAATTTAATATCCTATATTTATGACTCAATTTAGTCTCCTCTATATTACAGAGACTGAATGTAGATTGGATGACCAAATTGCAGAAATTCTTTATCCAGTCCAGTAGCATAATTCTGAGCTTCTAGTCGCCCATTGAACTCTGGTCTCTTTTCTCCAGCCGCCCTCCAATACCTCCAAAGAAACACTGTAAATTTAAGGCACTTTATGGCCTTCTGGACACAACATGGAGTTCAACAATTTTAGATCCTGACGTCTTCCCCCATTGTTTTGGATGGCAGCCCTGGGTATTAATTTTAAAATTCCTATTTACACCTACTCCAGACCCAACTTGTGTTTATTTTCCCTGTTATCATCTTTTTGCCTAGCACTGATCCACCACCCCTTTTATCATTCAATTTCTCTTGCTTTATTCTTTCCCTCATCTTCCACTTCTGTGCTTGTTTAAAACTTGTTACATCACTAATATTTTTCAAGCTTTGATAAAGAGCTAATCAAATTGAAACATTACCCCGATTCTCTCCCACATTTGCTGACTGACGTGCTTGTTTCTTCAGTAAACTTTTAAAAATTGTTTACTTCAGGATTCAGTTTATAAATGTGCAAACAAATTATATACAAATGTGAAACATGAGTAAGTGTCAAAATTAAATGGCACCTCATTCATGCAAAACTGAAATGGCCTGCCATAAGATTCACAGCCTGCTAAAATATTCAACTCAAAGTTTACTTAGAAATACAAAATTTAAAACAAGCATGAAAATATTCACTGAGCTTTGAAAGATCTATCAGAAAGAAAAGAAATCAGAAGTCCTTTAGATCTATCAGCAGCACGCCATGGGCCAGCCAAGAGCTAGTCTGTTCGGTAGAAACTCAGGTGCAACTACAAATTTATAAAAAGAATTATGATGAACTGTAGGATATTAACTCTAAATCCAGGACATATGTTCATTAACCCTCACAGAATGAGAAAAGGATATCCTACCTTTCTCATAAAATAAATAATCCAAAATTTCATTCATTTTACTTTGGACAACATTACTGGAACTGTACAATCTACTTTGTGACATCTACATGCCTAAGAAACAAACTATTTGTTATTAGGACTTCCAACAGAAAATAAACCCAATCTCTCAGCAGTAATTTGTACTCACCATTCGATCCATTTAGTTACTATAAAAGGTTTATTATGCTCACTTTGTAGGCCACCCAGTTATCCATAATTCTCAGAAGCAAAATGTTTAAGGGCAGAAAAACATGAGATGAGCGTGCTGAGGAATAGGCATAAATATGCAAAGTAAAAAATCCTTGACAGAAAGAAAGAGTATTAGTTTGCAGCATGACAGATTTTCCAGTCATTCAGAAACATTATTTAAAGTGAAATAAATTTGATATGTCTGTAAACAATCAAAGAATAGTGCCAGTTATCAAACGAGAGGAGGAGGCAGCTCAACATTGGGAAATTTTGTCTCTCTAAGATAACCCGAAGAGAAAATAGAAAAGGTAATAGAAATGAACATCATCATTTTGACAGGATAACAGGTTTAGATGATGATTTTATACATTTACAATTTACTGAGCTGAATTTTTCACAGAACATTAATGAGTCCATTTAATATTGCACTATTAAATACTACTATTTTCCCCATGGATTAACTAATTTCTAATTTAACATTTAGGATAACCAAATCAAAATGACCCATTTTCAACTCCAACTGACAGATGCATAGGATTCCATAACTTAAGACAAAGTTCAAAATGTGCAATCTGACATACCGAATAGATTAATTCCTGTAAATGAATTCCCAGTCCACTACTTACTTGAAAACTGATTTTTTTTAAAAAATCCATGTGCGCTCGATGTGGACAAATTGGTTTAGATAGCATATTGTAGGCTGAATGCAATGTTGTCAATTGCATTTGACCAGAGAGGAAACATAGCTTGTTAAATTTGATAGCAAATCAGTTCAGTTACATTTTAAACTCAATATGCATTAAATGTTGTGATTCTTTTATGGAAGTTGAAGTACCAATTCGAAATTACAGATTAACCAGTTTGATTTGGAAAAACTGGTTCTAAATTGACCAACTGGCAAATCAAGCCATTTCAACCTCAGAGACCTTGTCAAAATAGCAAAAAGTGAAAATGATAGGTTGCAAAATGCAGTCTGTAGCAGGTTTTGAGACAAAGGTATTTCTTTGTAATCTTTTTGAAAATCTAGCAATAATATAGCTAAAGTCACGGGAATGAATTTCATCAGCTATCCAAATTACCTCAACAACTGTCATGATCACATTACCCAATATAAAATTTAAGATTACAATTTACCTGTCAATAATGCAGTGTATTAAATTTGACAGCACATCAATAAATCAAACAAACATAACCAGGTCCTTACATGCAGCTCCACTGAATGCAGCTAGAATAGTAGAAAATACAACATCAGGAGGCTGTGCGGCATCAACAGCTGTATGGAGCCCTTTCTTTTGGTAATATGTAATCAGAGGTTTGGTTTGGGTGTGGTAAGCAGAAAGACGAGATTTTAACGTTTCTTCATTGTCATCTGAACGTTTTAGCAAAGGTTCACCAGTTACCTTCGAATAGAAACAAACAAACAATACATTCATTAGTAACCACGTCGCACAAAATGAGTCTCAGAACACTCGAAGATAATTCTTCTAACATAGGACCATTCATGCACAATTTGGGGTGCAAGAGGATAATTTGTCAGTCAATCTACAGGCCAGTAAAAAGTACAAACTTGGAAAAAATTTCGAGACATTAGTAGAAACATCATATACTCTTCCTGAAAATCTCCTCCATGCAGTCAACTGCAGGTCCCTTCCAATTTAGACTGGATTGTTTAGAGAATGCCTATTACAATCTTTGGATTTTATCAGCTATTTCCATACTCTGCAGAAATTACGCCTATTAGGGAACACTTGTTTCATACAAACTGAAATGAGACTTTGTTAGTGCAATACTGCCCAGGGTTGAAAAGAAATTCACGTTACTACTATAACTACAGAAAATTTGAGTCCTTACATTCTGAAAGCTTTGCCAGAAGAAAGAAAAGCCTTCAACTCTGACTTTGAATGCAGGACTAAACGAAATTCATGTTTAGTAGCTAAAAGTCAATACAGTAGACTGATTTTTTTTTTTTTTAAAAACGCAGGCTTTTAACGTGCCATCGCCCAAGATACAAAAATAACAAGATACAGCACATGGTCGATCTTCAATACTGAAACTGGAGCATCATAAACTGTATAAACGCAAGATTTATTTAACTGTCAAGAACCTTCCATGATTTGTACGGAAGGATGTTTGGGAGAAAGGGATTTTGTCACCTAAACTTGCATATGTCATTTTTGCAGAGGTTATAAGTCTGGGATAGTTAGGTTTACTTTTCTCAATACCAGAGAAAATAAAAGCAAGAACAGGCAATTCTTGTCAATCTCTTAGGAAGAAGTTGTAAATAGAGGCATACATTCTGGATGTAGTTTTGCTAGTAGAGGATTTTAAACCAATTCTGAATGGGTACTTTAAGACTGTTAAGTTTGGAGTGGAAAGTGCCATTCTGCCCACAGAAACACCTTCATATCTATAGAGCTTCTCAATGCAATGGAATAATCTGTTAAAGGGTACATCAAAAGGAGTACAGTCTTGCACAGAAGCCCAATTTTAATTTGATAAATATACACTTAAGAACTACATGCATCAGATACCTGAAGGCATCCACAAAGATTACTGTTAAGCCAGTTTTATTGTATCTACAAAACAAGCAAGAATTTGTTAATTGCAAGTGAGTCAGAAGCCAACTGAGATAACTACACCCATTAATGCTCAAAGAAAATTTATTCCCTTTACTTGAACATATTTGTTTTGAAGACCTGCTGAGTCTGTAGACTGGGAGATTGCTGCACTCTGGTTCTACACCAGTAAAATGTAAATGAAACGTTTTAGCTTTGGGAAACATTTGTATACGTCTGAATACTTAATTTGAAATAACCCATGTATAATTTACTTTGCCTAATATCAAGGACAGTGCACAACCAATCATGACTATTTTGATACATACATCATCTTTCATTGGCACTTTGGGTGGGTTGTACAATTCATGATAAGTGCGTCCACTGGGCTGGTGAATCAGTCTGAGAGAAAACAAAATGATTGCACAAGAAGATTTTATTCATAAAAACTCAATGTAGTTAACATTTGGTATGTTACATTCATTAATAAACTAACCTTTTCAATGAAGAGCAAATACTTCACCTCAAATTACACTTAACTGTTGGGAAACATTAAGTAAGCTTACCATGTCAACACAATTAGGTTCTACAATGAAACGAGAATGTTAAATTGAACAAGGTACAAAGTAGTAATACTTTTATCAACCAAAGACTCTTACTCCAGGTCAAATTCAGTGCAGGCTGCATATTCAGATTGTTGATGTCAATTGGTGGATAAAATACAGTAGCTCCTTCAAGAGCCTAAAGTTTTTTTTTGTATAACCACACCCCCAACAATTTAATGGACACATATACTGCTTAGTAATGATACTGAGTCTATAATTAATGTTGCTAACTCTTACATACATGTAAATGATAAGTCCTTGCTCTGTATAAACTTGTGTAAAAGTTGAACCCTTACTTTTTGACTAATATTTAGTCTTAGAAACTTGATTTTTTACAGAAGCAAAATTTTGGCACATGAAATCCACTCCCTCCATTAACAGCATTATTTCTGTACTGTCTGCTGTACCATGATTAAAAAAAAGGCAGGCACTATGATCCTGTGGAACAATGTTTGGAACTGATGGTGGTGCAAACTCAATAGGGTGGACCTGCTGGTGACAGCAATGGTCAGCAGAGGAAGCAGCTGCACCCGATGGATCCTTTAAAATTCCCAAATGGGACACTACAATTGGCTTTTCACAGTAGGCATAAACAGGGCATGATTAAAAACATTATTTGTTGAATTATTTAAGTAATTGTGAAAATCCAACTATCATTCAAATTGCTGCTAATCAAGTATTGTGTAACAAACCTGTCTATGAACAAGTAAAAAATTATTACCTGCCACAGATTCTGGTTATCAGCAAGTCATCTTGAATCTTAAACTCTAGCACCGAGTCTAGCTTCTCAGATCGCTTTTCCAATTGTTGATCAAACTGCAACAAGAGCAAAATATATTCAAATAAGGCAAAAGTTCATATGTCCATGGCATCTACACATGCTTGCCAAATAACTCATGTTTAAAATATGTGCCAAAATGGGGTTTCAAAAGATAGACAGTATAGAAGCATTGCTTAAAGTTTTTTAACCAATGCCCCACAACTGGCTACTGACTGTCTGCCAGATCTCAATCTGAATTAATGCAACACAAATAATATCTATGATGAATCCTGTAATGAGATATCTTCCCCAACTTCTATCAATTTTCCAGAGACAAGGAGAAATTGTTGGAGCTTTTCCAGCAATTTCTATTTTTGTCTCTGATTTACAGCATCTGTAGTTCTTTTGGTTTTATCCAATAATTTTTCATTTACTGAGGGGAATTGGCTGGCATCCATTCATTGATAGATAACAATAAAGGTGACTTTTTAAACAAATTAATTTACAGGAAAAGGGTGCAACTGGCTAGCCCAGCATTTATTGCCCATCCCAGAGGATAGGTAAGCATCAACCACTTTGCCATGGGTCTGCAGTCACATGTAGGCCAGATCAGGTAGGGATGGCAGTTTCCTTTCCAAAAGGGCATTAATGAACCAGGTGGATTTTTGCAATAATCGACAATGGATTCATGGTCATCATTAGACTCTTAGTTCCAGATTTTTTATTCAATTCAATTTCTACCATCTGCCATGGCAGAATTCAAACCCAGGACCCCACATATTAGCATAATCAATGAACAGAAAGCCATAACAGGTAAATGTAACTGTATTAGAGTATAAGCCGATAAACTGGAAACAAATTGGTTAATACCTAATTAATACCTAATGTGCTCCATTACTTTCTGTTGCAATAAACTTGCTTTGTTAGCTCAGTACTTTCTGCTACAAGTCAACCCACATAAGGCACACCCACACCATACGGTCTAAAGAATAGACACCACTCAGAGCTTGCATAACTTGAGTTTATATAGTACATTTAATGCAGGAAAATGTCCAAAGGCATTTCACAGAGATGCAGAGTAAAACAACCAAAGGTTTCGGGAGAGGTGACCAAAACCAAAACATGTTCTTTTCGGAAAAGGAAAATTGGATGGTGAAAAGGTAGAGAAGCTCTAAGTTGCGAATTCTAGAATGTGAAACCTAGATGGTTAAAGGCATGGTAGTCAATAGCAAGTTGAAGAGATGGGATCAATGCACAAGCAGCCAGGACAGAATTGGTAAAATCAAACCTGGAAGTGACCAGATGGCTTGGGTTTCAGTGACAAGGGAGGTGTGATAGGAGACAGGTGACATTACAGAGATGGCAATAGACAGTCTTTGTGATGAAAGGAATATGGATTTTGAAACTCATTTGAGGCACTGAATCGAATGGCAGGCTATGAATAGTTTAAACCAGTCTGACTTTTCTACCATGAGATAGTAAGAACTGCAGATGCTGGAGTCAGAGAAAACACAGTTCTGTGCTATGTTCCTCCAGCTCCACACTGTGTTATCTCTGACTTTTCTACCATGTTTTTCCAATAAGTATCCGTACAAAATACCAATCTATTCTCTTCATTAATGTTCACCAATGTTGAAATATTATATTTAACACCAACTCATCTAATACTTTAAGTGGCCTTAACTTTGGTTCCTTAATTTCACTTCACTAAATAGTCCAAAACCTAGAGTTATGTATATTTCCTTTAAATCCCATTCACAATAGTAACCAATTAACAAAATAGTACATTAAATTATTGTGCTTTGTGAATTGTCAAACACCCTCTTGGATTTATCATCAATGAATCATTTATTCATCAGCATTTTAGGTAGCCAAAAAAATCGCTCCCAAACCATAAGGATGTCATCTTATATTTTGTACTTTTTTTTGCTCTATCTGACACCCCCGTCATTGAATACACCTCCACTGATGAATTTTATCTATTAATTTAATAAGATTGTACAAGTGGTGACTGTTTCTCCCACACAAACTGGCATCCTACAATTTCAAGGTCATTGGAAGATTATGCTTGTAAGCATTGGTTGCAAAGATATCAAGATTAACTGTGGGCTAGTTGTTGCACTGTCCAGTTAGAACTAGATTTTAATTATGTTTCCTGATACATAGCCTATCAAAACTAATCTTCTTCCCAAATACGTTTGCTTAAGCTCCACGTTCTTATAAAAGGTACCTGAAAAGCCAGATTGCTAACACTGACCAAATCATTAATTTTACTCCACAAAAAAAAAATCACAAGTATTTACAATTATAGCCCTCATTATCATCAGAGAATCATACAGTGCAGAAGAAGCCCTTTGGCCCATGAGGTCTGCTCCAACAAAAATCTACTCTCAATCTACACTTGTCCCACTTTCCAGCATTTGGCCCATAACCTTGAATGTAATGGTATTTCAAGGGCTCATCCAAGAATATTTTAAAGGATGTGAGGTTTCCCGCCTCAACTATTCCCTCAGGCACTGCATTCCAGATTCCCACCAAGCTCTGGGTGGATTGTTTTCTTCCTCAAATCCACCTTAAACCACCTGCCTTTCACCATAAAATTATGCTTGTTCGTGACTCCTCACTGAAGTGGAACAGCTGCTTTCTATCCACCCTGTCCATGCCCCTCAATCTTATATACCTTAATCAGGTATCCTCTCAATCTTCTCTGCTTCACAGAAAGCAACCCAAGCTTATCCAGTCTCTCTTCATAGTTAAACTGCTCAATCCTAGGCAACATCCTGGCAAATCTCCTCTGCATCCCTTCCAGTGCAACTACATCCTTCCTATAGTGCAGTGACCAAGATTGCCCACAGTACCCCAAGCGAGATTTAACCAAAATCTTGTACAGCTCCTACATAACCTTCCTACTTTTGTAATCTATGCCACAACTGATACAGGCAAGTGTTGCATATGCCTTCTTAACTACATGAACTGCCACCTCAGGGATCTGTGGACAAGCAATCCAAGATCCTTCTGTTCCTCTGAGCTTTCTACTATACTGCCATTCAACGAGTGCTCCCTTGTCGTATCACTTCTTCCAAAGTGCATCATCTCACATTTATCAAGATTAAATTCAATCTGCCACTGATCTGCCCATCTGACCAATCTGTCTATATCCTCCTGTAACCTAAGACCTTCTTCCACACAAACACCCAGTCAAACTTGGTGTCATCAACAAACTTACTTATCATCCCCCATGCATTTTCTTCTGCATCATTTATATATAGCACAAACAGTAATGGGCACAGCATTGATCCCTGTGGTATGCCACTGGACAATAGCCTCCAATTACACATACAGCCTTCCACCATCACCCTGTCTCCTATCACTAAGCCAATTTTGGATCCAATATGTCAAGTTACCCTGGATCCCTTCTTTATCAGTCTTCTGTGTGGGACCTTGTCAAAAGCTCTGCTGAATTCTATATAAACTACATCAACCATACTACTTTCATCTACACACCTGGTCACCCCCTCGAAAAATTCAATAAAATTTGTTACACACGACCTCTCTCTGACAGAGTTGTGCTGACTATCCCTGATTAAAACCTTACCTTTCGAAGTGGAGATTAATTCTCTCTTTCAGAATTTCTCCAATAATTTCCCTATTACTGATCTATGACTCACTGATCTGTAATTCCCCTGTTTATCACTATCACCCTGCTTGAAAGGTGGGATCAGTCTTTCAGTTCTGTGACATCTTCCCTGCGATCAGAGAGGAATTAAAAATTTGGCTCAGAACCCCTGTAATTTCCTCCCTTGTCTCCCAAGGCAGCCTGGGATGCAACTCATCCGGACCTAGGGATTTTTCCATTTTTAAGCCCAGCAAAACCACTAATCCCTCCTCACTCCCTATGACAAAGTGCTCGAAAATTTCAGTCCTTCATCCTGAATTTTTTATCCTATCCTTTCTCTGCAGAGTGAAGACTGATGTAAAATACTCATTTAACACCAATGACCTGTGGCTCCGTGCACAGATTACTGCCCACTCCTTCCCCCAACTTGCCGCCCCCATCCCTAATGGGCCCCACTCTTTCCTGGATTATCTTCTTTCCTTTGAAACATAAACTTATTTTTAAACCCTCTTAATTATACTTTTTATAAGAAGTTTAATCGTCGCTCCTACTATTTGTGCTCTTTGGAACTAAAGCAACATTAAACTCAAAATAAGATTGCAGCAATAAACTAATTCCCTGCATATTTCTCATAGAACTGTCAAGTCAAGTCAAATATAGCTGGATATCTTTACTTCTGGTGCTTTAGGATAATGTTATAAGACCATGCTTCAGTCTGCCATACAATTTTAGTAAAGTTTAACCTACAATCTGTGCCTGATTCACAGTACGTGGGAATCCGTCCAACAGAAATCCATTTTTGCAGGCTGCTCTGTCCAAGTTTTTATCAATCAGTTCAACCACCATCTCATCGCTGACCTAGACAAATAACCAAGAATTAATTACAAACATGAAATTTTATAAAATAAGCTCCAGTGCCTTATAGCACCTCATTCTGTAAGCTAAAATGGAGAGCTGTTCAAGAAAGACTTTTAGCTTTGGGGTTTCAAAAAAAAAAAAAGCACGATTCACACAAGTTCCCTTATGAAGTGTACACACCGATTCCCCCAACTAGAGGGGTAGGTATGTATAGAAGGGAGACATAAAATGATATTTTGATCTTTTTTAAATTTTAGTTCCAGCAATTAACTGAAGAGACGGACTACTATGATGTTGAAAAATATATACAGTAATAGAATGGAGTTAATACCAATTGAACTGAAATATAATAATACACTTGCCTAGCATCACAAAAGTTACACTCTTTCAGGCCTTAACAGAACCAACAGTGCATAAAGGGATAACAAGTACATCAGGGTTACAAGGTACTTATACTTGGAAGGTTTCCCTTGTCTAAAGACCCATAAGGCAGATGAAGCACAAGCTTACATTTATTTCCATAGCCCGTTTGTTCATCTGAAACAGGTTGCTACACTGAAGACAAAAAATTATAGCTGGAGAGACACCACTTTGCATCAAGATAGCTGACCTGGAGTTTCTCCTGCTCTTACCTCCTGCCACAGATGCAGTGGAAGGATTTGCCAGGTGATGATCCACCTGTTTAGTCATTTTTCAAATGGTCTTTCGCAGTCACTGTGTCCTGAAGTCGGACTGGAACTCAAAGCCTCTGGCTCAGAGGTAAGGTGCAACCTATTGCATTGCAAGACCTTCCCAACAAGTTACAGTACAGCTTATAAATAAAATAGAAACTACTGAATGAATCTAAAAAATGCCAATATTTGCTGACCACAGAAAAAGAGTTTGACAGTCAGGAGAATTATCCAGTTTGAGAACTGAAATGGATAGATATAGAACTAAGAGTATGACTAACATGGGTAAGAGCAAAATAAAACATTTTGGCAGAAACCAGCTGTCATGTTGGCTCTATTAGGAGGTACAGTACTATCGCGGTAGTATCATCAAACTTTTAATCCAGAGGCCTGGGCTAATATCCTGAGTTCAAACCTCACCATGGCAGCTTGTAGGACTTGCATCAAATTAATTAATTAATTTTCTTTCTTAAAAAAAAAATCACTGATGAATAACAAAATCAAGAATGAAAAGAGAGCTAAGTAAAAACTGATCAAGTGCTTGAAGCAGTTGGATACCATTCATGTATACATGGAACCAATTTTTGACTGCTCCAGTAAGATGCTTGTACAATCATAATGGGTGAAAGGGTTTCTCGGTTGATCATTCTCAGCTGTTTTAAGTTCCTTAGGTTACACTAATCATACGACCACAAATTCAGTTATGCAATATCAGAAATGGCATGTATTACAGTAATTCTCTGCAGCCCCATTTAAAAGACAATGAAAGTGGTACACTTAAAAAGTCAGACTAATAATAGGTAGCTGAGAAAAACCAAATTAACGAAAAGATTGGAGAATCATTTAGTGTGCAAGTGTGCCGATCTCTTTCAGGGTGATTATAGTCCTCAGTAATTTAAGGCCTGGAAAAAGGGGTGAGGGGGAAAACAAGCAAGGGTTTCTTGATCACTATCCAGCTGTCTTTATTAGAAATACACACATTTTGACATTGGATCATCCAATTGCCACTTGATGTACTTTTGGTAAAATTCACTGTTAAAACTTGCACATAATTGATACTTATTTTGATGTAGTACTGAAAGGTACCCTGTTTCCATGAACTTAAAAATGCCAAAACTTCAAGAGGAAAACAAAGGCAAAAATTATCAAAGACATTTGCAACACAAAATGTATGTAAATGCCATTTCCACGCACAAATGTACACAGTAGATCACACAAACATATACACAATTCTTGAAAATGTAAATGATTATGCAGAAATCAAAAACAGGTTCAATAAGATTCATCAAATTGGCTTCTCTGAGCACACTGTTTCACAATGTAGAACAATGATTTAGTATCTGCCCCACTTGTGGTTTTATCCACATCTAGGCAGCAGCAGAGGAGCATTGTATGTTTAATAATATATTCAAGAACTTGCACAACCTGTGGACACAAGTCGTGGATACAAAGAATAACATCATCTAATAACGTTCCCATATTTTTTACCAATATGGAATTTGTTAGCTTTGTTCCTCTAATGAAGAAAGGATACTTCTGTTAGATGATTTTTTTGTTTTAAATGCAACCCAGTGCTTCCTTGTGGATTAACAGACTGAAATACTGTGAACTAATCTGGAGTGCTGGGCACCCTTTGGTAACTCGATCCATGACCATTTTGTTTCTTTATAATATCTATTTTCTTATCAATCTGTTCAGAGAGGTGTAATGCCAACACTCTGGAACAAGTGGTACTTGAACCTGAGCCTCCTAGCTCATAGGTAGGGCTACCTCCACTGCACCACAACAGCTCGAACAGCAATCATATTCTGTGCGTAACATAACTGACAACCAGTTTTAATGCAGAGTACATCACATGAACCCAACTGAGTCCTCATCAAATGACCATAGACTTACACTTTCTCATAAGAGTCACTGCAAACTGTTAAGGTGTAGCAATTGTGGGAAGTTTCGTTTAATCTTTGCCTTTGCCCAGAGATACTTTTGTCATTGCATCTCCGCTGCCCATCTCCTCCTTGGCTAAATCACCCAATTCCATCAAGGAAATATTGAAGACAGGATCTTCCTAATCTTTAGTAATAAAGTTTTTACACTAAGCTGTTTCTTTACCGCTTTGATGCCAGCATTTATTTAATAAAGTTTAAATTGCATTTAGATGTCAATCATAACTTTAGAACACAAAAAATAAAGGTATTAGCATTTTAGTACAGAAAACAATGTTCGATTTATTGTACACCACTTACTAATTTGCCCTCATCCATTGTTTTCTTCAACTTTAGACCCAATTCTGATCCTGTTGCCACCATTGCTCGGAGCATGTCACCTGTTGCTAAGTGACAGACATTGTAGTGCTCCGCAAGTCTTTGAGCCTAAAGGAAGAAAGGAATGCAATTAAGGTATCTCTATATATAATTGAGAAGTACCACAAAATTACTTGAGTAGGTTGTTAAGACATTGAGTGCATTATGTTCTATTATGCGTTACATTCTCTTTAGATCTTTTCTCTTCTGCAAGGGCCTCTGAGGTCCATGCGTGGTAGCAACTTCTGAAACTCTGGCACACTAATCAGCATGCAGCAGCTGCGCAACTAAGAGAACTTTGCTATATATGTAAACTGTAGTCCATCTAACAACAATTTGACTTTATAAAGCACCTTTAACATAATAAAAAATCTCTTGACATTTCACACCAAGCCATACAATGACAAGTGGCTAATATCGTTGTCAAAGAGGTAGGTTTTAAGAAACATTTTAAAGGAGACTGATAGAGAAGCAGGAATTATTTCAGAGGGAACTTCGTAGCTTTCAGACGAGGCAGCCAAAGGTGATGGTGCAAATAAAAATTGAGGACACACTCAAGGCTCCAAGAGATTACCTGTTAAGACCATTGAGAGATCTGAACAAAAAGTTAAAGAATGTTACACCTGTAGCATTGCTGGAACACAAGTTGATGCGAGTCAATGATCAGAAGGGTGATGCTTGAAAATGTTTAATGTAACTTCAGATAGGGACAGCAGAGTAGCAGGTGTGCTTAAGACTGGAGGACAGCCAGGAGAACACTAGAACCGTCGAAGCTGAAAAAGGATGAGGGTTTCAACAGCAAGTGGGATGAGGCTATAGTGAAAACGGGTAATATTATGAAAATGGAAGCAAAATGTCACTTGTGACCATAATAAGGGTCATTTCAGCACTATGGTAGTGCAGAACCCAATTGGTGATGTTCAAATCTAGAGTTGTGTGGATGATGGACATGATTTTGAGGCGTGACAGGAATCTGGAGAGAATGGAGTTTGGAGGTGGGATGGGTTTTTTTTGAAAGAGAGGTTCGTGAACAAAAATTCAAAAAGTGGGTGGGAAATATCAGCAGATGTGGAAATATTTGCAATAGCCCAAAATCAAACATTGGTGGGTCAGCAGTTTCGTAGAAATAGCTCGAGGGAAAAAAATAGGAAAGACAGAGGAGAAAATGTGTCTCATGGACAAAATTAAATCAAACTCAGATTTGAAAACATAAATGTAAAAAATAGTATGAAGAAAAGAAAGCTTATTGCAATTAGAATGAATTAACAGATTCCAAATTAAACAATCGCAGTGGCATATTGGATCAATTCACCTTCTCACATTTCATAACTTGCTGGCTCTTACATGATAACACTGAGAACTGATTTTATCTGAATGAACACTGGTAGCAGTCATGTAGTAACACTACCCTAAACCTTGTTTCAAGATATGGGATATTTGGACTCTCACCAAAGTAGTATCTAAATAATTCATTAATGTCCACAATAAGTATCCATTAAAATTAAAGCCACAACAAACTGGCAAAACATTAATTTAAAACTGACTAAAGACAACAGGCATAAGTTATGCAACAGACGACACTTTTTGTCCAGTTTTTTAGTTTCTCGTTCCAAAAATTGAAAAATACATACAGGCAGTCCCCAGGTTATGAATGTTTTGAGTCCATTTAAAAGTCGGACCATATTCATGTTGAGGACATTAGTGAGGCCTCTTCTGAAATACTGTGTCCAGTTCCGGTTGCCCAGTTACAGGAAGGATATTATTAAACTTGAGAGGGTTCAGAAGAGATTTACCAGGATGTTGCCAGGTATGGAAGGTTTGAGTTGTAAAGAAAGGTTGGGGGTTTTTCACTGGAACGTAGGTGGTGGAGAAGAGACCTCATAGAAGTTTATAAACTAATGACAGTTATAGATAGATTTAATGGTAGTTGTCTTTTCCCTACGATGGAGGATTTCAAGACTAGGGGGCATATTTTTAAGGTGAGAGGGAACAGATTTTAAAAAATACATGAGGTGGAAATTATTTTTTTTTTACACAGTGGGTGGTTCATGTATGGAATGAACTTCGTAAGGAAGTGGTAGATGTGGGTACAATTATAACGTTCAAAAGACATTTAGATAAGTACACAAATAGGAAAGGTTTCGACAGATATGGGCCAGGAAAAGGCAGGTGGGACAATGGAACAAGTTTTGTTGGGATTATGTTCGGCATGGATGGGTTGGACCGAAGGGTCTGTTGTCATGTCGTATGACTCTGACTATGCAGGACAACATGAAACAGCCATTCGTAAGTACAAAGAAATGTTCGAATGTCGGATTTTTAAAATTAATATTAATACATCCACGAGTAGATAGCATTCGTAAGTTGGACCTTGAAAGTTCGGGATTCCCTGTAATTGGAATACCAATAAGGTTCACAAGTCGAAAATAAAAAATGTTGCACACTGTTCAGATGTGCAATACGATGCTGCTTTTGGAAGCAGCAAGAATCAGAAGTCAAGACTGAGCAACACCAAGAATCTTTCAAGTTAAGGAAATGCTACCTGACAGCAGTTCTCTGGTTGACCTACAGACTTTTAAAAAGGCTGATAGGAGCCAAGAGCAGCGGTGGAAGAGACACCCAGAAGCCTCCAGACACAAAGCATCAATACCTCTCCCTCTCTCTCTCTATACCCAAACCCCTTCCCAAATCAACCATCAAACCAAAGGCTGACAACAGTGTGCCGTCAGTACGAAAATCAAAAGGACTAAAAGAAAAATAACTCTGCACTTTACGGTCTGGACTTTTGATCTTTGGAATTTTGTTTACCTTGGCCATAGTCTATGTTAAACCGTCTGTCTACTGACTCTTAATTGTGATTGCGTGTGTGTTTTGAAAGAATGCAATTTAAATTGGTATAAATTAGAAATCTGTTCTTAAGTACACAATAAACAGGTTTTTTTCTGTTATTGAAGAAATATGGCTGATTGCTTTGTCCTGTACAGTAATCAGACAAATTAGACATTTTGGTTGTCTCACTCAGATTTTATACATTTATGCAATTTGTGATGGCTTGTCAAACGGTGAAACAGGATTATCGGTGCACTCATCCCAGTTAAGCTGTGACAGTTGACAACTTTTTGACAACATCAGCAAATGAAAATCCATTAGCTTAGGCACAACTTCCACAGATTGATAAGACTACAGTTAATGTGTTTCCAACGCACATGTACAAAGTTGGTTTATATTATTCAGGTATTTATAATCCTATTTACAGCATCTTGGATCTCAGATGTAAACTTGACAATGTACTGCATTAATTACAGTAAGATTCACTACATTCTCCTTGCTCCCCTACCACAGTATGATCATTCCTGAAGTTACAAACCTTTTAGATTCCACATTCATTTGCAAGGAATTCTTTACCTCAGTTGTCTCACCACAGCCTTCTATTCTATTTTCAGGGGGCAAGTTTTCTCTGATTGGTGGCCCCATGAGTGAATTCCTCATGAAATTTGGGGTCTTTCAGGGGCAGTTACACACTCCAACCCTACTCAGCCCCAATCTTGTACAGAGGAAGCCTGCATGTATTGTGAAGATGCTCCAGAGAAAAATATAGGCTAATATTTTAACCAGCCCTCTGAAAGCAGGCTGGGAGGTAAGAAGGATGGTAAAATGACACAGGAAAGAAGCAGGTGGCATATCAATATATTATCACCACCCTCACATCTTGCCAGCAGCTGGATGGTGGCATATGGATTGCTCACTGCATGGATTGCATGGAGTGCAGCTCTTAAGTGTGTAAGAATACAAGAAATAGGACTAGGTGCCTCTCAAACAGGCATCCACCATTCAACAAGATCATGTCTGATCCGCTCTAGGCCTCAACTTCTCTTTCATGCCTACTCAGCATAGCTGCCAACTCCCTGATATTTCAAAATCTATCTCTTCTTCAGTGATGCCGCATCCACAACATTTCAGGCTAGTGTCGGCATTGAGAATTCCAAATGTTCACTTCCCTTTGGAAGAAAGTCCGTCACAGTTCAGTTTAAAAATTAGTGTTCACTTATTCTATAACCATGTGACCTAGTTCAAGATGCCCCCACAAGTTCAGAAAAGGAAGATTTAGCCAACCTAGGAGTGGCTGATGAAGAAGCAATTCATTTTTCAGTAGTCATAACCTTGGGCCTTTCCTCATCAAGTATAAAAATAAAATCTGTCCACTTTGACTAGCATAAATTCAGATCTATACAAACATAAAAGATTTTTTTTAACAGTACCATGATGCAATTAAGTTGATCAGACTTCAGCTTAAAAGATTTTCCTTTCCAAACTTCTTTTCTTAAGATCGCAAATCTTAAATTTGACTACACTAGTTTCAATCTAGACTTCAATCTAGAAATGATCTTATAATTTAAGAACTTAATTGAATGCTTTAACACTGGAAAAAAATGAAGGTTATTGAAGCTCACTTGGATCTCCAATTTTAGTAAAATGGAATCCAAATTACTAATGAAAATTGTGAAATAACATAGCATTTTGGAAATCTGAAGCAGAAAAAAAATAATGCTTTATTTGTTGTAAAAATATTAAACTGGACCTTGTTATAAAAATATTAAACTGGACCATCTAATCAATTAAAAGAGTCCTTATCCAAATTTAAAATTTAGGAAGCGTATGGATAGATGTTCCATGGTGGAGCTGGAACAACTGTATACTCCCTCCTCTGCCAGAATGATATATAAAACTTACATGTTGGTAATGAAAACGGGATTTGATAAGCTTAAAGTACTTGATTAAAGATATTTTATTTATGTTTGTATAATCTACATTTATGTTACAGCAGACGTTTATATTTTTATGCGTAATGGAAAAAGGCCTAAGGATTATAACTGTTGGAAACTGTAAAACCCCTCATGCTGTAGATTGTGATGGGATGTATAAATACCTCTTGTATTGAGACAACTCAAGAGTGTCACATGCTACATCGAAAGAACTATATTAAACTTTCAATATGCTGTATTTTGATCTGTTACGAAATCTAACTGTACAATCTTTACAATGAAACTATACTTTTTTGGAAAAGTAATTTCATCAATAATTTCACCCTAATGACCCAATTCTTCATGTCCCTCTGCCTTTCACGACCCAGCCATGCCTCTCCTTTTAACTCCCCTCCCCAACACCCTCCTTACATTAGCCTCTGCGTTTTTGAATCCCCCAATGGCTGAACTCACCACCTCCCGGCCTCAACAGTCAAAATATCCTCGTCCCTCAGTCAACCTCCAATTCCTCTCACCTGTGTGCCCTTCCCTGCCCCGGGTGGCCCCAGCAGAATAGCCCTGATCCCCTTCTGGACACGGTTCTCTCTCGGTTCCTTGCCTGCTCCTGGACTCATGTTTCGTTTGATGTCGGTTGGTTTTGAAAGGCCGGGACCAACTCCACTCGCCGCGCGCTGCCTCGAACACTTCCTCTCGCGCTAATTCCCAGCTCCTCGCGCCGACTCAGTGCAGGGAGGAACTAGAGCGCGGCCGCAGCGCCTGCACGGTCGCAGTGTGAGGCGGGCAGCTAGAGCGCATGCGCGGTCACGGTGGCGCGACGGGCAGCTAGAGCGCATGCGCGGTCACTGTGGCGCGATGGGCAGTTAGAGCGCATGCGCGACCACCGTACGGCCGGTAGCTCGAGCGTATGTGCAGTGACGTGGTAGGCGGCAGTAGCGGCAGCGCTGGTTGTTTCGTTCCTTCAGCCGGAAGTGGATATTACGTTAAAAATTCAGTGCCAGTCTTTCAAGCGTGCACTGTCTAGTTATCATGTTTGTCTATTCAAATTAATTTATCTTATTACTTTGTAATTACTTTCGGCATTCTTGCTTTCATCGTTCAGAGAGGGTATTGAGTATAGGAGATGGGACGTTTTGTTGCAGCTGTATGAGGGGTTGGTGACGCCACATTTGGTGTGCTGTGTGCAGTTCTGTTGCCCTACTATGGAAAGGACATTATTAAATTAGAAAGAATGCAGAAAATATTTACTAGGATGCTACCTGGACTGGAAAGTTTGAGTTATAATGAGAGATTAGAGAGGCTGGTACTTTCATCCCTGTAGTGTAGGAGAATGAGGTGTGATTTTAGAGGTCTATAAAATCATGAGAGCTGTCGATAAAGTAGTTAGTCAACAGCCTTTCCCCATGGTAGGGGAGTCTAAAACTAGAGGACAAAGATTTAAGGTGAGAGAGGAGTGATACAAAAGAGTTCAAAAATGCAATATTTTTCTCAGAGGGTGGTGTGTCTGGAGTGGGCTGCCAGAGGTAGTGGTGGAAATTAGTACAATTTTGTCATTTAAGAAACATTTAGACATGTATATGGAGGGATATCGATCAAACACAGATAAATGGGACTACTTTGATTGTGAAAACTGGGCACATGGGCAGGTTGGGCCAAAGGGCCTGTTTCTATGCTGTCGTCCTCTATGACTATAAGTTGTTTGAGTTTTATCGTCTGACTTAATTTTTGAATTAGCTATCTAACGGACTGCAGGAGCCTAAGAAAACTCTTTACTCTGTTCATTTTCTGCTGAACTTTGGGATAGTTAATAAGGTTCTTGGAAATTAATCTCCTGTATGCTACTACTTAAGTATCTCAGGGATGGTGCAAGGCAAACCCAGGCACAATAAAAATTGTCAACTTCCCATTTTATTTCAAAAACTTTTGTTTTTTACAGTCATCCTAAAAATTATATAAACGCTGTACATTGAGTGGTTGAGGCAGTTGGAGACAATGGGCCATTTGGCAAAACTGCAAGGAATTTGATCAGCCTGATTTTAGCCTCCAGAACAGAAGGTCAGCTTGCTATGCAGAAGGTAATACCAGTTAAAAAGATACTTAGAAATTCCCATTCTGTCCTGTCTGTTCTTACGATGCCACCTTCTGGGGGGGGCTCGAATATTCACCTTTTTCCTCACCTGCGGATTTCCTGCTACCATGGTCAACAGTGCCTTTAGCTGTGTTCGACTCATCTCCTGCACTTCTCCCCTCCCCTCCCCCCCCCACCCCCCCCCCCCCTCGTATATGATGGTCTCCCCTGATCTTCACATACCATCCCACCAGCCTGCACATCCAAACGATAATAAGCTGCCATATCAGTCACCTCTAACGGGATGCCATGACTAGACACTTTTGACCTCCCCTCTCTTGTCAGCATTCTGCAGGGACTGTTCCCTCTGGGACATGCTGTTCGACGACTCCTCCATTCCCAACATCTCACACCCACACAACATCTTCCTATTCAATCATAGAAGGTGTAATACCTGCTGGTTTACCTCTTCTCTCTCCTTATAATCCGAAGCCCCAGACATACTTTCCAGGTGAAGCAGCAATTTACCTGTACTTCATTAACCTACCCTACTGTACTCACTGTTCACAGGGTTATCTCCTCTACAGTGGGGAGACGAAGCACAGGATGGGTGACTGCTTTGCAAAACACCTATATTCTGTCTGCAAAAATGACCCTGAGCTTCCAGTTGCTTGCCACTTCAACACTCCACCATGTTCTCTGGCCAACATTTCAGATTTAGACCTGCTGCAGTATTCCAGCGAGCCTCAATGCAACCTTGAAGAACAAAATCTCATTTTCCAATTGGGAATCCTTGAGACTTTAGGACTCAACATCAAGTTCACTAACTTTAGAGCCTGATTCTGGCGTTTTGTGTTTTTACTCACTTCATACTCTGTTTCTGTTATGACATAGGTTGCTTTTAGCACAGTAAGCCAACTGCAGGTACCCCTAGGCCTGTTATCAGATTATATAGGTTGCAATCATTACAGCTCACCCATTTTCTCCTACTCCTACTTTCGGCGGCACATTGGTTACCACTACTGTGTCACAGCGCCAGGATTCCAGGTTTGATTCCAGCCTTGGGTGACTGTGTAGAGTTTGCATGTTCCCCCCGTGTCTGCATGGTTTTCTGCCGGGTGCTCCAATGTCCTCAAACAGTCCAAAGATGTGCAGGTTGGGTGGACTGACCATGTTAAATTGTCCTCAGTGTCTAGCAATGTGCACTTGGGTGGATTAGCCATTGTAAATGTGGGTTTATGATGGTAGGGGACTAGGTCTAGGTGGGATGCTCTTCGAAGAGTCAGTGCAGACTTGATGGGCAGAATGGCCTCTCCCTACACTGTAGGATATTATTAATTGTTATTATCACTTATTTAGCTTCTGTCCTGGCCTGCTATCCATAATCTCCTTGTTTACCTACCCCTTTTATATCTTTCTCTCTGGGCTCCATCTTCATCTTTCCCAACCTCTATTTTAAAGATGTTCAAATACTGAGCTTCCACAGCCCTGTGGGGTAGTGAATTCCAAAGATTTACAACCTTCTGAGTAGAAAAATGTTTCCTTATCTCAATCCTAAATACCTCCTCCTTATTTTTAAATTGTGCCCAATGCTCTAAACTCAGCAACCAGGGAGATATTTCACTTGCATCTACCCTGTCTATCCCTTTAGTACTTTGTAGGTTTCAATTAGATTGTCTCTCATTCTTTGAAACTCCATAGAATACAGGCCCAGTTTGTCCAATCTCTCTTCACAGGACAGTCGTACCACCTTGGGAACGGGTCCGATGAACTTTTGTTGCACTTCCTCTATGGCAATAATGTCTTTCCTGAGGTAAGAAGACTAAAACTGCACGCAGTATTCCAGGTGCCAGCTAACCAAGCTTCTATATAATTGAAGCAAGACGTCAGTACTCCTGTACTCAAATCCTCTCACAATGAAGGCTAACGTTCCATTAGCCTTTCTAATAGCTTTCTGTACCTGCAAGTTAACCTTCAGTGACTTTTTGACAAGGAAACCCAGGACCCTTTGCACATCTACATTTTCCAATCCCTCATCACTTAATACTCAGTACAGCTGTTCCTCCTACCCATGTGGACAAGCTCTCGTTTTTCCATATTATTTTCCACCTGTCGTGATCTTGCCCATTCATAAGTCTGTTCAAATCCTTCTGATACGACTTTACATCTTCCTTAAAACACACATTCCTGCTGAGCTTTATGTCATCTGCAAATTTGAAAATGTTCCATCTGGTCCCCACACCTAAATAGTTGATAATATTGTGGACAGCTGACCCTTGCAGCCACAGTCTGTGAATGTGAGAATGACCCATTAATTCCAACTCTTTTTTTTTTCCCCCATTAGACAATTGCTAATGCCTGAGTTGTACTGCTACCTTTAGGGACCTGTGCACTTGCATGCCAAGATTTCCCACTTCATCTGTTCCTCTCAGTATATTCCCATTTATTATGTATTCCCATTTACTGTCTGATGTTTATAAGTGCATTACCTCTTACTTATCAGAGTTGAACTCCATCTGCCACTTTCCTGCCCACCCAACCAACCCATCTATAACATTTTGGAGCTTATGGGTATCCTCTACACTATGCACTACATGGCCAATTTTTGTATTGTCTGCAAAGTTCTCCAATTGTGCCTCCTATGTTCAGGTTGAAATCATTAATATACAAAACAAACAGTAGGGGTCCCACCAGCAAGACAGGTGGAACACCACTTGAAACAACTTTCCATTCACAAGGGTAGCCATTGACTATTATCCTTTGTTTCCTGTTACTAGGGCAACTTTGGATCCAATTCGACACATTACCCTGTTTCCATGCACTTTCACGTTTTTCACCAGTCCACCATGCCGGACCTTGTCAAATGCTTTACTAAAATCCATGTAGGTAACATCCACTGCACTACCCTCATTGATCCTCCTTGTTACTTCCTTAAAGAATTCAATCAAATTTGTAAGATATGACCTTCCCTTAACAAAGCAATGCTGACTGTCTCTGACTAGTCCATGCCTTTCTAAGTGACAGTTTAACTGCGCTCTCAGGATTGATTCTAACAATTTGCCTACCACTAAAGCAAGACTAACTGGCCTATATTTGTTTGGCGATAGCAAGAACTGTTTGGCATTTCCATTGTACCCTTTTAAAAAAACACATCTGCATTCCTCCAGTACTCTGGCTTCTCCATTGTGTCTAGTGAAGATTGGAAAATAATCCTTAGAGCATGTGTTTTTTCTTCCCTGATCTCCTGCAACATCTTAGGGAACAATCCATCCAGTCCTGGCAACTTATCCACTTTGAAGAATTCTAACTCCTGTAATACTTCCTCTCTGGTTATGATTATTTTGTCTGATATTACACACTGTTCTTCTTGGATTACTATATCTAGATTATCACTTTCATTTGTGAATATGCGGACAAAAATAATTTTAAATGTTTCCCATATCCTCTGCATCTTCACACAAGTTCCCTTCTTCATCTTTGTTAGGGAAAAAGTAGGACCTATTTGTCCTTTTGCTCTTCATATACTGGTAAAACATCTTTGGGTTTTCCTTCATCTTGTTTGCTAATATTTTTCGTGCCCTGTCCTTGATTTCCCTATTTCAATTTTTACTTTATCGCTGTATTTTCTGTACTCCCCTCGGCTATCTGCAGTGTTGAATTTTTTGTGACTATCATAAGCTTTGTTTTTCTGTTTAACCTTTCCCTGCATTTTTCTAGATGACCGTAGGGGTCTAGATTTGACAGTACCATTCTTATTTTTGGAGGGCACATGTCTGCTTTCTGCCCCAACGATCTCACTTTTTGGTGCCTCCCATTGGTTTACCATTGATTTATCCTTTAGCAGTCCTGTCCAGTCCACCTCAGCCAAATCACTTCTCAGTTTTATAAAATTTGCCTTCCCCTAGTTAAAAACTTGTACTCATGATTTATCTGTCATTTTCCATAATAATACTAAATCTAAGCGAATTGTGGTCACTATACCCGACATGGTTACCCACTGTCACTTTACTCGCTTGCCTGTCTTCACTGCCCAAGACGAAATCCAGAATTGCAATTTCTCTAGTTGGACTTGTCACGTATTGTTTTAAAAAAAAATTCCTGGATACAGTACATGACTTTTTCACGCTCAATGCCCCTAATATTTTTTGAAAGCCAGTTGATATTGGGATAGTTAAAGTAGAATCATAGAATCCTCACAGTGCGGAAGCAGGCTACTCAGCATATCAAGTCCACACTGACCCCTGCAAACAGCATCCTACCGAGACCTACCCCCTACCCTATCCCTGTAACCCTGCATTTCCCATGGCTAACTGACCTAGTCTACACATCTCTGGACATTATGGGCATTTTAAGAATGGCAGATCCATCTAACCTGTGCATCTTTTGAACTGTGGGAGGAACCCAGAGCACCTGACGGAAACACATGGAGACATGGGGAGAATGTGCAAAGTCCGCACAGACAGTCACTCAAGGCTGGAATTGAACCCGGGCCCCTGGCACTGTGAGGCGGCAGTGCTAATCACTGAGCTACTGTGCCACCCGCCCCCTACTATTTATGCCCTCTTGTTCCTACAGGCAGAAGTTTCATATATGTTCTTCTATCTCCCTTTCACTCTGAGGGTTTCCAGTATACTCCTAGAAGTGTGACTGCCCCTTTTTTATTCCTAAACTCAATCTATGAAGCCTCATTTGTTAACCTATTTAGTATGTCATCCATTCTCACAACTGTAATTGATTCTTTAACCAATACTGCTACCCTGCCTCCTTCTTTTTGTCACCCACTCTATCTTTCCTGAAAATTCTATATTGAATTGCCAGTTCTGCCTCTCTCTTAGCCAAGTATCTGTTATTGCAACAACTTCGTGCTGCCATGTGTCTGTCTGTGCCCTTAGTTTATATGCCTTCTTTATAATAGTCCTTGCATTGTATAAACAGCTTAAACACACCAATTTCCTTTTCTGGATGTTTCTTAATCCTCGTTCCATTGTCTTTCTGAAACATTGACTACATTACTAACTAATGTTATACCTCCTGTTTTCCTGGTCGGAATCCGACCCAAGTCTGCAAGAGGTGGGGCATAGTCAACCCCTTTGTTTTATAAAAGAACAAATTTCTCCTTGTTTGAAGTTTCACTGACACTTTACTGGTGCAACATTCCATGAGCTTCACACAGGAATTTGCCAGTGACTTTATGACAGTGTAGTTTTCTCCCCCCTTTAGTAGTGCTGTAGTTTTTTTAAAAATTCAAATTAAAAGTAAAAATGTCTATAAACACTTCAAGGTTCTGATCTGTTGTAATAGCATTTATGACATTATCTGGTCGCTGTTTGTGAGAACTTGCTACATGCAAATTAACTTGTGTTTCCAGCATTAAATTCACCTCCTTTTGCATTGTATCATTATTTCCTTTGTCATTCAATTTCTCTTGGCTTTCACTCCACCACAAGGCCACTGCTTTTGTGCTTTCTTCCCTATTCAACCCTTTTCCCTGTCTTTTTGTTCTTGACTAAATGATAGATATGCAAATATTTTTTCCAGTTCTGAACAAAGGTCACTGACCTGAAAACTGATCTCTGCTTCTCCCACATAGCTGCTCGCTAATCCGATGAACATTTCCAGCATTTTCTGTCTATTTGGGCCACAAGTATAATATAGTCAGAAGCAAATCCAACAAAAAGGGTGAAAAGAATATGGAACTTGCTACTTCAAAGAGTAAGAAGGAATAAGTGCAACTTACATTTAAATAGCAAATTTAATAAAATAAAGCATCCCAGTTCAGGAACATTAAAATAAAAACCAAAAGAACAGTAGATGCTGTTAATCAGAAACAAAATCAAAAATTGCTGGAAAAGCTCAGCAGGTCTGGCAGCATCTGTGAAGAGAAATCAGAGTTAACGTTTTGGGTCTAGTCACCTTTCCTCAGAACATGAAATTAAAATAAGTCACATTAGGAAATATTAGGTCAGATTATCAAAAGCACAATCAAAAAGATTTTAAGGAGCATCTTAAAGGAGGAAAATGAGAAAGGGGGGTTTAGGGAGGGTGAAGCAGAGCTCATCAATTCTATTAGTTACATCCTGGAAGAATTCGGTAGAATTGTCACAATTTCGTGTTATAAATCAATGCTGATTCTGATGATGCCAGCAGTGTTTTCCACTTTTACAATTGTGCCACCTTGGCCTCGTCCAGTGGTCCCCAGCATTACGTACCAGACTTCAGCCAATTCAATTCAATCTGTATGATGTCAAGAAACGTTTGGAGGCACAGGATGCCACAAAGCTATGGGCTCTGACAACATCCTGGTGGTACCAAGGACGTGCCCCAGAACTTGATGTATCACTAGCTGTTCCAGTACAGCTACAACACTGTATCTACCAGACCAGATGGAAAATTGCTCAGATATGTCATGTACACAAAAAGCAGGCCAAATCCATTCTGGCCAAATACCACTACAGCTGTCTCGATCATCAGTAAAGTGATGGCAGGTGTCATCAACAGTGCTATCAAGCAACATCTGCTCAGTGATTCTTAGTTTTGGTTCTGTCAGGGCCTTTCAGCTCCTGACCTCTTTACAGCCTTGGCTCAAACTTGAGACAAAAGAGCTGAATTGCAGAGGTGAGGTGAGAGTGCGTTCCTTGACCTGAAGGCTACATTTGACCAAATCCGGCATCAAAGAGCTCTAGCAAAATTGGAGTTAATGGAAATCTGAGGGAAATCTGGTTAGAGTCATACCTAAAGGTAGGTGATTTTTGGTGTTGGAGATCAGTCATCTCAGCTTCAGGATATCACTGCAGGAGTTTCTTAGAGTAATGTCCTTGGCCCAACTATCACCAGCTGCTTCAATGATCTATCCTCCATCATAAGGTATGAAGTGGAGATATTTGCTGACAGTTGCAAAATATTCAGCACCTTTCGTGACTGCTCAGATACTGAAGCGGTCCATGGCCAAATGCAGCAAGATCCAGACAGTATTGCTGCTTGGGATGACACGTGGCAACTAACATTCGTGCCACATAGGTGTCAGGCAAAGACCATCTTCAATATCACCCTTTTGACATTCACTGGTATTGTCATCACTGAGTCCTCCAGCATCAACATCCTGGGGCTTAGCATTGACCAAAAACTGAACTGTACTAGTCATTACAAGAACTATGGCTGCAGGAGCAGGTCAGAGGGATGAGGAACAATGACAAACATTTAAGAAAATAGTTTATGATTCACAACAAAGATATATTCCAGCAGGAATGAAGAATTCGAGAAAGGGGATTAATCAACTATGGCTAACCAGCATCAAATTGAAAGAAACAACATACAATGCAGCAACAATTAGTAGAAAGCCAGAGGATTGGGAAAGTTTTAAAAACTGACAAAAGATGAACAAATTAATGATGATAAACTTTGAAGGTAAACCTGTATGTAATATCAAAAAGGACAGCAAGGACTTCTTTAAAACCATAAGAAGGAAGAGAAGGCCAAAGAGAGCATAGGCACCTTAGAGAATGAGGATAGGAAAATGATAAGGAGCCAGGAAAATGCAGAAGAGTTGAATAAATATGTTGCATGTTTGCATTGACACTGTTCCAAAAATACTAAATAAGGGGCAAGAGGAGGAGAGGAAATAAATGCTATAACAATCACTGGAGAAAAAGTACTAGACAAAGTAATGAGGCTAAAGACCCATCAGTCTCCTGAACCTTATGGCTTCCATCCGAGGATGTTAAAATAAGTAGCTACAAACATAGTGCATTTACTGATTGTCATCTTCCAAGAATCCTGAGATTTTGGAAAGACCCAGAGGATTGGAATACTGCTAATGTAACACCTTTATTTTAAAGGGGAGGAGACAAAGTAGGGTAACAAGGTCATTAAGCTTAACATGTCTTCTTGGGAAAATGTTAGAGCTCATGTTAATATACTACCTCCAATACCATGGTTTCTTCTTAAGTAGGCCAATATGTGGCACTTTAAACAGTGCACCTGAAAATCCAAATACATTACCTTCACTGTTTTCCTTTCATCTATCCTACTTGTTACTGCCTCAAAGAATTCTAATACATTTGTCTGGCATAATTCTCCTTTGCAAACCCTTGCTAACTCTGAATGATCGTATTATGTATTTCTAAATGCTGTGGTATTACATACCTTATAATACTCTAATAGATCTTTTTCTTACCCTCCCACACTATCTCTATCTCTTCTTCCCATTCTCTCTTTCGCTGCCCATCACTATCTCTTCCACTATTTATCTCTCCTATTCTTCAACTTTGCATATTTCTCTCTTTATCTCCTACTGTCTATCTCTGGAGCTGTTCACCCTATCTCTCCTACTCTATTTCTCACTCCCACTTTCTCTATTTCTCCCTGTCTTCCTCTTCCTCTCCCTCCTTCACTATTTCCAGCCTTACCACTACTCCCCTTCTACCTGTTGCATTGCTGAACTCAGCCAGCGGCGCCGCTGCTGCTGACACGTGTCCGTTTCTTGATTGGTGAAGGCCGTGGAAGCCGTGATGAAGTCACAAAGAAGCAACAGCCAATGGGCGGCGGCCACGGCAGGAACAGGAGCGCGCTGTGCTGAGCGTGACTAGTAAAGCGACTAATCACCCGCCGGTCGGAGGCAGCTGCCTGAGAGACTGAACACCTACGAGAGAGAGGGATTAACCGACTGGCCGGCGGCAGCTGCCCGACAGACTGAGCAACCGCGAGAGAGGGACTGGCTGGAGGAGCGCCCGTGAGGTAGGGACTAACTGCCAGTACTCGCCGACTGAAACAGGGCCCAAGCTCCGGTTCGCCACCGCCTCCCTTCCTTCACCGACCAGCGCAACCGGATCACCTTGGTGCTAACTATGCAGCCCAGGAGCAGCGAGATGGGGCTGCTTCGTGTGTTCGGTGAGTGTCTCCCACTCAACCTTTTACATCGTAAAGGACGCGAATCTTTGAAACGGAGAAATGCACTGACTGACATCCCTTGGCCTTGCGACTTGGTATCTGAACTGCTATCTCTTTTTCGCCCCCCCCTCCTTGAATACACGGGAAGGCCGTTCTGCCTCATTTGAGTAACGTTAAAGTCTGATGTCTGGCTGGTTACACCAAAAGTTCGAGGAAATCTTAGTGGGCCCAATTAATGCAACATGTAAGATGTGAAGGATATATGTTGCTATAAATTTACTAAAATGTTCTTTTGTTCACTCACTTTTCCCAACACGACTTATTTTTGAATGGAGTTTGCTTTTTTTTTTCTTGCAAATACTCCAGAGTTGTTCTGTGACTTTTCAAATGCAAATATGTCAGATGAAGTTTCATGAATCTCCAATTATAATATTCTTGAACCTTGTGAAAACTTTGTTTTTGGAACTGCAAATTGACACTAATGTAAAGCAGCTTCTATATGCTAAAGTGACTCAGTGAAACTTGATGTAAAACGATTTTAACCTTCTAAGATTTTTCCAGAAGGAAGTTGAGATTGTGCCTACTTCTCATGTGAAGTAATCACTGAGAATGAAGCAAAATTTTGATCACAGCTAATGTTGCTAGGTACTTTTAATGTCTTGATAAAACAAGAAATCAAAAAAAATCATAATATGCACAAATATTTTGTTTGATGGGACTTGTGTCAGTGATACACCAGCATTTATTGCTTATCCCTAATTGCCCAGAGGGTGATTGGGTTGCTATATTGCTGTGGGTCTCATGCAAGTTAGCCAGGTAAGGATGGCAAACCATTTTTCATCCAGAAGTCCTCTTAGACACAACTGAACACTTTTTCCCCATCACCAAATCACCCGAGGCTTATTTTCATTTGTTAGCCCTCTCCATTTAATCAAGTGATTAATTTAAATACACTGCTTGTTTAAGGAAGTGCAACCTAAAGGACACTAGTGAACCAGATCAACAATTATTGCATGTTTGCCCTTAGGCTAACTTTAAATGACATGTTAAAACTTAATTCAGAACTTTAGTCAACAGCTATTCCGGTGACTCTTAATCAAGTTAATTTTTCAATCAAAAATTGTGACCAGATTTCTGCAGTTTCCTCAATTGGTTAAACTTTCTAACAGTATTGTGTTGCATATGCTCTTGTGAATTTAGGCCTGGAGTAAGTGTACAGAGGAAGGAAGAATATTTTTGTTGTGGGGGGGGAAAAAAAAGTGGACACAACATATAGTTTAACTGGCTCAATCTGCATTATGCTGCATGTTTAATTTTAAATGTTAAATAATCCTGTAGAGTTTACATTAACGTAGAAACCTCACTAATGGAGTTTTCTTGGCTTGTCAGTTGGTTCTAATCACTGAATTAATATCTAGAAAGAAACGTATGATTTTGAAACATACGTTGCTCAGTAAGGCATTAATTTTGAGTTACACAACCTTGGAGCCCCTCATTCTCAGGCTTGCATGACAAACCTGGCACAACTTTTGAAGTTCAATATGTTTGTAGTGTTGTATAAGATGTATGTTTCATTAGCATTTGTTATACTGAATTATGCAAGGAACGAGCTTTTGGAAAAATTTGTTTTTTTTTTTTGTTTAAAAGTTTTTTGTGGGCATGTTTTTGATCCATCTATATCTGCAGTACCAACATTCTGAGTCTAACATTGATGTCCTGTTTTGCTTTTGCAGGTATTTTTGGGTCTTTGCTGGTTACTGTTAGTGCTCTCTACTCAGCAAGTGATGATGTCGTGGAACTAACCCAAAGTAACTTCAACAGAGAAGTAATCGAAAGTGATGAACTTTGGTTGGTGGAGTTTTATGCACCATGGTAAGTCAAAACAACACCAATTTGATAATTGGAGCATGCTACACCTTGTTAATTATGAACCAGGTCATGGTGAGTGTGAATGCTACTACTGTAGCCTATTATTTTACAGTTGCATGATATTCTGCTTGCATTTTATTGTTTTGTATTTTACTTTATATACAGCATTTAATACAGACAAGCTTAAGGAAAAAATAGTATGCATTTATCCTTGTTATGATAATAGCCATCCATTTTAAAACCAGCACTTAAAATGGTGATAAATGTTTATAAGTTCATTGTACACGAGTACTGCTCCACACTGTTTCTGCAGACTAAGCAGAAAACCTAATTATTTGGATTTAAGGTAATCACAGAAATAATGTAGATTAAAGGTAGTTTGGTTTTTCCATGAGAAAATTCAAATGTAGATGTCAATTCTAAAAGTCTCAGTAAGAAATATCTAAGTCAGATTGAATCCAGATAAATGTCAGCCAGTATAATTGTGTGTAAAATTTGTTTTTCTGAGCAGTAGGAGTTTCTGTCCTCTTCCCCTTCTGAGTAAATGCATGGTGTTGACATCATCTTGCAGGACGAAAGTGAACAATTTTGTTCATCGTAACATTTAGCTGAAACGTTTCTTTGGGAGCTAAATTTCAATTGTCCCTTGAATGTTTGCTAGAGAGAGTAGGATTAAGCTGAATGGACAGAACAGATCATATGAATGCACTTTTGGTTTTCTTAAAGGCATTATACAAAGATTATTTTCTGCATTGTTTTGAAAATCATTAAATCATGCAAACTGAAATAGCATAAAAGCATGTTTCAGATCCTTTGTAGTGTTATAAAAGATTGCCTGCTTACAGCATATGATGGCCCAGGGATTGTAAATCCATATTAAGAACCTGTAACAGTTTAGCTTGTCTACTGAATTCTTTGGTCATCTAACTTGTAGGTCATGTCTATATACTCTCCTTAACAAATGACAAGCGTATATAATGATTATCAGGTGATCAGTGAACTGCACTTCATGACACAGCCTATTAGGCTTTAGAAGACTAAAGTGTCATCTTTGTCTAAGCTACAAGCTTATTCTTGTAACTAATTTCTTGATTGTCCCTGACCACTGTTCAGAACTGAAGCAGACCTCTTCCGTTCAATGTTCATTTATGACTTTCCATACCTCCATCACTGCTACATAACCATCTCTTCCTAGCGTTAACTAGTAAATCTCTACACCTCTTGCATGTGCTATTGCTCTGAAACATGATTATTTCATTAAATTCCTAATCACCCTTCACCCTTAATGTCAGCTATCTGAAACTTTGTCCATTTGTAAGTCCTTACGTGCCTTTTGTTCTTTGAGCACCACTAAATGTTAGCTCAGTAAACTTGCCAGGTCAGGATCTGAGATCAGTATATACTTTATTTAAATAAATATTTTAAATTTTCCAACTTTTACAAATCAGATCTTGACCTTCTATGGTTGGATTGTCTGAAATACAGCACATTCTCTAACACTTGGTTGAAATTACTTGTGTTTGCAAAGTGATTACTGCAGGCAGAAAATTGAGGTTTAAAAAAAAGCATGACAACACTTGAACTTCTTTGCTTAAATGCAATTTTTTTTGTAACTTATAACATTCTTTGCTTCACTGAATATGGAAAATCTGCTAAGTGAAATCCATGCTTGTTTTAAAAATGGAATATGGTCATCTTGTTGGCAAATAAGTACTAGCATTCAAAGTAGTTCACTCGTGTATAGCTGTAATAATTGGTTATCTTTAGTCATGCACTTATAATACATTGAATATTGACCACTTTATTTTTGATTGAACCTGATTTTAGTTGACTTTGTCTTTTCATGTTTCAGGTGTGGACATTGTCAGAATTTGGCCCCAGAGTGGAAGAAAGCTGCATCAGCCTTGAAGGTTTATATTGAATTGCATGCAACTTAATGAACTTTTTGGCTATGAATTGTGTTTCAGACTAATTGTTTGGAAATGAGAAATATTTTGGCTTTATTGGAATACTTGTATTGACAGTGCTTTAGGAAGGATGTGAAGTCATTCAGAGGCTGTGGCATGGAGGTGATTTTCTAGAATATTTTCAAGGATGAGAGATTTTAGCTACAAAATTAAGTTGGAGAAGGAGGTTTGTTCTCCTTGGAGCAAAGGAGATTGAGGTGAGACGATGGATGTATACAAGATTATTGCAGGGTTAGATAAGGTAGATAAAAGCTTTTCCCATTGAGATGGTACAAGGACTAGGAGGACACAGATTTTTAAGATTCTGGGCAAGAGCTATGGAACCTTTTTTGTATAGCGAGTGTAACGTCCTAACTCATTGCTTTGGGTGGTGTTAAAGTATCCAGTGATTAGTGAGGTACGGTTCAGTTGGAGAGGGCCTTGGAGTATCATGTGCAGAATTGGCATCCTTCTCTGAATGATGTTCTGGTTATGGAGGGAGTGCAACTAAGTCTTACCAGATTGGTTCCTGGGATGATGGGACTGATGTATGAAGGGAGATTAGAGCTATATTCACTGGTATTTAGAAGGATGAGGGGGAATCTCGTGGGGTTGAGGAGGATAAATGCAGGAAGGATGTTCCCAATGACTGGAGTCCAGAACCAGAAGTCTGTTGAAGGATAAGGGGTGTAGGCCATTTGGGACTGAATGAGCAATTCTGAGAAAAGCTGTGGAATTCTCTGCCACGGAATAGTTGATGCTAAAACACTGTTTTCAAGAAGTTGATGGATATAGGCCTTGGGGTTGAAGGGTTCAGAGGTATGGGGAGAATGTGGGAACAGGGTACCGAGTTGGATGATTGTATTGAATGCTAGAGCAGGCTGTCAGAGCTGAGTGGCCCCCTTCTCCTGTTTTTCTATCTTTCTATACTAACCAAGTGTTTCTTAGTGATGCTGTGCTGTAGAATGTACAAGAAATTGCTTTTTGCAATCACTTGAGACTTCATTGAAGTAAAGACGAAATTATGACTCTCTTTATGACTCTTGTAATATTGCAGGGAATAGTAAAGGTTGGGGCAGTGGATGCAGACAAGCATCAGTCTCTTGGTGGACAGTATGGCATTCAGGGATTCCCAACTATCAAGCTATTTGGAATAAATAAGAATAAACCAGATGATTATAATGGTAAGAAAAATTGTGGCGATACTTGGAATCAAAGTCAGATTACCAAGGGAAATTATAAAAATTCAGTTTGAAAACTTAAAGGGTGATTAAGTAGCTGAACAAGTTCCGAGTTAACTGGCGCACACTTCAAAGGGAATTTCTCTCCGACTGTACTTGGGCCAATGGTTCATTAAGACTTGTTGAATTGATATGTAGTCTGTCCTTGGTACATTTTTTTAGTCTTTTTCTACATGCAAAAGTAATCAATGGTTCCAACCTAAGTGTTTTTATCCTGAAAAAACTATTCGTTAAAATTTGACATGTTTTAGGAGTGCTAAATTGAAGTAGCGAATCTCTAATTGAAAGCTACTGTTGTAATTGCATGACTAAATTGTAACAAGCTGAATAAATAAAGGGCTTATGTTTTAATGGGGTGTATTACATTGTCATTTTTAATTCACTTACTCATTGTGATGTTAAATTTTAACTTTTGTGGAGGTTGGCTTCTGTTGTAAATTCATGAACTGTAACTTAAAATTCAAGAAATGCATGTAATCATTGACAATCTTACAATGTAGGTGCCAGATCAGCTCAAGGGATCACAGATGCAGCCATTAACTCTTTAAGGTCAATTGTCCGAGATAGACTCGGAGGCAAGAGCAGCTCAAGTTCTTCTGGGAGAAAGGTAAAAGTCTCTTAATGTGTTTGTACTGATAAATATACTCGTGCTGATTAAGTGTTTTGTTTTATCTTAAATAAACAAATCTAGACACTGAATGCATCTGTCACCTAAGAATGCATGTCAAGCAGCAGACTTGAGTAAACTAGCTGAGTTCACAACATGGAAATACCTGGCAGCCAGCAGCCGTTCTACTGAGGCTAGGAACAATCGGTCCTTTTGCACTGCTAGGAGGGGGAGCGGAGAGCTTCTGTTTTGCCATTGGAAGGCAACAAATAGGCTTCTGAGGGAGGCACGAGTAGTTTAGTTTGGGAGAAAACTGGTATTGCAAGAAGATAGAGAATGTGGCTTCATGGTGTGCGGAAGAAAGAAGAAACCTGCAATAGAAAGGTGTGGGAGCAGTCTTCAAGGTGGGAGGGTAGGAGGCTTCTTGAGACTTTAAGTTGGGGAGGGGGAGGGGGGTAGAAGAGAGGTGGAGAGAAGGGGAGAGAATGAGTGAGAGGAGAAGGAAGGAATGGTTTCAACCCTGTTCCATTTGGGAATACTCAACTAACTAAGAGCCAGGAAAACATGGAATCACTAGTTTAATGCTAAATTGTTCAGGTGCTATTCAAGGCGGAAGATTGTAGCAGATGCTGTTGTAATGAACACTGTCAATTGTAAAATTTTAAAGCTGAGATTGGAGTTGCAGTAGAAAGGGTAATGACTGGTTAAAATATCATCGCTTTGCAATGCAAACATTAAATGAGACCTCCATGATCTGGAAAACGTTTAGCGTGATGGCTTTTTGTGCATAGAACAGCCGCATTTTGTGTTGTGGCTTTAAGTTTAATGGTGTTAATGATTATTGAGGATGACTTCCAATCTGGGGGTATGGTGAGGTGAGGAAACGATCCACTGCCAGATCTGTACAGCCTGCCACATGAGTCAGGTGATGTTTGAAGAGGTGACTGGGTGAGATGCTCAGATTTTCATATGCTCCTTCTGTTATATGCTTTGCCTTTACATAGGCTTGGTGGAAATGGTCAAGATAATTGGTTGGCACCTTCGCAGATGCTGTTTTTGAGTAAGTGATTCCCATGAGTGGGAATTACATTTTAGCAGAAAGGCTTTGAGGATGTCTTTGAAGCATTTCCTGTGCCGTCCTGCTAACAGCTTGCTGTGATGGAGCTTGGAATAGTGAGCTTGTTTTGAGAATCTTACCAAACATGCAGACACTGTCCATCTGTCAGTCTGTCCGTCTGTCAAAACAATTTGCAGAGGCACTACTAGTGATACTTGGAGCAGACTGGGATTAAATCAGACAACAAGGTGCAGGGCTGGATGAACACAGCAGGCCTAGGAGCAGAAAGGCTGACATTTTGGGCCTAGACCCTTCATCAGAAAAGGGGGAGGGGAAGGGGGTTCTGAAATAAATAGGGAGAGAGTGGGAGGCGGATAGAAGATGGATAGGTGGAGAGGAAACAAACAGGTCGAAGAGGCGGGGATGGAGCCAGTGAAGGTGAGTGTAGGTGGGGAGTTAGGGAGGGGATAGGTCAGTCCAGGGAGGACGGACAGCTCAAGGGGGCGGGATGAGGTTAGTCGGTAGGAGATGGAGGTGCGGCTTGAGGTGGGAGGAGGGGATAGGTGGGAGGAAGAACAGGTTAGGGAGGCGGGGACAAGCTGGACTGATGGTCCAGCAGTCATTGGCTCCTGTCATGGTGCAGATGTTGCAAGCATCTTTGTCTCCTGTTCAGATGACGTTGAGCATGTGCCAGTGTCCAGACTGAGGAAGTTGCCATGGTGTCTTATATTTGTTGCTCTGACACAATAGTGTTGGTTATGACCAGGCCATGCCTTTGGCATTTTGTTAGGAAGGGGATTCCTTTTTGTGTTCGTCATCCCTAAACCTTCCTTGCTAATCACATCTTTTCAGAGATTTGGAATCACCAATCAGAATCAGGATTGACATGGCACAGTGACTGAGGAAGGAGTAAAAATCTTTTTTGGCCTCATCCTTTTTTTCTAGGGTTGGGGTGTACGCATTGACTGATGTGCTGCTTTTGGGCTAGATCGCGCTGAAGGGTCATAAGTCATTTATTCTAGAGAGGACCTTGCTGAGACTGGCATCTAGACTTGTTTGTTTTTATGACTAATCCATGCGGTCTGCATTCTTCCTCAGACATCCACATCTGGAATAATATCTGCCACCTGTCCTATTCATCCTCATCTACTTGTTTGCTGACCTCTTCGATTCTTTAGATGTAAATTTTTAACCTTCTTGGTTACAGAGCAGTGACAGTGGATCTGGTAAAAAAGATGTGATCGAATTGACTGATGACACCTTTGACAAAAATGTAATTGGCAGCGGTGACATTTGGATGGTGGAGTTCTACGCACCATGGTGTGGGCACTGCAAGAGGTACCCAATCACTTTTGTAAAGTATACTAGGGAGAAAATTGCTATTGTTAATACTGTTCAGTGTCATTCTGAAGTGTTCTGAAGAATTCCAAAGGGTCAGAGCAGTAAGATTTTGAAGGAATTTTTTTTTAAATAAATGTGAAGTTGATTGTATCTTATTGCAAATCACTTCTCAGTAATGAGCATCTGTTCTTCAGAATTTCTTAAAACTGTAGTCAGATACTTGTACTGTATCACATTTGATTTCATCACTTTGTTTTCAGTTTCAAAGTCTTTTTTTTTTGATTGATTGCATTGATTCAGTAAATAGTCCAGAGATGAGGCCATAAGGTATAGGGGAAGAAATAGGCAATTGAGCCCATTCATTCTGCTCCAGTTAATGAGCTCATGACTGATCAGATAATCCTGTAGTTCACATTCCTTTTTTTCCCCAAAGCATTTGATTCCCTAACGGATTAGGAACCTGAAGACCGAGGCCTCCAAGAATAAAAAGATAGCAGGAAAAAACTCAAACAAGGAGTAAGGATAGCTTAAAAGGTACCAAGAGATGTCTTTGGCAAACAGGATTAAGGAAAATCCCAAGGCCTTTTTATAAATAAGGAGCAAGAGAATAGGTAGGCAAAGGTAAGGTCCACTCAAGGACAAAGGAGGGGAATTGTGTGGAACTGGAGGAAGTGGGTGAGATCCTGACACATTTGCATTGGTATTCACAAGGGAGAAGGACATAATGAGTCTTGGAAGGAAGATGTTGATGTTCTAAGACACGCTGATTTTTTTTTTAAGAAAAAAAGTGGTGTTGGGGCTTTTGAAAAGCATTAACATAGATGAGTCTCCAGGATCAGATGCTGAGGGAGGCAGGTGAGGAAATTGCTTGGGCCTTCCTTTGTATCCTCTTCAGTCACAGGAAAGGTCCCAGAAGACAAGAGAATAGCCTCTTACAAACTTTGGTTTGAGTATTTTTTTTTTTTTTTGAGGAAGCGACAAAGATGATTGAAGGCAGGATGACTTTTCGACAAGGTCCTTCATAATCTGATACAAAAGGTGAAGTCACATGGGATCCACAGTGAGCTGGATACAGAGATAGCAAGAACTGCAGATGCTGGAGTCAGACGACAAAGTGTGGAGCTGGAGGAACACAGCATGCTAGGCAGCCTTAGAGCAACAGGAAAGTTGAAGTTTCTGGCCAGGAGAAGGGTCTTGACCCAAAATGTCAACTTTCCTGCTCCTCTGCTGCCTGGCCTGCTGTGTTCCTGCAGCTCCACACTGTTGTCTCTGAACTGGATACAAAACTGGCTTAGTCATAGACAGTAAAGGTGGAAGGGTATTTTTTATTTTGGTCTGGAGATCAGGAATCAGTGCTGGGACTCTGGTTGTTTGTTACATATACAAATGATTTGGAGAAAAATAGTCGTACAGCACGGAAATAGGCCCTTCAGCCCAACTTGTCCATGCCGAGCAGGTTTCCTAAACTGAACCAGTCCTGTTTGCCTGTGTTTCGTCCATATCCCTCTCAACCTTTTCTTTCTGTGTACCTATCCAAATGTCTTAAGTGTTGTAATTGTACTTGCTACTAATCTGATAGTTCATTCCATATGTGCACCACCCTCTGGCAAAAGTTGCCCCTTGTGTCCCTTTTTTTAATTCTTTCCCTGCTTATTGTAAACGCACGCCCTCTAGTTTTGGACTCCCTTACCTTGGGGACTATCGACTTTATCTGTGCCCCTTGTGATTTTATAAACTTAGGTAAGGTCACCCCTCAGCCTCCTACGTTCCAAGGAACAAAGTCCCAGCCTCTCCTCCTCACTCAAACCCTCCAGTCTCCATTATGTCCTTAATCTTTTTTTTGTACCCTTTGCAGTGTAATAACATCCTATGACAGGATGACCAGAATTGTATGCAGTACTCCACATGTGGCCTTACCAATGCCTCGTACATCTGTAACATGACTTCACACCACGTGTACTCAGTGCTGTGACCAATGAAGGCAACATGGCAAATGCCACCTTCACCACCCTGTCAATCTGCAACGCCACTTTCAAGGAACTATGTACATGCACCCCTAGGTCTTTGTTCAACAACATTCCTCAGGGCCCTACCATTAACCTGTTTTGTATTTGCCCACTGGCCCAGTTGATCAAGATCCCATTGTACTCTTAAATAACCACCTTCACATTTCACTAACCACCAATTTTGGGATCAAACTTAGTAACCATGCCTCCTAATTTCTCATCCAAATCATTTATATAAATAATAAACTAGTGGACCCAGTACCAATCCTTGTGGCACACTGCTGGTCACAGGCCTCCAGTCTGGACAACAACTCTCTACTACCACCCTCTGACTTCACAGTTGAAGACAATTTTGTATCCAATTGGCTCACTGCCCTTGGATCCCATGTGATCTAACCTTGTCAGGCTACCGTGTGTAGAACCTTACCTAAAGGCCTTGCTAAAGTACATGTAGATAACATCTACTACTCTGCCTTTGCCTTTGTATAGGTGGCCTAATTAAGTTTGCAGGTGACCCAAAGATTGAGGAGCTGTGGATAGTGAGGTGGATTGTCAGGATGTGGCAGAGTATGGGCTGGAGACTTGGCAGATGGAGTTTAATCCACACAACGTGAGGTGATGTATTTTGGGAGATGTAATGCAGGAGGAAATTTAAACAGTAAATGGCAAATCCTTAGTAATATCAACATAGGTTTAAGGTAAAAGGGGGTAAGTTTTTTTTTAAAAGGAGATGCGAGAAGCAGATTTTTACAGAAGGTGATAAGTATCTTGAATGTGCTGCCAGCAGACGTGGTAGTGGAGGTGGATATCATAACAGTTTAGGAGGCATCTTGACCTATAGAGGGATATGCACGGCGAAGAGTCAAAAGGGCCTTAGTTTGAAAAGGCATCATGTCAGAGCTGTCTGTTGTGAGCTGGAGAGCCTGCTCCTGTGCTGTGCTGTTATTCTTTGAAATGCTTGCTTTTGACACTTTCCACAATTTAATAGCCTTTCAATATATGAAGAATGATAACTGCTACGTACTAGAAAGTAACTTCTGCCTAAGAAGCTGGTCATCAGGAGTCTTTGCTATTCAGGCAATGTAAAATAGTTGGAGTAGGGTTGGGGTAAGAGGGTGGTGATACATTGTTTTTAGTTTTGCTTTACTCCAACTTTAAGTTGCATGTGAAAATTATTGATTCTGTGTGCTTGCATGTAGTTCCCTGTACTAATGAATGTAACTATAGATTGGCTGCTGAGTTTCTGAATTAATGTATTACATTCTTTTACTTGTGTGTAAGATTATGAAGTCAGTCATCATCTACATCTGGCCAATTAAGACTTCAGATGACCAAACCATCATCTCGCAAACCATCCACAACCTCATTACCTCAGGTGACCTCCCACCCACGGCCTCCAACCTCATCGTTCCCCAACCTCGCACTGCCCGCTTCTATCTCCTTCCCAAAATCAACAAACCTGAATGCCCTGGTCGACCCATTGTCTCTGCCTGCTCCTGCCCCACCGAACTGATCTCCAACTATCGAGACTCCATTTTCTCCCCCTTGGTCCAGGAACTCCCTACCTATGTCCGTGACACCACCCACGCCCTCCACCTCCTCCAGAACTTCCAATTCCCCGGTCCCCAACACCTCATCTTTACCATGGACGTCCAGTCCCTCTACACCTGCATTCCCCATGCAGATGGCCTAAAGGCCCTCCGCTTCTTCCTGTCCCGCAGGCCCGACCAGTCCCCCTCCACTGATACCCTCATCCGCTTAGCCGAACTCGTCCTCACACTCAACAACTTCTCTTTTAATTCCTCCCACTTCCTACGGACAAAGGGGGTAGGCATGGGTACTCGCACGGGCCCAAGCTACGCCTGCCTCTTTGTAGGTTACGTGGAACAATCCCTCTTCCGTACCTACACCGGCCCTAAACCCCACCTCTTCCTCCGTTACATTGATGACTGTATCGGCGCCGCCTCGTGCTCCCACGAGGAGCTCGAACAGTTCATACACTTCACTAACACCTTCCACCCCAACCTTAAGTTTACCTGGACCATCTCTAACACCTCTCTCCCCTTCCTGGACACCTCTGTCTCCATATCGGGCAACCACCTAGAAACCGATATTCATTTCAAGCCCACCGACTCCCACAGCTACCTAGAATACTCCTCCTCCCTCCCACCCACCTTTCTGCAAAAATGCTATCCCCTATTCACAATTCCTTCGCCTCCGCCGCATCTGCTCCAGGATGAGGCATTCCACTCCCGTACATCTCAGCTGTCCTCGTTTTTCAAGGACTGTAACTTCCCCTCCTCGGTGGTCGAGAACGCCCTCAACCGTGTCTCCCGCACCTCATCCCTCACACCCCGTCCACGCAATAAGAACCAAAAAAGAATCCCCCTCGTCCTCACGTACCACCCCACCAACCTCCGGATCCAACGCATCATCCTCCGACACTTCCGCCATCTGCAATCCGACCCCACCACCAAAGACATCTTTCCCTCCCCACCCTTATCTGCTTTCCGGAGGGACAACTCTCTCCGTGACTCCCTTGTCCGCTCCACACTCCCCTCCAGCTCCACCACACCCGGCACTTCTCCCTGCAACCGCAGGAAGTGCTACACCTGCCCCCATACCTCCTCCCTCACCCCCATCCCAGGCCCCAAGAAGACTTTCCGCATCAAGCAGATGTTCACCTGCACATCTGCCAATGTGGTATACTGCATCCGCTGTACCCGGTGTGGCTGCCTCTACATCAGGGAAACCAAGCGGAGACTCGGGGACCGCTTTGCAGAACACCTACGCTCGGTTCGCAATAAACAACTGCACCTCCCAGTCGCGAACCATTTCAACTCCCCTTCCCATTCCTCAGACAACATGTCCATCCTGGGCCTCCTGCAGTGCCACAACGATGCCACCCGAAGGTTGCAGGAACAGCAACTCCTATTCCGCTTGGGAACCCTGCAGCCCAATGGTATCAAAGTTTCAAAATCTCCCCTCCCCCTACCGCATCCCAAAACCAGTCCAGCTCGTCCCTGCCTCCCTAACCTGTCCTTCCTCCCACCTATCCCCTCCTCCCACCTCAAGCCGCACCTCCATCTCCTACTGACCAACCTCATCCCGCCCCCTTGACCTGTCTGTCCTCCCTGGACTGACCTATCCCCTTCCTAACTCCCTACCTACACTCACCTTTACTGGCCCCATCCCCGCCTCTTCGACCTGTTTGTTTCCTCTCCACCTATCCTCTCCTCTATCCATCTTCTATCCGCCTCCCACTCTCTCCCTATTTATTTCAGAACCCCCTTCCCCTCCCCCTTTTCTGATGAAGGGTCTAGGCCCGAAACGTCAGCCTCTCTGCTCCTATGATGCTGCTTGGCCTGCTGTGTTCATCCAGCCCTGCACCTTGTTGTCTCGGATTCTCCAGCATCTGCAGTTCCTACTATCTAAGACTTCAGATGTGATGTGTTCTTGTTTTTGTTTTACTAAATTGTACTATTAGACACTCATTGGGCATGTGATTTCAATATATGTTTGCACATCTATCCATTCCATTGGTTGTTTTTGTGGTGTTGGTGATTTGGTTTCCCAGAGTAATGATTCCAATGGATCTCGTGCTTGATACACCATGCTGTTTTTTAATAATTACCTAGGTCAAGAGTTCTGAACAGATGAAGTATGTAACTTTTTTTTTTCTTAAAACTTGATTGTGTTGTAAAGGTTGGAACCTGAGTGGGCTGAGGCAGCTTCTGAAGTGAAAAGTCAGACTGGTGGGAAGGTGAAATTGGCAGCAGTGGATGCCACAGCTAATCAACTACTAGCTAGCCGGTATGGGGTAAGTGGACAGAAACTCTTAGCTTTGCGGCAGATAGTATAACTTGATACAATTTTAATGTTTTGGAGCCTTTTTATAAAGCACATTGTTCTTCATCTTTGGTGTAGAGCTTTACTTTTTGTGTTTGAAGTGTTAAGAGTTGCTATCTGTAAAATTGCATATTGTAAAAACATGATTTTTTAATGGTCTTTAAAATTTGATTTTTAACATATTAAATGTTAATCTGGTAAGAATGCTCAAAGGTTCCCTTTTTTGATTGTGACCACAGATCCGTGGGTATCCAACCATTAAAGTATTCCACAAAGATGAAGATGGTCCATATGACTATGATGGTGGAAGATCAAAAAGTGATATTGTCGCTCGTGCTCTTGAATTGTTTGCTGAAAATGCACCAGCTCCAGAACTGCATGAGGTATGGAGTGGATTGGAAAGTCAAACTACTTCTTAAAAACTTTATTTCGTACCCTTCAGTTTTTTCTGTTTCAGTGATATGGTTGTAACCTCATTTGGTGCACTTGAGAGACCAGCTCTGGTGGTGATGACCCCCTCTAATCATGCTCACAATATGGAAGTGGTCCTCTGACACATTTCTGCCTCGTGTTGCTGTGCATCTAGTTTGTGTTGAACCAAAGAATTTCATGCACTTGCATGCACAATTGTACACACATGGCCTTGGCTGAGATTTCCTTGCTATTTTATGGAAGGTATAAAAGTAGGGTAGTTAATGCCAACAACTCATGCTGCAACTGTCAGAAAGAGTTTTTCTAAAAAGCCCTCTACTGGCCTGCTTCTGGCAAGCTAGTTTGTGTGTAATAAGAAACAAATTTTAGCGCGCGCTTGTACCATTTCAATAATTTTGTTGACATTTCCCCAGAGCTATAATTATGTTGCTATAAATGCTTGGCTGAGATTCAAAAGCTATAGTTATTGCAGCAGTAGGCTGAGGTTACAGTTTGACATTTAAAGAGCATATTAAAAGGCTAGCTAGCTAGCTAACTTTAATATGGAGTCTGGCTTTCTTTTCAAAAAAGAACTTAAATGTCATTTAAAGGCTTTAATGTGTTTCACAAATGATAGTTTATGCAACAATGAGAGCTATGGTAGATAAATTATTTTTGAGCTAGATGGCCTAATGAATCGGATGAAGTTGCCCGTCCCGTGATTGTTTGCACTCTGTTTCAGTGGTAAATAGAGCAAAATCATCCATTTTCCAAGGGACGTTTTACTGGGGGTTTGGTTTGGCTAATCAGGAAATTTCCTGACAAGCCGACTCAAAGGTTTTGTACTCGGTTACCATTCTCCAGTTAAGGTTACACTAACATTTTCAAATTACTGCTTGCCTTTTTTCTTAGTAAATTTGGGCAAGGATCAAAACAAGTGCTAAATAAATTCATGTCTTAGTTAATTTTCTATCTTTTTGAAAAAAAATAGATTACTGATGAAGAGATCCTAAAGAAGACATGTGATGACCATCAACTATGTATTGTTGCTGTATTGCCACATATTCTGGATACAGGTGAGCTTTAGTTCTTACTGTTACATGAAACACATGCAAACCAAGAATAGGAAAAGATTGACTAGTCAGTGAAGCCTGTCTATATTAATCTGGTGGGGTAAACGCAAGAAAAATCCTATACTCTTTCTTTATGGTTAGGTCAATCTTTTGCATTGAATGCCTGCCCACTTTTTAAATGACAGTGATCTGTGAATACGTTCTACTTGATCATGTAAGTAACTAACTAAGTTACATGTGTTTACAGGGGCTTCTGGGCGAAATGAATATTTGGCAATACTAAAGACTATGGCCAACAAGTACAAAAAGAAGTTCTGGGGGTAGGTATGCTTATTAAAATTTTCCAAATGGAAACATGCAGTCAGATGTTTAGAGTCTTAATATGCTGATTGACTGTTTAAAATAGTAAATATAAATGGCTGAACTGAAAGCATGAACCTCTTGTACTAATTATTGCTGTTTGTATTTCAATTCCTTCCAGTAATTGGTTTTTGTTTGTTTTTTCAGTTGGCTATGGACTGAGGCAGGTGCTCAGGCAGAACTTGAAGATTCTTTGGGTATTGGTGGATTTGGCTACCCAGCAATGGCTACAATTAATGCCAGGAAGATGAAATATGCTCTGCTGAAAGGCTCGTTTAGTGAACAAGGCATCAATGAATTTCTTAGGTAATTGTTTGACATTCAATCAAATGGGAAAAGTAGTTCCTATTTCTAATGTTCTTTACACAAGCATGTCATAATCTGTCAGAGGGGACAAGGAAGACTTCAGTAAGAAATTGCCAATCACTGACCAACTTTTGCGCTCTCTTTGGAGCTGTTGTAAATGGTCTAAAATAATGGCCACACTTAATAAATTTCTGATCCAAAGGATCAAACTGTAGCTCACTTATCTCAATTCATGGCCCAGGCACGTGGTATTCCTCTCATTATTAAACAATCTGGAATCTCAACATTTTTCTCCTGTGATTTTTTTCCGATGGAATAATTTTAAGTTGATTTTATTTACCCAGTTTGTAAAAGCACTGATTTCACTCTTCTAATTGAAGACTAGTTCTTGGCCTTATCTTCAGACTAGGCATTTTACAACCTTCTGGATTTTAATATTAAGCTCAGCACCTTCAGCTTGTGAATCCACTCCCATTTCTTCTAGCTTTACTGTTTGTATTCTCTGCCACCGTGTCCTCTCTTCCTGATTCCAATAGGATTATTTGTTCTTTCCTGTCTGGCTATTAGACACACCATTGTTCTCCACATTCTGATCACTTAATCTGCATTAACAATACTCTTTCTCCCCCAATTTCTCTTCTGCACACCCCCCCCACCCAATTATCACACAAATGCTGTCCCCTCCACACTTCGTCAGCTCTGAAGAGTCATCTAGGCTCAATGTTAACTTGCTCTCTCTCTCCATGAAATGCTGTCTGACCTGCTGTGATCCCCAGCATTTTTTTTTTTAGTACAGATTCTAGCATTTGTTGTAACTTGCTCCTAGTTCTTGGCAAACTTGTTGCCAGTTGAGATGTGCATAAAATGTGTTGCACTTCTGGTCCATAAATTTTAAACTCTTTCTGAAATTATACTCTTAACTTTTTAGTTGCTGCTTATACTTTTAATTTTCCAACTAAGCTGCTTATGCTTTCAATTTCCTTGCAGGGAGCTATCAGTTGGAAGAGGCTCGACATCTCCTGTGAAAGGTGCTGCATTCCCAAAAATTAATGTGGTACAACCATGGGATGGCAAGGATGGTCAGGTGAGTTTTTCTATCGAATCAACCTGTCCAGAGATGTTGTGATCCAGTTCTGGAGCAGGTGGGACTCAAACCCAGGCTTGCTAGCTCAGTACTAGGGACACTGAGCAAATTATTTTCAGGTATGTACTCATTTAAATTTTGTGTAGTCCCAGTAGTGCAGATCTACAAAGTTTAAAGTAGTAAAACCATATGGCTGTAGTGAGTGTAACAAAATGTCTCACTTCTAGCTAATCAGATTTCATTAAAAATGGAGGCTCATCAGTGCTCTCTAATGATGTGATTAAACAATAAAGTATAATGCTGACCATATGAGCTACAAATCATTTTAAAGCCAGTTTGCATACAATTGGACCTGAACTTTAATTTGTGAAAAAATGGACAAAAAGCTAGATGCAACTTTAATTGGATACAAGCATGCATTTGGCAAATTGTAACAATATGCCATCAAGGCAACTAAATATTTATTATTTGGACTCGTAAGTACTGAACAAGTCTTTTTTAATCTTCCTCAGATGCCAGCAGAGGATGACATTGATCTAAGTGATGTGGATCTTGAGGATTATGACAAAGATGAGCTGTGAGCTGATTGTCTTCCCTCTTATTGGCAGACAGTAACCGTTGGAAGTATTGAACTTGTCATCTGTCTGCTTTGAGGCCTTGTGTCATTGTTCTAGCTCACTGTATTTCTACTGTGATCTGTAAATATGTTTCACTGGGTTTTTTCTATTTAAAGAAAAAACAAATTGAACGTTGCAGTTATGTTTTAAATTTTCCACCTGTTTTAAGTAAATTGATCTAACAGACCAAACAGCCATTTGTTATACCTGTTCCACTCTTAATTATTTGAATGGATTCTTATTTCTTTTTGAGGAGATGAGGTGCAGATCTGCATAATGCATTTAGACATCTCTACTTGTATTTGAGCAATCCTTATTCCAAAGAATGTAACCTCATGGTGATTATACTACTAAATGGGATTGATCATTTGGAACTTTGGATTGTGGAAAGACTACTTTTTTTTCCCCTGAGGAACATGGATTTCATGGAATAAATTTGGAGATTCAAATAGTTGAGTCAAGATTTTCTGGAGTGGCTGGAGAGAGATTGAAGGCTTGACTACGTTGAAGCTGTACACTGGAGGCTCATCTGTACTTTTAACCACAGCACAATGACACATTGATTCCTGTGACAAACAAGCTTAATTCAGTGTCACTAAGATGAAGATAGTTGCAAATTTCAGTTTATTCTGGGTACTCTACAGAATCTACTTTGCAATATTCAGTTTTGCAATTGATGTCCAAGTATCATTACTTAATACCATGAAACATTTTCAATTCTGAAAGATTTCCTTTATATGTTAAGTTTTTGGTCTTTTCATTTTGTGAATGAAAACTTCATGATAACACTGTCTGAGCTGTGGAGTCAGTTCTTAAACATCTGAAGTGGTTTCCTTTTTTGTAATGGGCAGTATTAAAGGAGAAGGTTAATATTTGTAAATGTTTTCTACAAATTACAACTCAATAATACCTGCTGTTGCTACTGAGAACTACGCAGACCACAGTCATACTTGAAAATACCATTAGAGGTCACCATTCCATGAAAATAGATTAAGTGAAATTTGGGGGAAGTCATTTTTAGTCCCATGTTCCACTTTATTCATCAAATCAGAATTACATTTCAGTTTGTTTACTGTTGTCAGTTTTTTTACATGCTGATTTCATTCTAATTTTCAGGATAATGAGGGGAGAAGTTGGTTTTTATTTAATTTTGCACCTGCAGATTTGAGTCAACTCAGACCAAGAGTGGCCTTCCATTTTTGTACATCGATCTCTTCTTGTATATACATAAAAACACAATTCTTAACCTTAGAATTGGGGAGAAAGGGTAAATTCTGATTAAGACAAAAACTAACAATAGTAGGCCACCAGTTCAAGAATGCAGAATATAGATAGATGTGCATCATTTGAGTTGGGAGGTGGCTCTGGAAAGAAAAGCATCATAATGTTTGAATCCCATTCTCTCCACCACCACCACCAACCCCCTGCTTCGTCTGCCCCAAACTGGTGTTTGCCCGTGAAAGGGTTTAGTGTTTGCCATTCTCCCTTCCTAATATGGTTATTTTCTTGAGGTAAGACTGAAGGAAAAAAAATAAAATTACTTTTTTGTTTCCATGAAGTAACAGTCGGCCTCTCTTTCTTCTAATTATGTTTCTTGCTCCCATTGATCATAAACTTGAATGTTGATTCATCAAACATGTGGAATGCATAACAAGTTACATCTCTCGCTAGATAAAGACTTCTTGAGTATCCATAAGTCTATATACAACAGCAGAATTTACAGCTGATGTTTAACCTGGACAAAACTTAAATATTTACCTCAGATGTATACCAAATCAAGGATTCTGATAATTGTGAAGTCTTTGATTTTTTTTTTTTTTTTTTTTTTTTTCTTTCTTGACTGTTTCTATCCAGGTCTGTAGATGTTCATTGTAAGGACTGTTTGAACTTAGTTACGTAAATACTGAAAATTGGAACAGCTCCCACTTCAGATGGCTGTTGCTAGTATAAAGAACTTTCAGAACAGAATGGATCTCCCACTCTGCTCCAGCCAACTAGTTCCATCCTTACTACAGAAAATGATTCCATTCTGCTACAGGATGACATTGTCTGTCTGTTTTCTACACACGTCTTGTCTTGTACCAAAATTCGTCAATCGGTGTTGAAATTGCAAGTTGATTATTTTTCATACAAACTGGAGAATGATCGAAATGTTTGTCCTACCAGGATAAACAGATGTTGGACCCAGGATCCAGCATTATCCAATTAATGAGGCAACATTTATTGCAGGCATGAAATTATAGGTAGAAGACAAGTTAATCTTAGAAGATCTTTGGTCTCTGCAGTAAGTGCAACTATTATTTTAGTAACTGAATTATTCTATGCTACATTTAAAGGAGTGCTGTATGTTGAGGAAGAAATGCTTGCCAGAGCAAATCGACCACTTTGTTTCTCAATTAGTGGTAAAGGATCTCTTCTTTCCTTCTATTGAATGAGAATGTTGGAAGTGGCACTTCCTTGGTAAAGGAAGTGCTATTCTTGTGTTCACTAATTTTGTAGGGGTTGCAACAACTTTAAGTGAAGGGTGATCTATTTATCCAGACAATTGCAAATTCACTTTCAACAATGGCTAGGGACATTGTTAAATATGCATGTAATGTCCAAGTACTGATTTAAGTATCAACTTGGGGAATTTTATTTTGTTTGGAATAAAATGCAAAATGTTTTCTTTACCAATCCTGAGGCATACCATCTTTCAAAGAATAGGAGCATTACATGCGTTATACACACCATAATGCTCAGTGCAGCTCCTGAAGAGTATGGTATTGACACTTCTTCTCTAGCTCTTGATAAGAAATCTCCAATTTTCCTTTTCTCTTTTAAACTTTTGTTAGATTTTGAGCTGTCTGTCGTGGTTTTACCACCTTGTGCCATCTCTTGCAAAAATAAGCATTGCAAGCTGAGCGTTTTTGAATGCTATACTGGGAAATTTGATTGCTATATACCATCTTTCACTTTTTTGTTTGTATTTGTTTGTTTCTCTTTTGTCAGTTCACCTTTTTTGCATGTTTAATTTTCATCATCTTGCTTTACCTGCTGACTAATTTGTTTCTATACTTGCGTCAATCAGCTGACTAAAGTTGAAAGAAAATGTTCCTAATTTTGATATAATTGTGCTATGAAAATTTTCCAATATTGCCAGTGAAATAAAATTAAGTAGATATTTGGACTGATTTTTAAGGGCGGACTGAAAAATTGAGTCGCCCAGACTGAATGCTTGCCATCTGCCTCTGGTGAGGAGTGCAATGTATGAACTGCCTTAACGGAGAACAACTAGTTAACTGATTCATCCTTGTGCTTTGAATTTTCTTAAATCCATGAATGTCAGCCTTAAATTGCTTGGAAAATGACTATGCTTTCTGGAATAGAAGATTCCTAGGATTCCCTAAACTATATCTAATAATACAGATCCACTTTTTTAAAAAAAAAAAAAGTGGATGCTTTCAATGAAAGAATGGAGTTTATTTTGTAATTCTATAAAACTAAAAGCAAATACAAATACCACTAGAGATGCTTTACTGCTATACTGTTAGAAGCCACCAGTTCTCATGTATGCATTAGAAGAAAGTGTACAGGCATAGGCAATCCCTATGTCTGCCAACTCACTGGATGATGATGAGGTTGCATGAGTTCTGCTATAGGGAACTTTCAGAATGCTGTGGATGCATGCTCAATTTTAAGTGCATTAGTGACCAGGTAGAGATCTTCCTGTCCTGTCAAGGAACATTGGGCAGAGGGTACTGTACAGATTTTTTCCTTCTCTGCAACCTCTGACCCATTTGAACCAGAGCTGCTGCAGCCCTGAGCTTTGTACCTTTACAAGCAGTGAGAACAGATCACTAGTTGCTCTGGTGTCCCTATTAGGATGCCACAGCACACCCTATCACATTCAGTACCTCTCCACAACTTCACACTGGTGATCAATACATCATCTCAAAATATTTGATGGTATTTTAGTATTGAAGTTATTCCAAAATACCTGCTAGTCCTGTGCATTGTTTCTTATACGTTCAGCTGCAAGCAGAACATTTATTGGTGAGTGGGAGGCAAATACTGAATGAACCTGCCAAGTCCAGTTGTTTAAACAGAACATCAAATCAGCAGAACAATGTGACCATCCACTATATTAAGATTTCTACATATATTCTGATAGCCATTATATGTACAACTCAAACGTCAGCCTTCCATCCTTCCTAAGAATTGTTCTCGCCAGTCTGACGTGCTGTGATTACAGTGTGCTGTTCTTTGAATATGGGCATTGTTTCTGCTCTTTCTCCAAATAAGATTGTTGAGTTGAACATTGATTTGAATCTGACTTCTAACTGTCATAAGGAAATAGTCTGTTTTTAGTCTTCTGGATTATCATTCTTAAGGAATTTTGTGAATTCAGCATACTTCTACTGGGATTGCTATTGTTTACTCAAATTAACCACCATGTAAAGCACCAGAAATTAAGCTGGATCTTAACATCAAAAGTTTATTAATATTCTTTGGCCTTATTTTTCAATTCCTTAATGCAAGTGTGTTTTAATAACTTTTTTATTTACTGAAATATGTGCAAAACTGTAGAATCTTGAGGTAGAATTAAATCTTAATTATGCCTGAATTTAAGCATTTCTAAACTCTTTTATGTTGATGTTGTACTAATGAAATGTTGTTATATTATTGTATCTTGTCTACCTCACTTCCATCATCTCTAACTTGCCAGACTGATCAATTGTACATCCACCACTGAGTGAACGGGCACTTCTTCCAATTAACCCTTTGGCTGTGCTCTGCTCATGTCTTTAGTTCTAATTAATGTCATTTTGAGCCACTGTACCCAGCCTTTCCCTGGCAGCTGTTTGATGCTGAGACTTCTGGCAAACTTGGTGTCATATTCCAGGAGCAGCAGCCTGGAGTCTGCAATGAGTTGTCACCTTAGAGCCAGGATCAAGGATGTTGCCTTGCAGCTGCTCAGCATTCTGAAAGGAGAGGGCTAACTGTCAGAAATTGTAGTTCACGTTGGCCAACATAATTTAGGGAACCAGGTAGCAGATCTAAAAATCAGAATGTCAATGGTTGTAATCCCTAGATTAATTCTAGTGCCACATTAGTAAGTACATGAATAAGTGGATAGAACAGATGAATGTAGGGCTGTAGAATTAGAGTAGGAGGGAGGGCTTTAGATTTCTGGAAAACTGGATGGATTTTGGGGGAGGTGGGCATGTATGGATCCCAATGGGTTGCAGTAGGATACAGAGTGAAGGTACAATAGGGGAGTGATGCACAGCAAAATATGGAAGAACCAATCAATTTAGGAGGCTGTATGAATATAGTTATGATTAGGCACAAATGATTACAGCAAGGCTGGATGGCATTTTGTTTAACGTAAGGAGTCTGAGTGAGTCAGATGAGTTAGGGTATTGATTAACAAATGGGGATATGATATCATTGCATCAGGGAGACATAGTTGAAGGAGGTATGGGTCTGGCAGCTCAGTATTCTGGGGTGAGATGGTTTACTTGTGTTCTGGATGCAATTTGAGTGGCCACACTACTGGCCCTGAAGGAAAGTACCCTTTATTCTTACATCTTTAGTTAAAGACAAAAGAAAGAATTGGAACGCATTAACTCTATTGCAAAACTTAGTAATTAAGTCATCTATTAAAATGTTAAGTAACTGTTCAAATATAGTAACACCCCATAAACACAAAATTGGCAAAGGCAAATTCAGTAAAATAGATTGTCTTGCATGTAGTTCTAGCTGCAGAAATAGAACCTAAACTTTTATCTTTAACAGAGAGGAATAACAGCTTCCACATCTAGCTTCAAAACCCCAGCAACTGTTGTAGGTTAAACTAAAATCCTGGTTCTGTGGGAGCTTGACCCCAACCCTTTTATGCTGCTTCAATTGTTCCAATTTTTTAAAAAAGCTATACTGGTTGGGAATAGCCTGTTTGTCACCTCTGTCTCCACTTCTTTTCATAAAAATAAACCAGGATAAAATACACCACTTAAAGCCATAGCATTGTCATTCAAGCAAATAGTGAATGTCTGGAATTCTCTACCTTTAGAGTTGTGGAGGCCATATCACCGGAAGTATTTAAAGAGGAGGTACAGATGGTTCTGCTATAATTGTTTAGTTAACACAAATTGGTGTAACACAATTGATGAATAGTGGACGGAATACTGCTCGGATAACATGAATTTTCTACTGTACAGGCATAGCGATTTCCTTAATATGTGATTAAAGTCACACAAGAATGCAACCATCACACAATAGGAGAACTACCTGTAGTTTTCTTTAAATATCAGGGAGTTGATGGCTGTGCTGAGCTGGCACAGAGGAGTTGAGGCCTGGGGCAGATCAGCCATGATCTTGTTGAATGAATGTGAGGGCATGATGGGCTGAATAACCTACTCCTGCACTTATTTCTTATGTTATGTCTGTCTTTCTCTCCTCCCTCTTTTGGAAGGGCTTTTCTAGTTACTACAAGTTAGGCAGTTTAGGATTACTACCATATAAAGTATCATTTAAAGAAGTCTGAGTGAATTAAGGAGAGCCAGCATGAATTATAATGAAGTACATCATGCTTAACTAATGGAAATAACAAGTGATGGTCAAAAAAGATTTTTGTCTTAATTGTTTATAGAATGTAGGTATTGCTGGCATAGCCAACATTTATTGCCAACATTTATTACCATCACTTATTGCCCAGAGAGCTGTATGGAGACCAGACTAATTAAGGATGATAGATGGGAGGCGATGGCCGTGGTATTATCACTGGACTGTTAATCTGGGGACCCGCATTCAAATCCTGCCTTGGCAGATGGTGGAATTTGAAGTCAATAAATATCTGGAATTAAGAATCCAATGCTGATCGTGAATCCGTTATCAATTGTTGGAAAAACCCATCTGGTTCACTCCTGTCCTTTTAGGGAAGGAAACTGCTATCCTTACCTGTTCCGGCCTACAAGTGACTCCAGACCCACAGCAATGTGGCTGACTCTTAACTGCCCTCTGGGCAATAAATGCTGCCTAGCCATTGACACCCTCATCCCATGAATGAATATAGAAAAGATTTCATTCCCAAGAGGGCACAGTGGTTAGCACTGCTGCCTCACAGCGCCAGGGACCCAAGTTCGATTCCACCCTTGGGCAACTGTCTGTGTGGAGTTGGCACATTCTCCCCATGTCTGCGTGGGTTTCCTCCGGGTGCTCTGGTTTCCTCCCACAGTCCAAAGATGTACAGGGTAGGTGGGTTGGCCATGCTAAATTCCCCATAGTACCCAGGGATGTTTAGGTTAGGTGTGTTAGACATGGGAAATGCAGGGTTAGGGGAATGGGTGTGGGTGGGATGCTCTTTCGAGGGGCGGTGTGGACCTGTAGGGCTGAATAGGCTGTTTCCACACTAGGGATTCTATGGCATTAGTGAACCAGCTGTTGGTTGCAATGAAAACCAATAGTCTGGTATATCTGGCAACTCACCATTAGGCAGGCTCTTTATTCCAGGTTTTATTGATTTTTGTTTTTTTCACCATCTGCGGTGGTGGGATTCAAACTCATGTCCCCAGAACATTGGCCTAGGGTTCTGAGTTGCTAATACAGCAACATTATCATAATCCACTGCCTCCCCATACAATAGATGTTGTCTATATAAACTTTAATAGCCACTGAAGGACTGGTTAACAAAATTACAGCTATGGCATAGGAAGTTGAGGATCAGCGGAATCAAATAAAAAGGTTTATGGCCAGAAACCAGTGAGTGTGGTATATGATTGTTTTTCAGATTGGAGAACGGTAGACAGTGGATTTTCTCAAAGCTCAGTACTAGGAGCATTGCCTTTTCAATATATATAAATTACTTAGCTATGGGCATATAAAGTGCAACTTCAAAATTTGCTAATGATGCCAAATTTGAAGTTGCCTACAGTGACTAACAAAATGTCGATAAGCTAGCACAATAGGAAAACAAATGGAATTGCAATTCAATGCAGAAGTTTGAGGGCAAAGCAGTTTGCCAGAAATATCGGGGAGTAGAAGTACTTGTTAGCTGTGATGTCAGGTTGGAGAAGCTGGTTTTTCTCCTTTACGGTAATGGAGATTGAGGAGAAACATACAAGATTATGACTGGTTTAAGTAAAGTTGAAAATAAAACCCCTTCCTGTTTGCTCTGATATGAGGACTATAGGATGCAGATTTAAGGCTTTGGACAAGAGGTGCAAAGGGGATGGGAGAAAAAAAAAAAGTTAGTTTGTGTGCAAGAGCCATAACAGCCGTACGCATCAAGCACACCTATCTCTGAGCCAGGAGGCCAGGCTTCAAGTCCCACCTGCTCCATGCGTGTGTCATAACATCGTTAAATTAATTATAAAATATAAAAAAAGGGGATCAAGTGGAGAAAGGGGCCTGACAGATCACTTAGAGAACTGACATGGACTCATTGTATTGAATGGTTGTTTTCTGTGCTATAACGAGTCAGTGATTTGTACAGTATCAGCATTATATTTGTAGATGGTTTCTAAACTGAAGTTCTCAATCAGACATGATAAGATTTGAGCTTCTATTCTCTGGATACATCACCAGACATCTCAATTGAAAGTCTGGGCTTCTGGATGTCATTAAAAACTACGCTACTTTACCTGGATTGAGCAGTATCCTATTTCATGATCCTGTATTTTATCTACAATGGGAGCTGTTTATTCAGTGTTGTTTAAAAGCAGTCATTTTGTATGGAAATCTGCTAACATCAGACATTTTGTGCTGACCCGATACATATAGTAGGATACTATTTGTATGCCTCTTATCAGCTGGTTGTTTGAAACATTTTTTGTTGAGTAGTTTACATAGAATTCAATTCCAGTTTCTCAATTGAGTTAGTTGCAATGCCTAGCACATTACTGACTGCGCATATCTTCCAAACCCGACTATCTAGACTGTACTACACAAGCTGATTTTGAGACTGAAAAATCTGCTTGATTGCTTTTGAGCTTGTTATTTATTCTCCATAATTCAGAGGTTGTGATCTGAATTCACTACTTTCTAAGTTGTTCCTCTGGGGGAAAAAGAAACAAAGGAAATATTGAAATGCATTTTACGTAAACAGTTGTGTATTGCTGATCAAGTCTCTTCTGCTCCAATACCATGCATTTTTTCCTAACTCCCTTTCCTTTGCTCTCCTTGTTGAGTCCAAAACATGTAAACTACACAAGTACGGATATATCTTGGTTTTCTGGTGATCATGGGCAACAATTTGTTTTAAAGACCATGGAGGTCTACAGCACAGATCATTTCTCTTTGGCCTATTGTCTGTACTAGACAAAAACAAGCTCTTTAACCATTCTAATTCCATTTTCCAGCATATGGCCCATAGCCTTCTTTGCTTTGGCATCACAAGTGCATATCTAAATATTTTCTTAGAGACAGGAACCCTTATCACCTCTATCATTCTTGCATTGTATCTCCTCACAATTTTTATTTCCTCTCAAGTACTTATCTACAAAATAATAAATATTTTTATATAGATTGTCTGAAGGGACTGAAAATAATTGGAGACTCTGAAATGGAGCAGTTGTTTTGAGGAAACAAGAAATGTGAGTCAAGCATGTTGTCATTAAATATTCCAGATTGAGGGACTGTTACGGCTCAAACTATGGTGAATATTGCCTCGCTTTCTGCCATCCTTCACTTCTGATGAATTGAGATGCTGGTGTACCATCTGGCTCTGTTACCCAATAAAGTCCATTCAAATTTGAAGGCCAAAAGAGTGTAACCAATGGGTAAATTTGTGGGAGTTGCATTGCAACAAAGTGCCTAATCCCCTAAGGATTGGAATCACGATTAGAAAGAAATCCTGCTTGATTTTTCCATTTCTTAAAACCAAGATGGTGAAGCCTATTGATTACTGTACTCCTGCTAAGATTGGGCAATTTAGAATAAACTTTGAATTGAACCAGCATCTCTCTTACTCTATGCCAAAATACAACAACTTTGAATGATACATATATTACAAAACTAACAGGGCCTGTAACTTTAAGACTACTACATGGCATGACAATATAACATTCAAGTATAAAGGGATCTGTTTTGCCTTCAGTTCTGCTCTCAATATAATGGAGTCAACAGTCTTCTGGCAGTCAGCTTTATGCATGTAATCAGCACTACCTTCTCAAGGGCAACTTGGGGCAGGCAATAGATACTAGCTAGCCAACGATTCCTATGTCCTACAGGTGAATATTGTTAAAAAGTAATAACAGTAATCACAGAAACCAGAATGGGTGTGAAATTTAGTATTTTAAATTCCAAGATATTTGAATCAATGAAACTCGATTCTCTGGTATGTTGCATGGGTTAACACATAGAAAACTACAAACTGCATCATGATAGCAGTAAGTGGTCACCAAAAAACAATTTGTGACAGCTGGGTAATGGCAGTAAGTAGATGCAAAAGAATTACATGGTGACAGCAGTGTGAAAAGTCTTTTTCTTAACAGTCCTCAATCTATTCAAGTTTACAGTTGAAGTTATAATGAGAAACAGGACTAAAGTGATTCAACCAAAACTAAAGGTTATAAATCTATACAGAAGCACAGTGAGTACTTTATACCTCTCACTTTCAAAGAAATTGGCAATTTACAAGAGGCCGAGGACAGCTCCAATTTAAGAAATGGCTTTTAAATAGTGCTAAAAGGATAAACTAATTATCACATTAAAAAGAAAGCAGTCACAGAAACAGCCTTCAATCCATTGACTCCAGCAAGACTTCCTGCTGCCTTGGGAAAGCAACCAACATAATCAAAGACCCCTTCCACCTTGATTACGCTCTCTTCCACCCTCTTCCCTCGGGCAGAAGATATAAAAGTTTGATTACATGTATGAACAGATTCAAGAACATCATCTTCCCTGCTGTTATCAGACTTTTGAACAAACCTCTCAGATGTTAATTCTGATCTCTCTCTCTGTACCTTCTCTGCAGCTCTAACACTGTATTTTGCACTCTGTTTTGCTACCCTGATGTACTTTGTATGGTACAATCTGCCTGTATAGCAATATGAAACACTTTTCACTGTACCTTGGTACATATGACAACAATAAATCAAACTCAACCAATAAATCAAAAAGGCATACCTATTCACAATCATTGGTTGATTCTGTCATCTTGCTCCTCAAAAGACATGATGACGAGGAGGAAGAACATGCATGACATGAGACCTCTTTTTGTTTTGGCACGAACATCACTCTACAGTCCTGCAAATTTTGTAGAAGCAGCAACTTTAATAATAAGAGCAGTGAAGCCAACAGAAAAACACCATACTGTACTGCAATATTGATTACTACACTAACATTTGAAAGAGCAAAGAGAAGGAAAACAAACACCTAGCCATGGAATGGCAATCTAGCAACATTCTTTCATAACCTTGTTTGTTCAAGGTAAGAATCAAATTTTATCTTGTGGATCAGCAGATAACTGAGGTAGAACAACAAGCTATCAAAGTTCTACGTGTTTATGGGTATTGAAAGGTTGAGAAGAATAAAATCCTCCAGTATTTCTGATGATGGCCGCAAAGAACCTGACAATATTTTTTTCAGATTTTAGACATTAGACTTAAAGTTCAAGTCAATTTCAACATACACCGGCTTGAATCCATGTCATACCAGCAAGAGTCAGGTGAAATTGTCAACGGATTCATAGGTGGGTAGTCGTGTAAAGGTAAAGAATGTGATTTCACGGAAGCTTTTAACCACAGGTGTTGCTAGCTGGGCCAGCATTTATTGTCTGTTCCTAGTTGCCCTTGAGAAAATGGTGGTGAAGCTACCTTTTTGAACTGCTGCAGTCCTTGCATTGTATTTAGGCCCATAATGCCCTTAGGAAGGGAGGTCCAGAATTCTGACACCACGATGTGAAAAGAATGGTGGTATATTTCCAAGTCAGGATGATGAGTGGCTTGGAAGGGCATTTGTGGGTGTTGGTGTTTTCCATCTACCTATTGCCCGTGTCCTTCAAAATGAAAGTGGTCATGGGTTTGGAAGATGCTGCCTTAGGCTCTTTGGTGAATTTCTGCAGTGCATCTTATTGATAGTACATGCTGCTGCTGATGGTTGAGTTACGGAATATTTATGGATGTGATGCCAGTCAACTGGGTTGCCATGTACTGGATGGTGTCAAATTTCTTGAGATTTGTTGGGAGCTGCACTTACCCAGGCAAGTTGAGAGTATTCCATCACAGTCCTGCCTTGTGGACAGTCTTTGAGGCGATGGTGAGTTACTCGTCACAGTATTCCTACTCTCTGACCTTCTTTGCAGTCACTGTATTTATATGGCTAGTCCAGTTCAGTTTCTGGTCAATGGTAACCCCCAGAATGTTGATAGTGGGGAATTCAGTGATGGTAATGCCTTTGAATGTCAAGGGCGATGGTTGAATTGTCTCTAATTGGAGTTAGTCATTGCCTGTCATTTGTAAGATGTGAATGTTACTTGCCACTTGTCAGCCCAAGCCTGATAGTGTCCAGATCTTGCTGCATTTGAATATGGACTGCTTCAGTATTTGAGGAGTCGTAAATGGTGCTGAATATTGTGCAATCATCAGTGAACATTCCTACTTCTGACTAATGGAAGGAAGGTCATTGATAAAGCAGCTTGAAGATAGTTGGGCAAAAGGCACTACAATGAAGTATTCCTACAGAGATATCTGGGAGCTAAGAAGACTGACGTCCATGAACCACAAACATCTTCCTACGTGTCAGGTATGGCTCCTACCATCAGATAGTTTTTCTCCCTTATTCCCATTAACTCCAGTTTTGCTAAGACTCCTTGACGTCACACCCTGTCAAATGTGGCCTTGACGTCAAGGACTGTCATTCTTACCTCACCTCTGGAATTCAGCTCTTTTGTCCACGTTTGAACCAAGGCAGTAGTAAGGTCAGAGCTGAGTGGCCCTGACAGATCCTAAACTTGGTGTCAGTGAACAGGTTATTGCTAGGCAGGTGCTACTTGTCATCTTGCATCAATTTACTGATGATTGAGAGTAGAACTAATGGGGCAGTAATTGTCCACTTTGGATTTGTCCTGCTTTTTGTGTACAGGACACATCTGGGCAATTTTCCATGTTGACTGGTAAATGCTAGTGTTGTAGCTGTACTGAAGCAGCTTGGCTAGATGTGTGGCAAGATCTGGAACACAAGACTTTAGTGCTACTATCTAAATATCGTCAGGGCCTACACCTTTTGCAGCATCCAGTGCCTCTAGCCGTCTCTATATATTATGTGGAGTGAATTGAATTGGCTGAAGACTGGCATCTTTTTAAATTCATCCATGGATATGGGCATCATGGGCTGGGCTAGCACTTATTGACCATCCCTAATTGCCCTTGGTGGGCTGCCGTTTATTAACCACTACAGTCCATGTGCTGTGAGTAAACCCATAATGCCATTGGGAAGGTACTTCCAAGATTTTGACCAAGCAATGCAAAGGAACGGTGATATATTTGCAAGTCCTGATGTTGTGTAGTTTGGAGGACAACTTGTAGTTGGTGGTGTTTTGCTGCCCTTCTTCTAAATGGAACTGTTTGTGATTTTGAAAGGTGCAGTCCAAGGAGTTTTGGTGAATTTCTACATGGTATAGATGGTGCATACTCTCGCTACCATATACTGATGGTGGAGGGAGTGAATGTTTGTGGATGTGGTGCCAAGCAAGTAGGCTGTTTGTCCTGGATATTGTCAAAGCTTCTTCAGCACTGTTGGAGCTGCACTCATCCAGGCAAGTGGGGAATATTCCATTAAACCTCTGACTTGCACCTTGTAGATGGTGGACAGGTATTGAGGAGTCAGGAGGTGATTTACTCACTTGAAGATTCCTTGCCTCTGGCCTGTTCTTGTAGCCACAGTATTTTATATGGCTACTCCAGTTCAATGGTAACCCCCAGGATATTAATAGAAGAGAAGGAGTGATGGTAATGCCATTGGATGTCAATGTGCCAAAGTTCTATGATGCTGGGACCTCTGGTGGAGGCAGAGATGAATCATCCCTTCAGCACTCTTTCAGCCAAGTTAGCCAAAGTTTTCAGAACTGCTTGCTGCTGCGACACCAATTACTTCCTTCAGAAAAGCACTTAATAATAACACAAAGAACATACCATTTTCATGTGCCAGAAGAAGTATGTAGATTCAAAGCAATTGTAACAGGCCAACAGCATCTGAAATTGCTTAACTCTGGAACAATTACTGCATCAATCAACAGTTTTAGCAGGACATCCAGATCCTGCATGAGATGTGGCTTACCTCACACAAAGAGAGTATCTGGCATTTTGTGACCTATGTAAACTAAGCTCTAATAAAGGGCATTGGGCTAAAATATGTAGGAAGTTCAATCGCCAAGAAAATCTCAAAGTAAAATATAATGCTCCACTGTAACATATGAACAACCAATCGGGCAACAATGCCAAGGAACCTTTACAAGTTCCATTCGTGGCACACAGGTACATCAACAAAGTCCAAGAGGTAACCACAATGACGCAGCCTAGAGATCATAGTCGGGCAGTATGTGTGGCCAACTTGATTTATCAGGTGATGCTGTTAAAAAAGCTAAAGGTCTCACTTCCATCCAAGTGAAAAACCTCAAAATGAATGAACAAAATGCATTAAATACCAAAGTTGACACTGATGAAAATGCAAATGTCATCCCTTTATATATATTACATGAGGTATGCATAGGGAACTGACACAGTGCAATGCAGTCTGCACTTGATGAGCTAACTGCTTACAAGAGTCTGACATCCCCTGCCTTGATATTATCTAGATTCAATATCAATACAGCTCGATGAGGTAGAATCAGAGATATACAGCACAGAAACAGACCCTTCAGTCCAACTCGTCCATGTTGACCTGATATCCTAAATAAATCTAGTCGCATTTGCCAGCATTTGGCCTAAATCTGTTTAAACCCTTCCCATTTAAATACCCAACCAGGTGCATTTTAAATGTTGTAAATGTACCAGCCTCCTCTGACAGTTCACTCCATACACACACCACCCTCCACGTGAAAAAGTTGCCCCTTAGGTCCCTTTTAAATTTTTCTCCTCTCACCTTAAACCTATGCTCTCAAGTTTTGGACTCCCCCACCCTGGGGAAAAGACCTTGACTATTCACCCTATTCATGCCCCCCATGTAAGGTCACCCCTCAGTCTCCGACACTCCAGAGACAATAGCCTGAGTCTATTTAGCCTTTCCCAATAGCTCAAACCCTCCAGCCCACACAACATCCTTGTAAATCTTTTCTGAACCCTTTCAGGTTTCACAACATCCTTACTATAGTAGGGAGACAAGAACTGCACGCAGTATTCCAATAGTGGCCTAACCATTGTCCTGTACAGCTGCAATATGACCTCCCAACTCCTATATTCAATGCACTGACCAATAAAGGTAAGCATACTAAACGCCTTCTTCACTACCCCATTTACCTGGGACTCCACTTTCAAGGAACATGAACCTGTACTCCAAGATCTCTTTGTTCAGCAACACTCTGCAGAACCTTACCATTAATTGTATAAGTCCTGCATTGATTTGCCTTTCCAAAATGCAGCTCCTCACATTTATTTAAATTAAACTCCATCTGCCACTCTGCAGCCCATAGGCCCATCTGATCAAGGTCATGCTGTACTCTGAGGTAACCTTCTTCACTGTCCACTACACCAATTTTGGTGTAATCTGCAAACTTACTAACCATACTTCCCATGTTCACATTTTTGCACATCTGAAATCTTTTACATTGTTGAAACAGATAGATTGGCTATTATTAGTCAAGATCATCACTGCTATTTTCCATGTTTAAAAACACAAGTGCATTCTGGTGACTGACTATTTCACCAAATTCCCTTTTTTACAACAAATCAAAGATATGATTTCATAGAATCCCTACAGTGTGGAAACAGGCCCTTTGGCCCAACAAGTCCACACTGACCCTCAGAGCATCCCACCCAGACCTGTCCCCCTAATCTACACATCCCTGAACACTATGGGCAATTTAGCATAGCCAATCCACCTATCCTGCACATCTTTGGACTGTGGGAGGAAACCAAAGCACCCGGAGGAAACCCACACAGACACGGGGAGAATGTACAAACTCCACACAGACAGTCGCCTGAGGTTGGAATTGAACCCGGGTCCCTGGTGCTGTGAGGCAGCAGTGCTAACCACTGAGCCATCATGCCACCCTTATCACTAGTGTAAATGTAATTGAAAGAATGGCTGCCATATTCTGAAAGTTTGGTGCAGCCAACAAGTTATGTTTGACAACAGTCTTCAATATGCTTGTGTATCCTTCAAAGATTTGCAAAAAATGGTGTGTTCAACATATTACTTAGTCTCCTTCAGTTGAATGATCTCACAGACAGCACTTTGTACTGTAAAATTCATAATCATTAAATGTAAAATGATTTTGCCAAGATTTTTGGATATCCAAGTTAAATTTACATGCCACTCCTCTGGGCAACAATTTACCATCATCAACATTATGTTTGGGAGACAGATCCATACAGTTCTTCCCTCTCACACTCATTACCCAAACATGTGCATGATGCAATATTGGAAAGAAGGAGGAAAATGACACAGGAACATGATCAATGATATGTAGACTTGAACCAGGACAAAGCATACGAGTTTGAGATATTCATACAAACACATAATTTTGTGGAAGGATACTGTGTTGTTGTGACCAGTTCAGGTCATATGATGTTGTAATGAGTATTGATTAAGTCCTATGAAGAAACAGACAACAGATCTGAATTGCGTATTATAAACCACCCATATAAGGGGGGTGGCGATACCCTAGTGGTATTATCACTAGACTGTTTATCCAGAGACCCAGATAATTTTCCGGGGATCCGGGTTCAAATCCCGCCATGGCAGATGGTGGAATGTGAATTCAATAAATATCTGGAATTAGCAATCTAATGATGAATCCATTGTCAATTGTCAATTGTCAAGAAAAACCCATCTGGTTCACTCATGCCCTTTAGGGAAGGAAACTGCCATCCTTACCTGGTCTGGCCTACATGTGACTCCAGACCAACAGCAATGTGGTTGACTCTGAACTGCCCTCTGGACAATTAGGGATGGGTGACACCTTCATCCCATGAATGAATAAAGGGGAAAAAAAAATCACACAAGATAACAAGTTGGATACTGAAGCTATCATGTCAGGCAACAACCACACATCTATGACAAATGATAACATCCATCCACAATGACTGATAGCATATTACAGAATGAAGCCAAGTCATGTTGGCTGTACAAAGAGTAGATCTGGTTGTGTCATACAGCCATCAAAGCCTCATTTGAATGTATAGAGACAAAATACCTACATATAGTATCTGTTTATCAGAAAAGGGTTCTCATTCTTATTGGAAAATGAGGGATGTTGTGTTATAGCATTGTTTCCACACCAAGACAACCACATGATACCACAGATAACAGGGTGTAGAGCTGGATGAACACAGCAGGCCAAAAGCATCAGAGGAGCAGGAAAGCTGACGTTTTGGGTCTAGACCCTTTTCTGAAGAAGGGTCTAGACCCAAAACGTCAGCTTTCCTGCTCCTCTGATGCTTTTGGCCTGCTGTGTTCATCCAGCTCTACACCCTGTCATCTCAGATTCTCCAACATCGGCAGTTCCCACTATCACATGATATCACAAGTGACATTCTGGTGTAAAGATACCTTAAAGATAAAGGAAGTCACCAGTAACTCTTTGTGTAATGGAGTCAGTGTAGTGTTTTCAGTCAAGGTAAGAAATCACACGACACCAGATTGTAGTCCAACAGGTTCATTTAAAAAAACAAGCTTTTGGAGCCTTGCTTCTTCAGGTATAAGTGAGACAGGTGGCTTCAGACATAGATTTATAAGTAAAAGATCAAAGGGTCACACAACTGATGAGGATATGTTAAACAAACCTAAGATGCTGTTAAATCTTTAATCAGTTAGAAGGTTTTGATTGATTAATATGTATATGTAAATCCCCAAATTTCTTTCAAGTCACTGTATTGAGAGAACTAAAGGTTTTATCAGTGTAAAGAGGTGACATTTTAGGTCAGACAATGTATGTTAGGTGTGAGGCCTTGTTTAGAATCTGTTTGCGTTTTGGATTAGAGTCAGATTGGTTTTTGTTTTTAAAGTAGGAATTTATAAAATGCCACATTTACTGACTGTCTGCAAATTGTGTGCTTTTTGAACAAAATAGAACGTACCTTCAAATACAAATTCACCCCATAGGTTTACATGTGTGTTTGTGAGCATGTAAAGGGAGACAGAGAGTGTGTGTATATGTGTGTGTGAGGCGTGGGGGGAGAGAGAGAGAGTGTGTTTGTCTGTGTGTGTGTGAGCGAGGTGGGGAGAGAGTGTGTGTGTGTCGGGGGGGGGGAAGAGAGAGAGAGAGAGACACACACACACTCTCTCTCCCACAAACACACACATGCATACACACACTCTCTCTCTCTCTCCCACACACACACACACAAAGCTTTTGGAGCCTCGCTTCTTCAGATGCTACTGAGGCAGGTGGCTTCAGACACAGTATTTATAAGTAAAAGATCAAAGGGTCACACAACTGATGAGGGTGTATTAATCAAAGATAAGTGTGTGTATTAGAGAGGATCTGTGTGAGAGCGTGTGTGTGTGTGTGTGTGTGTGTGTTTGTGTGTGCTTGATAGACAGTATGAGTATTACAGAGGACCTGTGTCAGTGTTTGTGTGTGTATGTGTGCTTCATAGACAGTGTGTGTATTAGAGAGGATCTGTGTGAGAGTGTTTGTGTGTATATGTGTGTGTGAGTATGTTTGTGTGAGTGAATGTGTGTATATGTATGTGTGTGAGAGTGTGTATAGTGTGGTGGGATCATTTGTTCTGCAACATGAACCCAAGATCCCGTTTGAGGCTGTCCTCATGGGTACCGAACTTGGCTATCAGCCTCTGCTCAGCGACTCTGTTTTGTGTATCCCAAAGTCCGCCTTGGAGGACATTTACCCGAACATCCGAGGTCAAATGTCCTTGACTACTGAAGTGTTCCCCCACTGGGAGAGAACATCCCTGTTTGGCAATTGTTGCACAGTGTCCATTCATCCGTTGTCATAGCGTCTGCATGGTTTCACCAATATACCATTTCTTGAGGCATCCTTGTCTGCTGCGTCTGAGATAGACAATGTTGGCTGAGTCACGTGAGTATCTGCTGTGCATGTGGCGGGTGGTATTCCCACATTTGATGGTAGTGTCCATTGTTGAAGATCTGACATGTCTTGCAGAGGTTGCCATGACAGGGTTGAATAGTGTTGTGGTCAATGTTGTCCTAAAGGCTGGGAGTTTGCTGCAAACAATGGTCTGTTTAAGGTTTGGCGGTTGTTTGAAGATGAAAGTGGAGGTGTGGGAAAGATCTTGGCGAGGTGCTCATCGTCATCGATGATGTGTTGAAGGCTGCAAAGAACATGGTCTAGTTTCTCTGCTGCCAGGAAGTACTGGATGAGGAAGGGTACCCTATCGGTTGTAACCCGTGTCTGTCTTCTGAAGACGTCATTACAGATTTTCGCTGTGGCACATCTGACCACACCTTCAACTGGATGAAAGCGAAGTTCTCAGCCGAGGACTTAATTTCTGCCCCACTAGCAAAATAGACCCCATTGGTCTCACGGCAGACACAGAGGAATTCATCAGACGAATCAGACTCCAGGAATTCTTCCAAGATGTCAGCAGCAAGCCCAA
>NC_063358.1:12954511-12973930 GCF_021869965.1 Rhincodon typus | reverse complement strand
AACAACCATATTTCAGGATGGCCTTATTATATGGAAGCTGATTGCAAATGGAAACCTGATCTTTTAATGAATTATTAGGAAGGTTATGTGTGACCTTTGTATAAACGTAACTTTAATGTATTTTGGTATGTGTGAATCACAAATTATTAAGCATGTAGCCTACTTACTCTGTTCTGTTTTGTTACTGTAGTCTCTGAAGTGCAGATGCAATTTGATTTTTTGAAAAAATATTAAAAATGTTAGCTTTCAAATTTATGTCAGATTGAAATAGTCTTTAATCTCTTTAACATGAGTTTGGGTGAATCTTAAACATGTTATTATAGATATGTGGGACAACAATTAAATGAGACAAGGAACTAACCAACATAAAAGCTGACTTTAACCAATGGAGCATGAGAGAAAAATAATTGGTTACCTGTACTGATGTCCACTCAATTTTCCTGAGATAACTTACTTTGGGTGGCAAAATTAACTAGAGGAAAAGGCAAACTATCAGAAGGGGTTTGCACCAATGGACAAGAAGATCCAGTTAATTTCACAGCTTCCTGCCTGATTCGTTCATCTGTGGCAAAAAGATTTTCCCATAGTAAAAAAGAAAAGCAACTCTTTCTTAACATCTTATATTTGATTATAGAACAGAACAAGATGACCTTGGGAAGCAGTATCATGTCAAATCGAGTCAAATATCGAATATCCTTTATTGTCACTTGTACTCCTATACCTCTGTATTGTAATACAATGAAAAGTTCTTACAATGGCTGCCTTTTATTGGCACCAACTTAGGTACAAGTACCTAGGTACAAATCTTAGAGTGTAAAAAAAATTGTTCTTATACAAAGAGGGTTAAAGGAAAGCATAAGCATTACTTACTGTTTAGCACACCCCTCACAAAAAAATTGCGTCTATATAATAGCTTCCACATAATGAAACATTCTAAGCCACTTCACAGGAGTATTATCAGATACATTTTGACCCTGAGCCACATCTGGAGATATTAGGACAGGGAACCAAAAGCTTGGTTAAAGAATTAGACCTCATGAGCACTTTAAAGGAGGGGAGAGAGAGGGAGACTGGGAGGATTAAGGAAGCAATTTTCAGAGCTGAATGCAGGGCCACCAATGGAATAACAAAGAAAATTGAAGATGCTCAGGGCCAGAACTGGAAAAATACAGATTTGTCAGAGCCTCGTAAGGCTGGGGAGGACATTGCAGTGATAGAAAGGAGCAAAGCCGGATAGGAATTTGAACAGAACAATGGGGAATTAAAAAATTGAGTAAGCACAGGGATGATGGGCCTCAGGCAAGTCCTGATATGGATAGCAGAGGTTTGGATGATTCAAGACTTTGGAAACTGGAAAATATGAGGCTGTCCAGAAAAGCTTTGGAATAGTTGATTCTAGCGGTAATGGAAGCAAGACTGATTGTTTCAGCAGTAGATGTATTGAGGTAGGTCAAGAGATGAGCCATATTATGGAATAAAAGTACAATGGTAGTGATGAAGAGAACAGTGTCAGATCAGCTCAGAGTTTAATATGCTGCCAAGGTTGTGAGCAGCCTTGTTCATGATCATACAGCAAACTAACCTAGTTACTCATATAAACCCTTCCTTTATAAACAGATGATTTTAGGAACTAAATTCTAGTAATGTTACATGTAATTTGCTAGGCACAAAGAACCCAGTTTATTCTTGTTAGTAAGTTTATCACTATAAGGCTGTGTATGTTACTGTCTTGAATGCAGTCCAAACCCTAATTCCTAATATTATCTCCTACAGGAATTTTCTGTGCTATTACATTGCAATGGAAATAAAACTTAAAAATAAAGTTTCTGTCTCCCATAAAACTGCAAACTGATTGATAGAAATTATGAATTGGAGATAGGATCTAGATACTGATAAAGCATGGAGCATTGAGCTGACAGTATATGAGGTTTTCTGACTTTTAAGTAATTGCACTGGTATTCATAACGGAACTTTAAAAAATGCAAAAACAAAATACACAGTAATCATTAAACTTACACCTCCAGCATCTATTAAAAGCACCAGTAACGTTGCAATGTCACAAGGAAATAGGAAATCCACCAGTTACTTGTTACAACATTGTGCTGAATAAATTTGGATACAACTGATATCACAGTTTGCTTTTGAAGCCTTTAATCAAAGCCGTGCTTTGTTGGGACGCTGTTAATAGATTATACAAAAACGGTTTAGCAAAATATCAGGGCAGTTTCATTCTTTTCCATGGTTTCTTGATGAGCATTCCTGTATATGTATATTTGTGAGAATAGCGAAGGTCGCTGCAATGAAAATATTGCACAAAGTATTGCAGTTGTCTGACCATGATCTGCAAACATCACCTGTAGCATATGACACACTTTTTAAAAAAAAACACTTCCAGCAATCAGTCCGCCATCAGCATATTTTGTGACTAGGATGCCGTAAATGCAGTTCATTTCATGAAGGGCAAGTGGCTGTATTCTCAGTTGGTTAGAGGATAACAGCAATGCAAAATTAACATACTTTAATTCATTTCAGGGTTAATTATGACAGTTCATCCTGCAGAATAGTTAAAAATAAGGATGCTTAAAAACATATTCAATAGCAAGAAGCTAGGAACTTCTGTATCTGTAAAACAAAGATTAAGTCACCAATACAGTGTGGTGCTGGAGGAGCACAGCAACAGGAAAATCGATCCGAAACGTTGACTTCCCTGTTCCTCTGATGCTGCCTGATCTGCTGCGTTCTTCCAGCTCCACACTGTATTGACTTTTACTGTATCTGCAGTTCTTGCTATCTCTCAATAAGCCACCAGTCTCACTCCCCATGATGCTGGTTGTATCAGAGATTTTTCTGCATGGGCATGAGTAGCCATCTGATACTCTGGCCAAGTAGCCAGTGTACATATGTGAGTTCAGAAGCTGTTAATTCATGGAGGATCTCCTCACCATCACGCACTTTGCAGCGAATGTCACTCGATAGCGACCCTGAGTGGGAGTCCTACAATCATAGAATGGTACAGTAGAATGCCATTTTTTCATTTTAACTCTTCAGCCAAGATTTTTATTTGAATTTTTGATTGTAAACATTTGTCTTTTTTTTTTCTTTTCTATTCATTCATGGGATGTGTGCGTCGCTGGTTTGGCCAGCATTTATTGCCCATCCCCTGATTACCCAGAGGCCAGTTCAGAGTTGATCACATTGCTGTGGGTCTGGAGTCATGTGTAGGCCAGGTCAGGTAAGGAAAGCAGATTTTCCTCCCTGAAGGACATTAGTGAACCTGATGGGTTTTCTGACAATTGACAATGGTTACATAGTTGCCAGTTTTAATATTTGAATTCAAATCTCACCATCTGCCATAGTGGGATTCAAACCCATGTCCCCAGACCATTAGTCTTGGGCTCTGGAATACTAGTCCAGCGATCTTTACCACCACACCACTGCCTCCCCAATTTGATCATATCTGTTTGACAACATGGACAATACTCCCAAATTTTCCAACTGAAGAAAACTGACTGTTTAGTAATATATCTTCAATTTACTAAATCCAGAGAGTGACCTTTGTATTTGATTTGATTTCATAATGCAAACCCATGCTAAATCAATAAAGTTCATTAATAAAGGGAAATGCTGATGCAGTGGCAAGTGTTACTGAATAGTGACAGGATAAAACCCACCATTTTCTATTCTCATTCATTTCTGAGGAAGAGTCATAATAAATTCAATGTTAACTCTGCATCTCTCTCTACACATTGTGCAAGACCTGCTGCGATTTTCTAGTGCTTTCTATTTTTATTTCAGATTCACAGCATTTGAAATATTTTGCTCTTATTTTAGTAATCTGAAGGGTCTGACTGGGGAGGAAGACCAGGAAACTGGAAAGAGTAAGGCCTGCTGACTGCTGCCTGCTATGTTAGCTGCTGGCAGCTCCCCTACACTCCTGTGACCACCTCCCTACAAGACCCCTCCTGCCATCACTTACCTCTGGCCTAGATTTATTGCTATCCTGGGCCTCTCATAGGTGTCATTTTGGCTGCAGACTCTACCTCACCAGTAGGTCTGCTGAGCAAAGAGCTACTGGCCTCTGTCTGGTCAGTGGCTCTCAAAGGACAGGACCTCCTGTTCTAAAGTCCTGATCCTGTAAAAGACCTGCTGGGGATTCCTCAACAGCTTGATTGGCACCTAAATACTGTTACACTTCCTAGAGGAGGGAGCATTAGTCTTGCTGGCTTTCTCAGCTTGTGGCCAAGATCCCAATTGACTCCATTAAAATTTCCCTTTTGATAAGACCATCAAGGGAAATGGAGCAATGTCTAATAAATGGAGTTGAAGTACAGATCAACTATGATCTAATTGTGAATGGTGAAATAGGGTTAAAGAGATGAATGACCTACTCCTGTTCTAATGTTCCCAAGACTCTGTTATTCCCTGTCCTCATGTTCCAGTGAGAGAAAATAAACAGAGGAATGCTACTAAAGACGGTCAGTCCCTGTATAAACAACACAAGCAAAAGTCCATCTGATGACTTTACTGCACAATTGGAATCAGGAACACAACATATTGTATTATGGACATGGATCTTCAACTCATCAATATTTCTGAATATAAGTTATTTGAACATTCCAGGTGTTACCCTGGATTAAACTACAGGCCCTTGGTGCAATTTAATGACCTACCTTGTACACTTTGCCATCCCCAGCATCTGTTGTTTTATACATGCATAAGTATCCATTTTAAGAGGATTTTTAAATAGCTTATGGCACATTTTAGTAAATTAGACTCATTTACATGACTGAGAATTAATAGCTGTGGTCACCAGTATCAAATAATCACAAAAGCAGAGTATTTGCAGAATAATAAAACAAGCTATTCATAAAATGAGATTTTGGGGTTCTTTTCCTCAGTGAGTTAATTATGCAGGAAATATTATTCTCACATCTTTAATCATTACACAGCCTTATTCTGTTATGTAATAAATACATTGCATTTAAAGAATGACGGTAAAAGCTTTCAAGAACTACAAATGAATGCAGCTTTATAAAAGTTACTTGTTTCCTGCAAAGCTAAATCCTGTAGAGGCCTCCCTATGCAATACAACACATCAAGAACATTCAACCTATATTTAGGGTGAGTTTTTGTTTTGCTTTAATGAACATTGGACATTAAAAGTCTATATAAAGGGCAGGTAGATTGTTGCAGTCAAACTAGCAATTTTACAGTTGCTTTCCTGTGTGTTTTCTTCCCTTGAAAACATTTCTTTTTTATTTCCTTTTTGCTACATTTTGTTGAATATAGTAGATTTCAAAAGAGCAATATTGTTGGACCACACAGATTCAAATTTCTCTGAGAAGCTTTTTCTGTTATAATTCAGTGGTGATTAAATTGGCCAGACTGAGGTCAGGTTACTGTCTTTAGGAGTCATGTCTTAATGTTACAGCTTACTTTATACTATCAAACAGAAAATTAATCTTCAGTATAATCTGTTTCATTACATCACCCTTGCACTAAGAAAAGCAAACCAAACACTTGGGATTTACTTCTAGAAGGATAGGGTTGAAAAGTAGAGAAGTTGTGCTAAACATATGATGTGCCTTGATTAAACAACAGTGATGTACTGTGAACCATTCTGGTATTATTAAAAAGAATGAAGGGGCACTGGACAGGGAGAAAAAAAATTACAACTGCAAAGATTTATTTAATGCACATCCTAACACTGAAAATGTTTAAAGGTGGTTTGTGCAAATTGATTTTTTAAAAACTAGATCATCCATGCACAACCAGGTGAACAGACTTTAGAAGAGGTAGTAGGAACTGCAGATGCTGGAGAATCTGAGATAACAAGGTGTAGAGCTGGATGAACACAGCAGGCCAAGCAGCATCATAGGAGCAGGAAGGCTGACATTTCGGGCCTTCATCAGAACAGACTTTAGAATTTCACTTTCAGCAGGCTCCGTCTGCTTCTGACAAGATGATAGTTCTTGGTACAAATATCTGTTGTATAGCTTACTGATAATTTACTAAACCATATATATCAGGTTGATTTCAGTTTAATCTTCAATCTTTGCTGCTATTTGATTTTAGCTGGGAAGGGGTGGGGCTTAGTTCGTCTGGATACTGAGAAATATAGTTAACTATAGTTACCGCTCAGGATCATAGATCTCTGATGACATGTGCGAACATATATAAGCTCAAGTAGGATGTTGGACAGGTTCCAAATCTGTTAGAAATTCAGATTTGACATCGATACCTCCTTGGGTTCAGTGACCTCAGTTGCCTGCGTATCTTACTCTTCTAGAAATTGACTCATTCAATCCCACATATACTTGTACCATAATGTAACCTGGGCTATAATTGGTTATCAATTTCGGAGCCAAAGCGTCTGTCTTCAGTCTTTGGGGCGGCGTGGTGGCTCAGTGGTTAGCACTGCTGCCTCACAGCGCCAGGAACCCAGGTTCGATTCCACCCTTGGGCGACTGTCTATGTGGAGTTTGCACATTCTCCCCGTGTCTGCATAGGTTTCCTCCAGGTGCTCTGGTTTCCACCCGCAGTCCGAAGATGTGCAGGCTAGGTGGATTAGCTGTAGTGTTCAGGAATGTGAAGATTAGGTGTGTTATAGGGTGATGGGTCTGGGTGGGATGCTCTGGGGGTCGGTGTGGACTTGTTGGGTCGAAAGGCCTGTTTCCACACTATAGGGATTCTATGATGGAAGCCTAATAGCAGAACTGCAAGCTTATACCTATCAAGATAGAGTGAATAGGCTTGGTCTCCTTTCTCTCGAATAGAGAAAGGTAAAGTGTGATCAAATTGGGCTGTTTAAAATTATGAAAGGTTTGATAGAAAAAACTTTGGAGTGAAGCATACACAGTATTTTTTGGATCAGACAGCTGTTTCTGTATTGTTCATTTTACGTGTAATTGAAGAACAGAGTTGTGTTTTAATATTTACAAATTGGCCCATATATGTAGCAAATTCTGGTACATAAGTTTAATCTTACCATAATTAATCATTTTATTTCCCAATCAACAGTATGGCATTCCATGTGTGATGAATGCATTTGCTGGCGGAGAGTTACAGAACACCATGTGATTTCCTAATGTTAGTACTGACATATTGTCAATAAAGCTTTGTGATCCACCTGGGAGTTTGGTACCCACAAACTTGTTTGCATTCAGTTCTTTGTTTGTTAGGGAACCCTAGGTTTGGCTTCCAGTGTCAGGCTGTGTCTTCTCTAGGTTGTGGAGCTCTGAAAGTAAGTAGTGAATCTTGTTGTGGTTCTATGTAACTCTAAGCCATTTATGATATTTTAAATGACTATTTTACTGGAAGCGTAATTTTTGTTTTCATTAAGAAACTGCCAGATGGTCTCCCTCAGTGGCTCAGTGAGTTTATTCAATGAATAGCTAAACCACATAAACCAGGGAAGTCCAAGGTCAGGAGGTACAGTGATGGGGAAACTACAGTTGCTTATAAAGTTTTCTCTGCGGAGAATTTCCTACAAACATTGCTGTCTTGTGGATTGCTTATCCTAAAATTTACAAAGACATGCAAGAGCAAGTATTATCTGACAGGAAACCTGGCATCCTCTTGTCATGAAATTTTTATTTCTATTACTATTTAAATAAACATCAATAAATTCAGCACCTCTTTGTTCTTGTCTAACTTGTAACTTATAGTGGAATTAACACCATAATAAAGGAATTCAGGTTAAAACCAGCACAATATCATTGATGAAGATGTCAAAAGTGCAGTCATTTGACACTTCTCGAAACTTCAAGGAGCAGGTCCATTGTCGTGTTATATATGCATTTCATCAATGTTTGGCAGCTGTGGTTCAAAGGTCTGGATTGCATCTGAACAGTAGGATTCTAAAGAGAGAGTATGTTCTTAGTCTGTCTGCAGCATCTCATCTCAAAAGATTTACCAGCATGATGCAAAACAATGAAGTACATCCACAGAGACAATGGCCCATCTGAAATGTAGAGAGTAGGTCAGAGATTTCTCAAAATTTACACTACCTCGTGATGGATCCCCATTGCTAGATTCCCCCTACTGCCCTCTGGTACAGTATCAGATGGTTCATTTAAGGCTTATATTTGCTCCCTTCCTCGGTCATTGCTTCTTCAGTCAGTCCACCTAAATGCATCTGGGAGTAATGACCTTCAGCCCTTCTGGCAGTCTTTCACAGATTCTAATGAAAACCACAGGCCAAAAATTGTGAAATGCTTGAATAGCTGGAAGCAAACTATCTACACCAAAATTACAACTTGGTAGCTTGTTTAGAGAATACAATTAATGATTAACTCTCTGCATCCCTGTATACTTGAAATCAATTATTGTCTTAGTAAGTGTAAGGAAATTGACATCACGCATGAATAAAATGAATGTGGCATGACATAAAACCTGAGGCTGAAACAAAATTCGGCAATTTAACACGTATGCAGTGTAATCACACTGCAGGTTATTGTAGCAGTTCAGTATTCGTGCAGACAAATGAATTGCAAGAAGTTTACTTCAAAGTGGTTTAACTTAAGAGTGGAATGCCAGTTGTTTTCTGCCATCATGTTACTACTAACAATTTCGAACCATGTTTACCAAAAGGTTTATTCCTTGGATTGTAGTTTCTGCGCAGAGACACTCCAATAAATTTCAGCTGCTAAACGTCATGAAATTGACACAATTTATATTAGCCCAGTATTTAAAATAGTCAGGTTTGTAAGAAATCTCCATTGGTAAAGAGAGAATGCAGTGGGTTTGTGGCTAGGAACTAAGTACTTCTGGTTGTGTACTTCTGGTTTCAGAACTTAAAAAAGATTTATTTTGTTTTTCTGCATTGTGGATTTCCCTGTGCTGTACAAGAAGGACCTAGAGGACAGGAGCAGATTATAATCTGAGGAGGCCCAGATGTGGAGAGCTGTAGTAACTGGAGCCCCTCCACTTCAGGTTAGTCACCCAGTTTCCTTTGCATTATTTATTTTTAATTGAGCCTTTAGCCTTCTTGAAGAGCAGACAGGACAGATGGCTCTTTACCAAGATATAACAATTTAAATTGCAATTTAAGCAGCAGATTTTGCACAGGTTTTAGTAATGCTGCTGTTGAGCTAGTATGAAACTTGCACCATTTGCTAGAATGGAAGCTGATTAACTTTATTTGTGCACTTCATTCATTGATGCAAACTTGAGTGTACTTGAGATGGATGTATAATGTAACTGTAATGTAATATAATGTAATGGGTGGCATGGTGGCTCACTGGTTAGCACTGCTGCCTCTCAGCACCAGGGACCTGGGTACAATTTCAGCCAAGGGGTGTGTGAAGTTTGCATGTTCTCCCCGTGTCTGCATGGGTTTCTGCCAGTTGCTCCAGTTTCCGCCCAGAGTCCAAAGATGCGCAGATTGAGTGGATTGGCCATACTAAATTACCCTGTAGTGTGTAGAGATATGCGGGCTAGCGGAATAGCTAAGTTAAATGTGGGGTCACGGGGATAGGGTGGGGTGGTGTGATTCTGGGTGGGAAGCTCTTCAGAGGGTCACTACAGACTCGATGGGCTGAATTACCTCAATATGCTTGGTAAGGATTCTATAACTTTCCTGTAAGGTCAGTTGGAAAGGTAAAGTTTTGCTACAGAGTTTTGTTTAGTCTTTCATCAGAGATGGGTGTTGCTGGCAAGGCCAGCATTTGTTGCCCATCCTCAATTTAAACTGAGTAGTTGCTAAATCTTTTCAGAGATCAAATAAAGTGATACATATTGCTGTGGGCCTGGAGTCACATGTCGGTTTCCTTCCCGAATGGACATTAGTGTACCACGGAAGATTTTACAAGAAATGCTGTTAGTTCCATGGTCACCATTACTGAGACTACCCTTTCATTTCAGATTTAATTAAGTGAATTTAAATTCCTCCATGATGGGATTTGAACTCATGGCTAGATTACCAGTCTAGTGACATTTTCACTATGCTATCATCTTCTCCCACTTCTAGAACTAGAGATTCATTTTTCAGTGGCTCTGTCAGATGTAGCACTAATTTCTAGGTCCTACGTTTAATCCCTGTTTTATGCTGTGTTAGCTGTTTTAACTGTGTCAGTAACATTGGATGCCATAAGTGGTTCTTTGCTCAAACGTTAGGAAAGTTAATTGATGTGTTCTCCTGATTAATATTCAGTAATCCACCCATGCTAGACAATTAAATTGTGTGCGTGTTAGCTGGGGATAGGAGCAGGTTTGCCTGTGATGTCTTGCGAAGAGCTAGCCAACATTCAATATCTAGACTCCAATATGGGGAATATCTACAAGGCTGAGGTGACTGGACACTTGGGGTGATAAAGTCAAGCAAGAGTCCAAATTTTAAGAATGGAAGGAAGAGAAAGAAAATTGGCTAATTTAAACAGCAAAGCAAAACACTGTGGATGTTGGAAACCTGAAATAAGATGGGAAAATGCTGGAAATGCTCGATAGATCTGGCAGCATCTGTGTAGAGAGAAATGGAGTCAACATTTCAGTTCAATAACTTTTAATCAGAACCGGTTATAAATGTTTGATCCAGAAGAGTGTAAATAATACAACTGTTGGTCATCCCCTGGCTCAGCATTTCTAACTAATCACTAATTCTTTGCAGATAACATGATGTCTTACTATAATGATGAGCCCCGATACACTATTGAACAAATTGATCTTCTTCAGCGCCTCCGTCGATCAGGAATGACTAAACACGAAATAATTCATGCACTTGAGACAATGGAACGGCTTGACCAGGAACAAAATGAAAAATTTGTTAGGCGGCCCAACTACAGCAGTAACTATGGCAACAACGTTGCGGCATCCTCTTCCACGGCTTCTGCTGCTACACAGACTCAAAGTATAGCGCAATCACCGTCACCTAGTAACAGCTACGACACATCGCCTCCACCCTACAATGCAAGCCACGCAGGGCGAGAAAGCACTGCAAATGAGAGACTTGTTGCCAGTGGAACACTCTCTCCACGGTACCAGAACAGTGGGAGTCAGAGATCATATAGTTTTGACACAGGAGATGATGATGCAGATTTGGAGGAGAAAGTGGAAGAGTACATGAGGTAATGTGGAAAGTCCATATAGTTATGTAAGTATTCAGTATAGTTACAGGATTTTGTTCTTTCTGGCTGTTAAATAACTCAGATTAAATTGCATTCATCCATCGTAGCTTGAGTTTTGTCATTTTGTTTAGTGGGCATATTTAGCGGGGAGGCAGTTCATTCAGGCGTTACTTTTTTTGGGACAGGAAAGAAATAAAGTCACATCTGAACAGCATCTCTTGTTGGCCAAATGGTATTGTTGGTGCCAGTATATTAAATGGAATTCATAAACAAGACCAGAATAATCTCCGGATGCAGGGAACCAGATCTGGTTGAATGGTCTGAACAGGTTCAAGGTGCGGGGGGGAATGTTTAAGAGATGTGCAAGGCACGCTTTTCACACAAAGGGTGGTGAGTGCCTGGCACGCGCTGCCAGAGTAGGTATTTGGAAGCAGACACAACAGCATTCAAGAAGCACATGGATGAATACATGAATAGGAAGGGAATAGAGGGATATGGATCCTGTAAGTGAAGATAGTTTTAATATGGAAGGGCAAAATGTGTTGGTGCAAACTAGGAGGGCCAAAGGGCCTGTTCCTGTGCTGTTTTTTATATGGGCAGGTGGCATGTGGAATGAAAAGAAATAAGCAAACTTAAAAAAAATTGATGATAATATTCTTTCTTTTGCAGACGGGACAGCAATGCAGTAAAAGAGGAAATCAAAGTATTTTTAGCCAATCGGAGGATTTCTCAAGCTGTAGTGGGGCAAGTCACAGGTAAGATATAAAGAGTGAAAACTGCCTGCGAGCTCAGTTTTTCTTTGACGTATTGTATTATCTGTGCTTCACACTGTCCCTGTGATTGGGCATAAAGCTAAATTACAAGAAAATAATTGCCTGTATTGGGTTTAAGATAAGTTGTTGTTAATTTCTATCAGAACCACCTTTCGTGGATTTTCTTGTTCATTGGCAAGTTTCTAAACAGGGTAACAACATTAGCACAGCTTCATGTAACCATGCCCTTGCGTCCTCAAACAGTGAAAGGGTCTATATGGTGTTGTGCAAGGTGGTCTATATCAATTTTTCCCAATTGATGCAAACCACCTGATGAAGGTGCCTCCAGGAACTAGAAAATTTAGCTCAAATACTGTCAGTGGCATTTTTATACATTTTTATTTCTTATCAGATCTCCTGTAGTTTGTATTTTGGCAGGTATTTGTAAATTCCTGGCTTTAGGTCAAAGAAAGAAATATAAAATAAACCTTTCATTTTTGAAAAAAGAGATGTTTTAGAAGTGAGTGCTGAGGATGTTTGATGGGTAACAAAATAGATGGAAGATATATTTATATATATTAATGGATCTCATTTTATGTTCTTGATAAACTGGAGCATGCAGTCTATCTTCACTTCTTTCCTCTATCTTTTTGTTTGTTCCTTTCTGGTAGATGATGCTATGCTGAGATGAGACAAGGGCTGCTCAGGATATCAAGTTACTCTTTCCCATGATGAATGCAAGGAAAATGCAGCCTGCAGTCCTTGCTGCCCTATTTCCATTCATACCCTGTCTCTTTTGCTCCCTCCCTTCACTCTGATTGCTTCCTTTCTTATTTTGCTTTAACATTATCCACGTTCCTTCGTACCACCTCCACACATGTCATCACTTCTGTCTCTGATCTATTTATAGTGCTGTTTAGAAAATAAATTATTGGTTTTCCAGCTCATTGCATTGTATCTTTAAATGATAGTGACTTAAATTCTGGGATTTAAGACATTCTGTGAAAAGAGGCAACCCAAATAGTATGGCAACCAGGTTTGAGCAGTAAGTTTATAACATTGAGGGAAATTAGACAATTATGTTTATGCATTAATTACACTGGTAAGACTGGTTCAAACGCTGAAAATGTTTCAAATTTCCAAAGGCTAAAACTTTCTCTATTTTCTATCCATCTACCTCCCCTTTCTCTTCCTTCCCGGTAGCCATGTTATGCTATTGATTCATCCCCATTCCTCTCACTCCATTTCCTTGTTCATTAAACAGTATCGTTTGTTCTACCCTTGCACCCAGACCTGAATCCATTCCTATTGAAATGCCGTGCCATTCAAGCCTCACTTGTGCTCTTGGTATCTATTTATGATCACTGTGTTTAATGAATCGGATTTACAACAATTGAGAGGGATGATAGGATGGAAGTGTTTTTTTTAATTACAGATGCCTGTCATTGAACTCTTGGATGAAGTGGTTGATGGGTTGACACTTGAGATTTTAGCCATATGTCAAAAAGGGGAAGCACTTGCAGAAATGTAAATGGCCCTACCTGGGCATACAGTCTTAAAGTGAAATTAATCTTTCAGTACAGCTAGTCTTTATGAAGTAGGTTGTTGATGCATTGAATGTTTTCCCTTAGGATTTATGAATGGAGACTATTGCACCTTTTTTGGGAAACTGAATACATACAGAGCTGTTGGGGGGGTCGGTGGGGGGGGAGGTGGGGAAGAGGGAGGGTGTGGAGATATTCATGGAATACCGTGAATATTTTGTATTGCTGTGGCAAAAAAATTTGGCACAGGCACAATAGGGTTTATGGCATGTTTCTGATGTGTAAGCTTTGGTAGCTTTATCGGGGTGTGACTTTGGAGGTTTTGGGACTTTGGAGGAATGTCTTATGTATGTTTTACGAGGAAAAAAATTGAAATATTAACCTGGGTGGTATCATTTCTTTATCACAAAATTTTGAATAACTTCTGTGCTTTGTTTATTACAGGTATAAGCCAAAGCTACATCTCCCAGTGGTTGTTGCAGCAGGGTCTTGACATGAGTGAGCCTAAGAAGAGGGCATTTTATAGATGGTACCTTCTTGAAAAAAATAGTCCAGGTGAGCAGCATTATGATTTGGATTCAGTAGACTGCAAAAAGGAGTCAAAGAAATTGTTTGTCATTTATATAAATGATTTGGATGAGAATACAGAAGGCATGGTTAGTATGTTTGTGGATGATGCCAAAATTGGTGGCATAGTCAATGGTGAAGAAGGTTTTCTAAGATTACAAAGGGATCCTGATCAAATGAGTCAATGGGCTGAAAAATGGCAGATGGAGTTCAATCTAGATAAATGCGAGGTATTGCATTTTGATACAACAAACAAAGGAAGGGCTTGTAGAATTAATAGTAGGGCCTTGGGTGGTGTTGTAGAACAAAGGGACCGAGGGATGCAGGTTCCTAATTCTTTAAAGTTTTCATCACATATAGACAGAGTGGTTAAAAAGATGTTTAGCACGCTTGCCTTCATTGCTCAGTCCTTTGAGTATAGGAGTTGGGACGTTATGTTGAGGTTGTACAGGACATTGAGGCCTCTCCTGGAATCTGTGTCCAGTTCTGGTCACCCAGTTATAGGAAGGATATTATTAAGATGGAAAGAATTCAGAAGAGATTTACCAAGATGTTGCTGGGTAAGGAAGGTTTGAGTTATAAAGAAAGGCTGGATAGGCTGGGACTTTTTCGCTGGAGCATAGGAGGTTGAGAGGTGAACTGATAGAAGTTTATAACATAATGAGGGCTATAGATAGAGTTAATGGTAGTTGTTTTTTCCCTAAGATGGGAAATTTCAAGACTAGGGGACACATTTTTCAGGTGAAAGGGAGAGATTGCCTAGTGGTATTATCGCTGGACTGTTAATCCAGAGACCTGGATAACATTCTGGGGATTCGGGTTTGAATCCCGCCACGGCAGATGGTGGAATTTGAATTCAATAAATATCTGGAGTTAAGAATCTAATGATGACCGTGAGTCCATTGTTGACTGTGGTTCACTAATGTCCTTTAGGGAAGGAAACTGCCATTCTTACCTGGTCTGGCCTACTTGTGGCTCCAGACCCACAGCAATGTGGTTGACTCTTAACTGCCCTCTGGGCAATTAGGGATGGGCAAGAAATGCTACCTAGCCAGCAACGCCCTCATCCTGTGAATGAATACAGGGTTTAAAAAAGAATAAGTGGCAAATTTTTTACACCGAGGGTGGTTAGTGTGTGGAATGAACTTCCTGACGAAGTGGTGGATGTGGGTACGATGACAACATTTAAAAGACATTTGGATGGATATGAATAGGAAAGGTTTGGAGAGATATGGGCCAGGAGCAGGCAGGTGGGACTAGTTTAGTTTGGAATTATGTTCGGCATGGACTGGTTGGACCGAAGGCTCTGTTTCCTTGCTGTATGACTCCAGAAAAAAGTGGAGCATTTGTTATCAATGCAGGAGATCGGGCAGTGCCTCTAAAAATGGTTCACTGTGATCCAGCTGTGCCTGTGCAATGGCACACATTGTCATATCACCTCATTAGTGAAACGCAGCTCTTGATGTACATTCTATGTTGTTCTCTCATCGGCTATGGAAATGTCTTCAAATGCCTTGGAACACAAAACAGTAAATCTCCAATTGTTTTATCTTGGAACCAATTGGACTCAGAGCAGCCAAAGGTTGCCTATCTAGCCAAAAAGGTTAATTGGGAAAGTATAGACCATGTTGTACCACCCTGCAATATTGAATTGTATGTATGTATGTGTATGTGCTGGTAAGTCCCTGATTATTGATATCTTTCTTGGTAATTTATCTGCAACATTCTACAAGGAGTGAGTTTAAGTGAGACACCCCAATATTGTGCATGTGGTGCTCCATCTAGTAGTGACATTGGTCAGAAATGCCAATCTAATTAAAACATTCAGGTTTTCCCAATTTTCTTCTTGAGCTTCCAATAAAAATCAAGTACTGATAGCAAATAATTCTTAGCCTCTGGGAGCAAATGTGTTTGTCGTTGTTTGGAAACGTAATTAAAGCCAACATTCAACTGTCCTAAAAATAGAATGTTTCAACCAGGCTAACTATTGCATAGAATGTGTCTGTTAGGCTCCTCAGTAACTCCACAGTTATTTCTGAGGTCATGAATATTTATTATTTAAATATTTAAAAAAATCAAACAGAATGCAGTAGGAAAGTGATACATTGAGACCAATTGTGTTACATTTATCTGGAGTAAGGATTTCCAGAAGGCATTTGATAAGGTTCCACACAAGATTATTAGCAAAAACTAAAAGTTCTCCAAATTGAGGATAACCTCATGGCAAAGGTTAGTGATTGATTGGGAAATAATTGGTAGATGTGACAAGTGGTATTCCATAAATATCTGCACTTGGCTTCACTTTTCAACCATATATTATTGACTAATGAGGGGATGGATTTATGTATCGAGTTCTGCAGATTACATTGCATTAGAAAGCACAAAATGTTGTGTAGATGGAATGACCAAAGTGGACAAAATTATGGCAGATGAAAGTCCAATATTAGCTAGTTTGAGATCATCCATTCAAGATTCAAGAAAGACAAAATCCGAATTTTGTTTTAAGAGCAAGAGAGAAGGAGCTGTGGAGGAGCAAATAAATTTCACTGACAATGTACAGATCACTGAAAGCTACCAAACAGTACAACAAGCAACTTAATAGACCAACACCTTAGGAGTACCATTTTTGGATTAGATGTAACGCAGCACCAATCCACCAGAATGACACCAGAAGTTAAAAGATTCACTTGTAAAGGCAGGATTTGTAAACCTGGTTTGCACTTGTTAGTGTTTAGATAGTTAACGTGTGATCTTATTGTGGTCTTTAAAATGATGAATTCCATAGCGTAGATACAGATACAGCGTACTGTTTTATTTTTCTGGTAAGGGAATCCAGAACAAGGGCCAGAATCTGAAATTCAGAGTTGAACCATTTAGGAGTAAAGTTAGAAGTCACACAAAGGTTAGTGGAAATCCAGAACTGCTTTCTGGAAAAGGATGCTGGGTCATTTGAAAGTTTCAAGACTTATAAAGGATATGGAGCTAAGGCAAGGAAATTGAGATATGATACTTATCAGGCATGATCCAATAGAATTACAGCACAAGCCAGAGAAGTGAAATGGCCTGCTCCTGTTGCATTGTTCTGGTGTTACCTTGCTCTTTTCAATTTTTCCAATTAATATTATTTGAAACAAAGCAACATTTTACTGAGTTTTCTCAGCCTCCCTCCTTTCAAGCACCTACATTAGGCAAACCATACAACTGTACAACTCCTGCTGTACAGTGCTGGACTCCTAATGGAAGATGCATATTATGCTGGGAGTTCATCCTGAATACCTAAGGAGGACCGATTACCATGAGGCTTTTGAAGGGTCTAGGCCCGAAACGTCAGCCTTTCTGCTCCTATGATGCTGCTTGGCCTGCTGTGTTCATCCAGCCCTGCACCTTGTTGTCTCGGATTCTCCAGCATCTGCAGTTCCTACTAACCATGAGGCTTAGTCTGGTAGCTGAATCCTGCCTCCCTCTACCACCACTGATTAGGAAAATATTTGCATTAATTTAGGTTTATTGTCACACGAGCTCACAGGAGTATAGTGAAAAGTTTACAGAGTTGCCACATACAGTGCCATCTTAGGTACAAAGGTACGTAGGCACAGATTCTTAGGAATAATTTAGAAACATAAAGAAATAAAAAGTCCAGCATTACAGACCTTCACGCCATCTTAGGTATGAAAGGTATTCTAGGTACAAAATCTTAGGAATAAATTAGAAGAATAAGAAATACAAAGTTCAGAATACAGTCCTTCCAAGCAGAGAAGACAGAGCAGACATGTCCACACCCGAGTTTCACCTTGAGGCCGGGGATCCGCGCCGGGTTTCACCTTGAGGCCGGGGATCCGCGCCGGGTTTCACCTTGAGGCCGGGGATCCGCGCCAGGTTTCACCTGAGGCCAGGGATCCGCGCCGGGTTTCACCCTGGATGTCGCCGATGTTACCCGAGGACAGGAGGTAAAATGAAAGAAAAAAAACACTGAAAGAGGAAAAAAATAGGAAAAGAAAAGAAACGGATGGAGTGGATGAACTCCAGGTCAGGGAGTCCTGTTCTGCTGCCAAGATATATGATTGTAATTCTAATTTATTTTAAAAAATGTAAGTTGTGTGCTAAAGGATTAGTTGTATGACTTGTCTGTCCATGATGTCTGTGGCCAAAGAATTAGGGTTAGCTATACCTTTGTTTCTGTAAACACAGTTTCTCTATAAAGTTTTTGAGAAGACTTGTAGCTTGCATTGTGGATGGGGTTGTTGATTTGTTTGCTGAGCTGGTAGGTTGGTTTGTAGACTTTTCGTTGCCATCCTAGGTAACATCATCAGTGCGCCTCTGTGAGAGATAGAGAGACAGATGGAAAACAGACACATCCACATCAAGAGTGCAGCTTCACATAAAAACATAAATCAATTGCATTACTCAATTATGTAAATAAAACAACATCCTGCCCCACAATGTGTAATAAGCATATTATTAATATTTAAAAGAAGAAAAAGTAGGTGCTCTCCACTTGAATCAATAATTTTGTTTACATGTAATCACATTTTATTTTTCATTCATTCTACAGCTTTACAATTTTCCCCATTATCTAATCAAAAACATAAGGACAATATTTTAAATAATAAGAATTTGAGTTGAATGCAAAGCTCAATGAAAAATCAAATAATTTTTCAATGAAATCAATGTGAACATTATCCTCCATCTACACAGGGTTTTATTTTTATTTATTTAGGTGCTACTTTAAGTATGAGACCAGTTTCAACCACAACAACAGAGGATCCTGAGTGGCGGTCAAATGTCAGCCCGGTGACAGGAAACTTTCGTCTCAGAAGAGGAAGTAGATTTACCTGGCGAAAAGAGTGCCTGTCTGTCATGGAAAGGTTGGTAGAAGAAGGGATACTCTTATTTCAAACATCAGTCTTCTAGGGTGGCACAATGGCTCAGTGGTTAGCACTGCTGCCTCACAGCGCCAGGGACCCGAGTTCAATTCCACCCTCAGGCGACTGTCTGTGTGGCGTTTGCACATTCTCCCCATGCCTGCGTGGGTTTCCTCCTGCAGTCCAAAGATGTACAGGTTAGGTGGATTGGCCATGATAAATAGTGTTCAGGGATGTGTAGATTAGGTGGGTTATGAGGGATGGGTCTGGGTGGGATGCTCTGAGGGATGGTGTGGACTTGTTGGGCTGATGGCCTGTTTCCACACTGTAGGGATTCTATGATTCTATAATATGATCTATGGTCTCAAATTGGGCTGAGCTGGAGATGAAGGTAAATAAACATTTGACTCCCAAACAGCAAGCCCAGAATAAATATTGCAAATATAGTACTAGAGTGAGTAAAGACTTTACCTTAGACCTAGGATTTTGTTCCCAGGTCAGGTGAGCAAAGGTGGAAGTATTTTAAAAGCGGCCAGCTGAGCTGGGCTGGGCAGAAAACCTGTCTCAGAGCTCTGTGTCCAAAAGATAAAATAAAAGAATAAAGCATAAAAATTTCCTCCTGTCTTCACCC